>NW_024097419.1:0-594810 GCF_016545835.1 Crotalus tigris
GGGAGGCTCTGGCTGTTGTTGCTGGAATTAAAAAATTCCATGACTTTCTATATGGCAGGCATTTCACGGTCTTCATTGACCATAAGCCTCTGCTGGGACTGTTTACCACACGTAAGCAGACTCCCCAAATCATTTCCCCTAGAATGCTTAGGTGGTCTATTTTTCTGTCTGCATATGACTTTTCTTTACTCCACAAGCCTGGGAAAGAAATGGGCCATGCTGATGGCCTCAGTAGATTTCCTCTGCCAGTAGTAGAAGCTGACCCTGCGCCAGCTGTCAACATTCTATCAATCCAAGCCGTGCCCGAGCTCCCTCTTAGTGCCAGGGATGTTGCCGCTGAAACAGGTACAGATCACACACTTTCACGTGTCCGTTCCTGGGTTTTGTCTGGTTGGCCTGAGCACTGCCCTAGTCCTGAGTTTCAGAGTTTCTGGTCCAAAAGGAACGAGCTGTCCATTTCTCAGGGTTGTTGCTTTGGGGAAACAGAGTTGTCAATCCCACCTCAATGAGGACTAGGGTCTTAGAATCCCCCACGAGGGTTCTCCTGGCATTGTTCGTATGAAAGGCTCTTGCACGCAGCCACTTGTGGGGCAGCTTTAGATAAAGATATTGAGGAAGGTACACGTATGCCACCCTTGCCAACGATCTCGCCAGAGATGCCCCAAGCTCGTGCATAGATGGAGGAAACACAGTCCCCATGGTCTAGGGGCACATTGAATACGCTGGGCCCTTTTCAGGGCAGTTCTTCTTGTCCTCATTGGTGGGACAGCCATTCCAAATGCTGAGGTTGTGCCTGTCTCATCCACCACCACGCAAAGACATTAGGTACTGAGGGGGATTTTTGCTGCACACGGGCTTGCCATTGTGTCTGACAACGGCCCTCAAGTCACCTCCTCCGAATTCCAAGCTTTCTTACAGGCAAACCTGATTCGTCATGCCACATCTGCGCCCTTTCACCCTTCCACCAACGGTATGGCTGAACGCATGGTGCGCATCGCAAAGGACGCTTTGAAGAGACTCACCTACGGGGACTGGCATCACAGGTTGGCTGACTTTCTCCTTTCTTATCGCACCACACCGTCCACTTCTCCAGGGAGAAGTCCAGCTGAACTTCGTTGGGGGCGCCAACTTACTACTAGACTTGACCGGTTGCATACGGACAGACTGCCTTCATCTACCTCACATCCTAGGGCACCTAGACAACTACTTGTGGGTGCCCCGGTTTGGGCTCGCAATTACGGGCCTGGTCATACATGGGTCCCCGCTTCTGTGTCCAGGATCACAGGTCCTCTCTCCTACGAGGTTGCCCTGGACAACGGTCGTGTCCTGCGTCGGCACATCGACCAACTTCGCTCTAGGCGAGACTTTTCTGCTGAGACTCCTGGGTCTTTTCCAGGGGGGGAGGGGGACCCTTTGGAGCAAAGGGAAGGGCAAGAGCTACTGCCCATCTCCACTGAGGGAGCCACAAACGGCCCATCCCAGGGTTCCGCAATTGCTCCGAAAAGGAATTCATGGAGCTTACCCACACAACAGGCATCCACGCCTACTCCAGCCAGGGAGTCACCCCGGGGGCATACTCACTTCCACACACATCACACAGCACTCCAGTCACGGAGGATACCCGGGGGCATCCCAACAAATCATTCCCCGCAAGAGAGCTGGCACACAATCCCCAAAGTTGGCCTGACCTTACCCCAAATCCTACAGGGGGTCAAACATACACAGAGCTAGTCGAGGAACCAAGTCCCGACTACAACAACCCTAGCACAAATCAGGGAACACCTGAGTTTTGGGAA
Source organism: Crotalus tigris (assembly GCF_016545835.1). NCBI lineage: Eukaryota > Metazoa > Chordata > Lepidosauria > Squamata > Viperidae > Crotalus > Crotalus tigris. Next base: position 1,797 of record NW_024097419.1, read on the forward strand.
AGTACAGAAACCCACACGAGCCCGAGCACAGAATGGGGTTCAGGGAATGGACAGCCTCCTGACAGGTCTTGGACTGACCTAGGAGGTTCTACAGAGACGCCCAGCAGTGGCTATCACTTCAAGGGGCCTGAGGGTCTACAGCTAGGTAGGACAACCAGGTCACAAAGCAACAGAAGCCCTGGCCTGATGAGCCCGGTGGGCAAGCAAGCAGGCCAGCATCGGGGGCACAGTCCTTGGAAGACACCAGGGCACAATAGAGAAACAGGCTCAGCCTCCCTCCAGTCAGGGGACTTATGCCAGTAACCCAGAGCTAAGAAGGTCACAGAGAGCAAAGAAATCTCCTAAGTATCTAGAAGATTACATAACATTGCTGGCAAGGCAAAAGCCAGTAATCAGTGGGAGCACTGGGGAGCAAAAATATAAAAAAATGTTGTATGTTGGTAGTAGTTTTAGCCCGGGGGAAAGGGGTGTTATGTCCCGAGCCTTGCAAACGGCTCGGGCGTTTGCAGGCAGTCCCGGGCAGGTGCAAAGCTGCCGGGACCAGACAGGCTGTCGCCAGCGCCGTGCGCATGCGCGGGTGCTGGCGCGGGAAAAGTAACCCATTTACCCGGGAGTTGCCTATATAAGAGGCTGCGAGGCGTTTGGGCGAGGCTGAAGCCATCTTCCTGTAAGCTGACCGCTGAATAAATGAAACTGAGAACTCCAGCTGCTTCTCGTGTCTGTTTTCCCGCCACGGACTCAACAGCTGCCATCTTGACTTTCTTACCATCCCTGTAGATGCCATGGAAAAAGTTAAGGAAATCATTTTGTTTTTTTATTTAGAAAATGTAGGTGGAACTGACTACTGAAGTTCCAAAGCTGTTCTTATAAACCCCTCATGAAAATATAGTGACTGATTTCATAACATGTATCCAAATATATCTGCTTGGAGTAAGCACAGATTCATATTTTGTCAGTGAGTTCTTATAATGGAGGCTTGCTGAATAATTTATCAGCACTCAATTTTGTTCCAGGGGGGAATGCAATATTTCTCACTTGTTATTTTTTTATTTGTAAGAATTCTAATATTCTCATTTTCAAGATCCAGTCAAAATATCCAATTTTGGATGTTTTGATTGAACAAAATACCAACATCTTTTGCAACTAGATAAGTTGTGGCTTTATTAATACAAATTTAGAAGGCATTAGAACAGCCTTCCACAACTTGGCACCATCCAGATGTTTGGGCTATGCAAGCTCGGAATTCTGAGAACTGCATTTCCCCAAACCAGGAAGTTAGGAAGGCTGGTTTAGAATATCACATATTTGCTTTCTTTTTATATTTCTAAGGATTATAGGAACAACATTTGTTGTTCAATCACCAAGTTGTGTCCGACTCCTTGGGACCCCATGGACCATAGCATGCCAGGCTCCCCTGATATCCATTGTCACCCAAAGTTTGTCCAAATTCATATGAACAACACACCAGCAGTAATTAGGACAACATCTGGAATATTTGAATAAAAAAGTTTGTATTTTTTCTTTTATATGCTGTTTATAACACATATATAACAACAGGGTTATTATCAGGTGTCCTCTTTTTTATCTGTGTAAGCTGCTGTGTAAGTAGATAGTTTTTGATTTATGACCATAATTGAGCCCAAAATTACAGTCATAAGTTATGTCAGTCATTAAGCAGGTCATCGTGACCACCAGTTTTACAGCAGTTGTTAAATGAACACAGAGGGCATTCAGCAAATTCATTATCTGCAATGAGTAAATACCAGATTCAAGTAAAAAAAGTCATAAATCGCAGTCCCATGACTGGGGACATTGCAAATGGCTATAAATTCAGGCTGGTTGCTGAGCAACCAAAATATGATCACATGATCAGGGAGCTGGATGGCCATCAGAAATTCAAATCTAGGTTGTAGGTACCTTCAGCTGTAACTTTGAAAGGTCACTAAATGATTGGTTGTAAGTTGAATACTACCTGCATCAATATTTGCAAAAAAAAATTAAATGCATTTAGGTAAAACAAATTTATCTTGCTTGGGTTAAAAAAAGAGTTAAAGGGCTAGTTATATAAATATGTTGGTGAAGCAGGATTGAGAAAATACTGATTTTCACTGGCAGAACGGATCACTGCAACATGCTGTATGTTGGGCTTCTCTTGAAGAGCATTCAGAAGCTACAGCTGTTGTAAAATACAGTGGTGAAGACAGTTATCTGTTCTTCTTGATCTGCACACATTACACCTTTGCTCAGTAAACTGCACTGGTTGCCCGTTTGCTTTTGGGTTCAATTCAAGGTATAGGTAATGACTTATAAACTTTCTTGGGACATGGGAACAGGTTATTTGATGGATCGCTTCTCCCTGTTTACATCTACCTGTCCTATCAGGGCCAACAGGAGAGATATATTGTGGGTTCCGGCTACCCAAAAATGTCGTCTTTCGGGACCCAAGAGAAGACCCTTTTATGCTGCAGCATCTGCCATTTGGAAAATTATTCCCCTGGATCTTAGACTGGCCCCAACCACGCTGACCTTTTTGATTACTCTACCTGTGGTGCAGTAATGGTGTGGAGCCTATCCACTAGCTATGTCATACATGAATGATATTCTCCTGCAGGACTATTTAAGAGCAGCTGCCAGCAAATAGTCTTCATTGGGAACAATTTGCCAATTTCAGCTCAGCTCTGTGGTCTTGCTTCCCACTCTATTTGCTGACTCTTGGCTTTTCAACTCAGTCATCCCAAAGATGCTTTTTCATGAGACAACTGTTTTTCTTTAAAGACGTTTTGCTTCTCATCCAAGAAACTTCTTCAGCTCTGAAGAAGCTTCTTGGATGGGAAGCAAAGTGTCTTCAAAGAAAAATAAGAAAGTCCAGTTGCCTTGTGAAGAAGCATTTTTGGGACAACTATGACCTGGATGACTGACAATCTCCATAGACTTTCAACTCAGTTCAGCTCACTAACCTTCTTGGTGTTGATCTTGGACTTTTGTGGATGACATTTCCTTCTCCGAACCTATGCTTCACCAGACTCTGGACTGAACTCTCTAACCACCTAGCTATTGAGAAGATCTTACTCTTCTTTTGAGCTCTTGCGCAATCAGTTCAGTGCCTCCTTTTGCATTGGATGTCTTGCTCCTTACCAGTAAATAATAAATCATGCTGGCCTGTGTGTGCCCTGTCTGAAACAAAACAGTAGACCTCATATGGCATATATATGCATGCTGTAACTTTCCTAGAGGAAAGGCTATAAACGTTATACATAGTTGACACTGTCCATGTATATAAAATGGTCAATCCTTTATGCTCCTTGGAAAACAGGATTTGCTGAGCTCCACAGTGTCCATGCTCATTCTTTCTTATGTAGAGTCATAAACAGGTAAGCTCTGATAGAATCCCTACTAATTCCATTGAAATGAAAGCAATTTATGTCTGGGTAGAAATCTACAGAAATGTTAATGCTTATCAGAAAGTTAATTTTATAGCTCAGTCTGCTCAGAGAAGAAAAATTGGATAAAGGGTGTGAAAAAAGTTGCAGTGCTCTGCAAACAGATATTTGAATGGATAATAGTTTCTACAGTGAAACAGAGAGGCCAATCTTTTTTAAAAAAAGTCTGTTTTGTGCTTCCTGTGCTGTTAGTGGAGTAAATGTCTCAGAGTCCTTTTAGGAACCTGTGGCCTTAGAATTTCTTCAGAAGGCTAAAAAATGCATCATTCAGGGACAATTAAAGTAGAACACATGCTGCCAGAATGTGGCCAAATAATCTTTTTAGATTTTTTCCCCCTGATATATATGATATTTAAAAACTGCTGGCAAGATCTGAATGTCCTTCCTGCTATGGAAACAAATCATTGTGCCAAATTTGCAAGAACCAAGACAGAAGTCACTTCCCTAGAAAAAAAGCAGCATGTTGTGACCTTGTATCTGCTTTAACGAGGGCTTTCTTTTTTACTGAACAAGTCCGTACTATATACAAGTCCAGATGGGTTTTCTCATGGGGAGGGTGCGGGGACAGAATTTACAGATACAGATTATGCCTTGTGAAAAGTGTAGACCCCAAAATGCTGAAAATGTAATTTCAGATGCCTCATGCTTCCTTATTTTAGGGTATTTTGACTAATTATCTGTGGAATTAATTCAGGGCAATGCTTTGAACGTTGATGATGGATTCTAAACGAATTATGCTTACTAGCTAGTGTTTTCTCTTTTGCATAACAGAGGTGATGGAGTGATTCAACATAAAGCTGATGTCTGAAAAATCTTGATCACCCCCCCCCCCATTTTAGTGTTTGTTCTGTCTGTTTTTTGCTTCTTTCCCAGATCTTTGGTCTTAAACAAAATTAAATGAATAAAATCTATAGCATAATACTCATATTTTTATATAACTTTATATTAAATATAGTAAATCTATTACACATATTCTAGATTGTTTGATCTGCTCAGGAGTTGTAGTGGCACAGTGTTTAGAATGCAGTATTGCAGGCTAATTCACTGCCCACTGCCAGGAGTTCAATCCTGACCGGTTCAAGGTTGACTCAGCTGTCCATCCTTCCAAGATCGGTAAAACGAGGATCCAGATTGTTGGGGGCAATATGCTGACTCTGTAAACTGCTCAGAAAGGGCTGTTAAACACTATTGAGTGGTATAAGTCTAAGTGCTATTGTTATTCTATTTATTTTATGTTAAGCTGTCTTGTTTTACCATCTACATTGTACTGGAATATTTTATTTTTTATAGTTTACAAATATAATTATGGTTTATATTTGGAGAGTGCCAGTGTGATGTAATAGTGAACGTACTGGCCTAGAAATAAGGAGGCTGTAAATTCTAGGCCTCTCTTAGGCATAAAAGCCAGCTGGATGACTTGGGACAGTTACTCAGCCTATTTGGGGGAAAATAGTAATTAGAAGCATTAGGTATGTTTGCTGCCATGAGTTGGCTAACATTATTTTTTTTAAAAAAAGTTTGGGTAAAAAAATTGAATAATCATAGTTTTAACATCAATATAAGGACAATTCCTATAGTCAGATCTTAATGTTATAAAGTTTTACAATTTTATGCTAGTAATTCCTATATTTTATTCAACTCTTACTCTATACCTTAAATTCGTTTTCCAGGACTGATTGTAATTTTATATATATTATACTCTATGACTAGAATAAAAATGTTGATGAGATTATAGTAGTTTTAAATGGAAATTAATTCCTATTCTAAGGGAAAAGATAAGATATGGCTGTCCCTTGATTTAAGTGAGTCATGCAGCATACATAAAAAGCTTTAAAAGGTTTTGAAAAGGGTTGAGGCTCCCTGTGTGGGAACATACAGTAAATGAAGCTACTTTGCCTAAAGAAGCTTTTGACAATTTAACAATCTGCCAGCTGAGCAGTGAATTTAAAATGGTGAATGCTTGACAGGAAGTTAGTTTTACAGTTCAATCTGCTCAGGCATGAGAAAAAAAATTGCTAAAATGTTTGTAAAGGAAATTTAGTGTCCTGCAAATAATTTGAACAGAGAATATTTTCTGGAATGAAACAGTAAAGCTAATCTTTTTATTTAAATCTGAACTGTGCTTTTTATGCTAAATCCAGTGATTCCTGAAAAGATAAATCAATATATATATATATATATTGTTTTCCTAATTTCTGGTAGATTGTATTGGATTACAAAGTATCCTGAAATATGAATTAAGTGCCTTTCTTAAAAATTACAGTAGATTGGGAAAAATCTGATTTTAAAAAAGAAATTAACCACTTTATGCTTGCAGAGGCATTTTCTTAAAGTAGTCTTTGTTGTGGTGTACATATGTATGGATTCACATACAAATATGTATTTTAAACATATTTCAGAAACACAAAGAGACTGGACCAATGTAATAACAGAAACAGTTATGAAACAAATGTAGAACATTTATATTGTTATGTGCCTCAAGTTGCAGTTTCATTATATAAGAAGCCAGTATGATTGCATCTTGATACTTGTAATGTCCTTGTTATTTCTAATCATCCATTTCCAAATAAGCATTTAGTACCCTCAAATTTTGCCCAATGTGATGAAGAGTGGATGGGGTAGAACAAGCTACAGTTAAATTTGGTGTGCTGTTAGAAAATTGGTTTGGGTGGGTTGCATTCATTCTGAAAAAGTGTCCATGATCTTCAGCTGTCACTAAATTCACAAGTAGTAGTTATGGCAAGTAGTGCTTTTGTGCAATTATGCTTGGTGTGCCAAATGCAACCCTTCCTGAGCCAGCTGGATTTAGTAACTGTTATTCAAGCCTTTGTTATATCCTGTTTGATTATTAGAATGTACTCTACATATCGTAGTTATATTGGTGCAAAGTAAGGCAGCTATGTTGCTAACATTTTAGATAGGTTTAGAGATAATGCCAATTGCCTTTTGGACCCAAAGAATTTGTTCTGTTTCTTTAAAGCTCCAAAGACTTACAGCCTGACTCTCTTAATCTTTCTTACTGCAAACCTCTTCATCTGACTCTTTTGAAGACATCCCATTCTGACATGTGGGAGGGGGGCAGATTATTTGAATAGCTTAAAATGGTGTTTAGGCTCCCTCTCCCTCTGCCCCCCCCCCCAAGGATGAAGCAACCAGCATGGCCATGAATGCAAGTGTTCAGATGTAAAGTATAAATGCACAACTTTTCCTTTTTGGTCAGCTTCCAAGAGGTGTCTGGCTGACAGTCACTGGAAACAAGATGTTGGACTTATTCAGCCTCCCTTTTCTTCTCTCAAATGCATTATCTTTCAACTTTTATATGCCTAACCAGATTATCCAAATTATGAGAGTTAAAGTTCAAATTGCCTTGAGTTCACTATGTTAAGGAAGGCTGAACAAGATAGATACTTGGTCTAATTTCATAGGGCTCCTCAATATTCTGCAGGCAAATCTTTCCAAATCTACTTGAAAAGAGACTCTTCAAGTCACTTATTTCTGCCTTGAGTCAAACATTTTCTGAAATCATTGGAGGTACTGGGGTTGGCTATTTTAATTTAAACAATGAATGTAATAAGTAAAGCGGGGGAGGGTTGTTTGACAATCTTTTTATAACTCTGCTGCTGTATATACCCTCTAGAAAATTGAGTCTGAAGACTACAAAGATAGTCTGCTGTACAGAGCAATGTCTGCTTCATAATATGAGAATCCTTATTATATAACTCTGTTCAAAACTCATTAGGCATATAATTACCAAGATAAGTCACACTAGGAAAAAGTACATGTGTGCATTTTGCTAATATATGTGTGTGGTATTGAATATGTAATTGGGAATAACTGAAGCAACATTTTCTTTACATATATTTGCAAAATAAGATTAGAAGCGGAGTCAGCTGAATCCCCCTGGCTTAATCAGATGCAGATCAAGCAACAGCAGGAGTGAGGGAAAGGCTTTTTTTGCCTCCAGTTTTATTCCAGTGATGCCATGCCAGAGTTAACATCTACTTCCTTTTGACAGCTTGAAAAGGTCGTACTCTTCTTTATTACGTAGGGGGAGGAAAAAAACTTAAATTTCATTTTTATGCAGAGGAAGATAAAAAGACATCTACGCCAACCTTAACCTTACCCAGTGAAGGATGGCATAATAAGCAAATGTAGGTGCTTTTTAGAGGCAGGATGGCAGCTCTCCCTGTGTTCATAGTGAATAACTGACTTTGTAAAGGTAAAATAAAGCCACAAAACAATCCAGATACAAAAATAAGCCAGTAAAGTGATATGTAATTCAAAGAAGCGTCTAAATGAGGTTTTGGGGGTGAAAGTGAATGCAGTACGTGGATTTGGAATACACCTGCCTTAGAGTGAATACATTCTTTCCTAAGGTGTGTACATATTTGAGATGAAAAACTATGATCAGAAAGTGGCCGGGTGGGATAAAGAGGCCAAGGTTAGAACAATCCAGAGCTGAGTTTTTTTTTTTTTATCAATTGGTTGAAGAAAATGTAGGCAAAGAACAGTAAAAGTAATTGCAGAAATTGCCCTGGTGAAAAGGGGAGTAGCCCTTCAGACTGTTTCTCCAGTCAAAATCTGGCCATTCAGTGTCAGAGTCCTGTCTTCTCTCTTGAATGGAAAAGCCTTAATCTTCTTTTAAATGGTACTGCTGCCACAATCAAGTTTGTAGTTCTGCCTCCTGGACCTCCTTTTAAAAATCAACAACAGCAATAACAGATACCAGAACATGGAATAATAATATTGTACTATATTGCTCTTCTTTCAGTTGTGGTGTTTCTCTTGCCTGGAACTATGCTGTTGTTCAATCCTTTCCAACTTTTTTTTCTGAGCCAATAAACAATTTTGCTTCTTTGAATTCTTGCAATCTCTTGCTGGTATCATCAGTGATAATATCTAGCTACCTTTGGTTGTCCTCTTTTTTCACTTGCCTTTGATTTTTCCAAATATCAGAGTCTTCTCCAATTTCTGCTGACTTTGCATTATCTGTACAAAATATTAAGCTTTAGCCTAAACATTCTTTGTTACAGTGAGCAATCAATTCTATTTCATACAATTTTGAATTATTTGTTCTTCTTGTGGCCTAAGGTATTCTCAACAATTCTCTCAATCAGAATTCAAAAGGCACTAATTTTAAATGGGGTATATTATAAGCTAAATCACATGCATGAAGTTAATGTTCTTTTAAAAAATATTTGCTTGGTTGAGGTGAAGAATTAAGAAATCATTTACACATCTGGAAATATATCTTATAATTTGCAGCTATGAAAGCTTTCTACAGAGTGAAAGTAGAATACTCTCAGTTAAATACACACTAATGTAATATGACAGTAATAACATCAATAAGGTGACCAACTTTTTACAATGAAAAGGAGGACACAAATAAATTGAAGAAAAAAATATCATAAACAAAAGAAACATTTTATTCATTGCAACAATAATACAGACAACTTGCATGTGCAAAGTTTGCCAGCCGGGTGTTTTGGTGCGCTCAGCAGCAATTCCTATTGGCTTTCGAAAGCCAATAGGGGAGTAGCACAGCTCATGCAAAAGTTGAAAAAAAACCATCAAAAAAGGTGCTGGAACACCATTCTGAGCATTCTATGAGAAAAAAAAGTCCTGCAGATTAGTCTTCAAATATTGAAAAGGAGGACATGTAGGAGGACACTTTTCGAGGGAGGACAGAACTTACAAAAGGAGGGCTGTCCTCCCTAAAGGAGGACGGTTGGTCACCTTAACATCAAGAATGTATAAAATCAGTAATAAAATCAAGAATGTATATTAGTTACTTTGAGAATGATCCAGTGGCCATAAAACTCTGTATAACTCTGAGGTATTTTGCAAGGGCTTGCTTTCAGAATCCAAAAAGAGATTTAGCAGATTGAAAACTACAATTATATTATTTACCTTTGCCTGAAATTTTAGATATTTAATAAAATTTTTAAAATGCATTTATAACACTTTTTCAGAAGACAGAGATTAACATCTGGAATAGTAGTACTTTTCCAACTTCTCAATATAATTCTTTTTGCTACCTCCCATCTCTAATGCAATCATAATTCCTCAAAGACAGTCAGCTTCCAGAATTTTGGCAGATAACTCAAAATCAAGTTAACATCTTTAACATCCCCACAAATCTCCTTATGTACATTGACATACTGTTCAAAAGATTGCTGGTAATTCACAAGATCAAATCATATGGGTGAAGAATCTGTCTTTTTTTTTCACATTTCCAGCAAAGATTTTTTTTACACATTTCCATCCTTTTGAATACCATTCTTTGGAGAGTCCAATAAACTTGAAATAAAATTTTTGGATGAATCAGTTTTAGTGTCAAATTCATCAATACCATTTGAATGTTTTTAAGGTCTTGAAACCATTGATGGAACTTAATCAAAGTTTCAAATACAATGTTGCATATATCCCAGTTATGCCCACTTTAATATTATTCTTGAATTCTTGGGTCATTTTTGTTGTTGTGGGTTTAATTTTTGTCACAGATTTCTCAGATACCTTTAAAGCCACATACTGTAGACCAGGATATACGGAAGCTAATTTTTTTTCTAGGATAAAATTTTGAAACAAACCCTTTTTCCAGTTACTGAATGGCAGCGTTTGATAGTTATCAAGAATAGACTCTAAATTAGAAAAGAGAACAAGTATCAAATCCCCTTCTCCCTCCTTAATAGCCTGATTGATTTTCATTGCTTATCTCCTCATGTTTCTTAAAACCTCAAATAGTAAAGTTAGAAGTAAAGGAGTCCCTGAGGATTTTATTCTGCTAATTGTTACCAACTATAGGAGGCGGCACTCATCTCTGTTTCAAGGCTGTGAGCCAGCGCTGTCTGAAGACTTTTCCGTGCTCCTGTGGCCAGCATGATGTCACAGAGTACTGTTACCTTCCCACCATAGTGGTGCCTATTTATCTACTTGCATTTCCCTGCTTTCAAACTTCTAGGCAAGGATGGGAGCTCATCCCATCATGTGGTGCTTGGGTCTCAAGCCTGGGCTTTTCAGTGTCTTAACTGCTGAATCACTGCACCATCTAAAGCAGTGATGGCGAACCTTTTAGAGACCGAGTGCCCAAAAACTGGCCCCACCCCTGCTCCACCCCCCCTGCCCTGCCCCCACTCTGGCCCCCGTCCCCTTCCCCGCCTACCCACAGGACCACTCACCGCCTCCAGGGCCTGCCACAGATCACCCAGGCAGCCCAGCAGCGCTATGGTGGCCACACCCTCTGCCCGCGCCCTGCAGCATCAACTGCATGATGGGGTGTGAGGACAGAGTCTTGTCTACACTGCCTGGTTGCCATGTCCTTGGCTGCGCTGCTCTGTGTGGGTCACGCTTGGGGGCAACTCTCCTTCATAAGGGCTGCTGAAGAGGAGGGGGTCACGGGGGAGGCAAGGATGGGGCAATGGTATGTGTGCCCACAGAGAGGGCTCTGAGTGCCACCTCTGGCACCCGTGCCATAGGTTCGCCACCACTGACCTAAACAGTACTAGATTAAAAATCTCAAGCACTTCACAAAGCTTTTACAACACTGGAAAGCAATCTGCATTATTTTGGCTATTCCCTTTTTGAGTCCGTTAATACTCCATGCAACAAACCATCAGAGTGTAAGAAAGAGTTATATATCTAGAACCTCCCTCAGTGACAATTTCCCATCAATTTATAACCTTTGTAATCTCATTCAGTCAATGTTTCAGGAAGTCAGAAAGAGAAGCTCATCTTTTTTTTCTCTCCTAATCATATAAAGTGCAAAAACTGTTGAAAAGTTGAGAGGATGCCCTAAGACTGCTGTAGTGATTTAGGGTCATAAAACCATCTCAATCTGAGCATCATACCTGAGTGTTCAAATAAATAAAAAACCCCATTATGCAACTAATTTAAATTATAAAGATAAAAACAAGATTAAAATATGGCAAAAAAGCATACAAAAAGCATACATTCAGCTAACTATTAATTATGCCATGCTAAATAAGTTTATAGAGAACCAGTCTGGTGTAGTGGATAAAGCATCAGGTTAAAAACTGGGAGACTGAGTTCTAGTCCCATGGGCTAGAGTGGCCTCGGGCTAGTCACTTTATTTTGGCCCTGGGAAGGATGCAATGGCAAATCACTTCTAAAAAATTTTGCCAAGAAACTGTAGGGACTTATCCAGGCAGTCTCTGAGAATCAGACACAATTAAAACAGAAGGAAAAAAGTTTATGAAGAATGGAGGTCTCTTTTTAACTGGAGAATACCAGGATAGGGAAAAGTACATTACTCCTTTTTGAAATTACCAGGACCTAATCATCTGTTCTAAGCAACTGTGTAACAAAACTGTAATGACTCTAAAGGGAAAAAATCCAGTTTTCATAAGGAAGGCATTTGAAAGGCAGTAAAATGTACCATATGGATATTATGTTTGCATATATTCTTCAACTTTCAACTTTCTTTGGCTTGCCACCTTTCCATTCAGATATTGGTTCTCAGGGTTTTATTCATGCGTTTGGAAATATAATGCTGCTGTTAAAATTAAATATACTGCAGAACTACTCCGTATCACACATGCGGAAGTAAAAACCCTTAACAAGAAAGGGTGAGGAACTACACCTGTACTGCAGAGAGATAAAAAGAGAAATGCTGAAAGCATAGAGGTATGAGTGTTGGTGGAAGAAAGAAAGTAAGATGGCTCAGAGAGCTGAAGGAGAAAGCAGTTGTGCATGGAGGAGGAAAAACTGAACATTGACAGTTTGGTGGAGTGTGTAACAAGAGTCTGAAGCTAATACAGCTGGCAAAGAAGTAGCAGAGCCTAACAACTTTCTAAAGTCATAGACCAGTTAGAGCAGGGGTGTCAAACTGCTGGCCTGCAGGCCAGATGCGTCATGGCGAAACTGTGCCCACCCCATTGCCGGCAATGGAAAAAAAGTCACGCTATGTCGCAACATGTCATGTGACATTGCGAGTTTGACACCTCTGAGTTAGAGCAAGCCAGCAACAAGTAATTTTTCCCACCCGCCAATAAACTGATAAGGAATCGCAGCCTGTGAAGCAATTTGAAATAATGAAATTGTTACCAAGCTGCCTGAACTTATAGCAGCACCTACAGAAATAGGAGATGGAGAATGGAGGAAAATATAGGACTAGTTATTCCAGTCCTTAAAGGAAAAGCCTAGAGAAAGAATGGTGCTATATTATATGGTCCTCAGGTTATATCCATTTCTTTCAGTGACTGTTCAAAATTATGGTGGTGCTGAATGAAGGGATTTACAGCTGATCCTTGATGTTCCGGCTGTTGCAGTGCCACCACTGTTATGTGAACTTTCCCTGCCAGCTTTCCACAAGTGAAGTTAATGGGGAAGCTGGAAATGAAGATTGCAAATTATTTGGATAAGTCTCTCCCCCCCCCCGCACACCTTAAGTAATTATATGACATCACACTTATTTAATGATGGAAATTTTGGTCCCAATTACAATGGTAGCTTGAGGAATACCTATGCTTATTGTTAAGAAGGATGAGCAGTTAAGAACACAGGGTAAAGAGAAATTTGTAATCCTGTTAAATGTCATTTATAACGTTTAAGCACAAAAAATGGTCTATAATAGGCTGCATACCCTAAGAATCTATAGTTTTATAATACACCTATCTCTTGTAAATGCCAGGTGAGAAATATTCAGCCTTCTGGTTTGTGGTATATATCGGGATCCCCAACCCCCAGTCTGTGGACCAGTACTGGGCCATGGCATGCCAGCAACCAGTCTGCACAAACAAGCAAAGCCCCATCCATGGGATGCAGGCATCACATGAAACCATGCACCCTTTGGGCCGTGGAAAAACCTCTCTCCACTGAACCGGTCTCTGGTGCTAAAAGGTTGGGGACCTCTGGTTTATATTACATCTTAATTGCAACTCTTTCACCATATAGTATTCTAATTGATACGCTCTTTTTCTCAAAAAGTAATTTTCATTAAGATAGCAGTCAGTTCTCTGGAAGAAAATATAGCACGACAATCCCATAAATAAGCAAATCTTCCTCGACCTCAACTTCTGGTAACTATGTAGATACCATCATGCAGGGGGTTTGGGCTCCAATACGAAAGTAGTTTCCCATTGCCATCTTTTTTTGAGTTTCTATTGTAATTTAAAGTCCTGGGATACCTACAAAGCACCATTGACTGGGCTAAAGGTTTCCCACTACTTCATCTATCATATACTTTTTCAGTCCAAAACTAAAAGTTTCTACTTAGATGTGTGTAGTTCCCAACTTGGTGCCCTCCAGATGTATTTAGTTCAAGGCCATAATATTGACAGGCAGTACAATCATTGGATATGCTGCCTAGGGATGGTGACAGTTGTAGTACATCTGAAGGGTACCATATTGGGAAAGATTAGAATAAGTGAAAGACATTTGCCTAGGTATGCATCCCAAAGAGGTTGCCTATTTCAAGTTCCTGTGTGATGTGCTTGTAAAACCCAGCTGAGCACAGTGCTTATTTGCATTACAAATGTCTTTTTTCCACATGATTAGAAATTGCTCTAAATAGCATGAGAGATGTTCAAAGGCATTAAACGCCTAATGTTTGAGATACAGCACTTAGGCTATCATCTTGTGTGTTGTTGAGTTAATGGGGCTTGGCATAGAAGTTAAAAAGCATTAGGTTGATCTATTAAAGGAACTGTTTAAGAGCAAATATCTATTTATTTTTATCTGTATATTTCATTACTGTGCCATACTTTCAATAAGTGGTAATTTCTCATTCTTCCAAACATACAAACAAAAAATTCATGAGGTAATCAGTACTTCTAATAACTTTGAGTTATACTGCCTAGCAGATAGGATGCCCTTTAGTAGACAAAAGAATAAGGGAACCAGGTATGATAAAGTTAATGATAAATGATAAAGTTGCTTGTTTCAGCTCTGGATGCCAGTTGGGCAGAGCCCATGTGAAGTGGCTACTTGTCATGTAATCTTGGATTCTTTTGAATTCATGGAACCACAGAAAGCAGGAAGCATTTTCTTAGTTTGTACTTAGCCATTTATGGATTTGCCCCATGTCTCTCCTGCTTCTTCAGGTGGCTGGGCAGAATGTGAAAGGCTCTGTCATTGGGAACTCACCAGCACTTCTTAAGGGAGAGGGAGTGAAGGAAGAAAGGAAGCAGCAGAACACACTCCTTGGAAGAAGCCATCCTCGGAATGGTCCCTGCTTAACAACTTTTGCCCAGCCTCTACCCTAGACTTTTACACATAAGGTTGAGAAGGTGTGGAGAATCATCTACCATAGAGGATTCTAATGGAATTTCATTATTTGGATTTTTTTGTGTTTATGAGACAGAAACAGCATTGGGCATCCTGGTGGATTTTTTGTGTTGGGAGTTAGATGGGGGCAGAAGCTACCTGATTTGGCTCTCTCAGCCGCTTTTGATACTGTTGTCCAGGGTAGACCTCAATGCAGGATAACATAAATGTTGGGAGTTGGAGGTCACCCTTATATGGTAGTTCTGCTTTAGTAGCCAGCCTGTTGATGTTAATGGAGAGGGGGAATTGCTCAAATCTGTGGCAGTTCTAATGTGGGGTCCCATATGTTATTGGACATCTACATGAAACCACTAGGAGAGGTTGTCAGTTTGTCAGTTAAGACTATTGTTACAAATGCAGAAAGCAAAACTGTCAAAGGAGCATAGATATACCGTATTTTCCGGCGTATAAGACGACTTTCTAAAGTGCAGAAATCGGCGCCGAAGTCAGGGGTCGTCTTATATGCTGAGTCGTCTTATACGCCGGAAATTACGGTAGTTTCTGGCAGATAAGATGACTTTCTAGGCATGGAAATTGGCGCCGAAGTTGGGGGTCATCTTATATGCAGGGTCGCCTTATACGCCGGAAAATACTGTATTTCCTTCAGTTAGTTTTGTCTATTGTGCAATCTAAAACACTTGTCATTTTTATTTCTTTCCTGAACCCATTTTTTTTCTTCCACAAACATTGGTTTTGGATTGATTGCAGATTTAGATTATTGATGCAGATGAACAAATTATGAATATAAGAAAAATATTCATAGTAGAGGTTGCTTCTCTCCTTGATTAGTTTCTATCCGTTGCTTCTTGTCCTGCCTTCAGGCGCTTTGGAGAATAGCTTGACTCCCTCTTCTTTGTGGCAACTCCTGAGATATTGGAACATTGCTATCATGTCACCCCTCGTCCTTCTCTTCATTAGACTAGACATACCCAATTCCAGCAACCGTTCCTTATATGTTTTAGCCTCCAGTCCTCTAATAATCATCTTTATTGTTCTTCTCTGTAGTCTTTCTAGAGTCTCAACATGTTTTTACATCGTGGTGACCAAAACTGGATGGCAGTATTCCAAGTGTGGCCTTACCAAGGCATTGTAAAGTGGTATCATTATGGGTTGAATGCCTGGCTTTTCTTGATTTTTTTTCTTTTTGTATTGGTTTTATTGTTTGTGTTTTTAATCACTGTTGTTAGCCACCCAGAGAGGGCTGAATAAATAGCTTGATCAATATTTTATTTTTTAAAATTATTTTTTCTGATAAAACAGTAGAGTAATACTAATACTATATATTACTTATTGAAAAATTCAATTGAATTTGAGATTTCAAAACTTAATTTGCTCAAGAATAAATCTTATTTGGAATTGAAAAGAGAGTAAATTCTTATTGTCAAGGTTTTAAAAGTCACAATACATCAACTAGCAAAGCTCTAATGTATGAACGTCCAGTATATATGATATTTAAATTTAGGCAGGGTAATATTTTGATCTAAAAAGCGGCATACAATCCGATTAAAATCCCCAGCCACTATTATCTGATCCATTCCCTAATAAAAAAAGATTTTCGAAACAAGCACGTTAAAAGTATCCTTTTAAATTGATTATTTTTGTTGCATTAAATGTTTTGTGTAGCTATTAATAAAAAAATAGTACATTTTTGCAGATTTTGAATTTCATCTGATGTGTACTTGACCAATCCATCTCACAAATAAAAGGACTTTCTTGTGTGGAAGATGAGTTTCTTATTTTTTTTAAAAAGCTGCTATAGATTTTAATTTCCTCAGTTTGATGTATCTGCCACTTTTCAGATGGACATGTACTGTATACTGCATTATATTGCAGGAAAAACCTACATTGAGAGAAAACTGGAAAAAAATGTACCTGTATTTCTCTCTCTCTCTCTCTCTCTCTCTCTCTCTCTCTCTCTCTCTCTCTCTCTCTCTCTCTCTCTCTCTCTCTCACACACACACACACACACACACACACACACCCAAACCAAATCTATGGGTTTTAGGTCAGGAGGAAAACATTAAACTTGAAAGGTACAGGCCATCACTTTGTTTTGCACTTGATTAGTAATTGGCGACCATAGGATACTCTTCTCCTCAGCAAACCCTAATTTCAGTTCCAGTTACACATGTCAGAAAACATTGTGTAAAGCCAGAAATGATGCTGAAAAGGGCAACCAATGTGATCAAGGGCCTGGAGCAAGTCTTATGATTACGCATTACTATGCTTTCCCTCTTTGTATTCAGATCTCCAAACTGTTCTTCCTTTTGCATTCTTTCAGAGGTAGATTGAGTAGATTTATATGACACTTTAAAACAATGTCTTCATCTTTCATTATACATAGCTTCAGCTGTGAGGGCTAAAAGCGCTTTAAAAATCTTACCAGTTCCAGGAGAAGTGCTACAAACTTGGAAAAACATATTGGAGATTTTTTATATCTTGCTAAAAATGTACCAAATTCAACATACCTCTGATTTAACTGCCTTTCTCTTTGACTAGGCAGAAACTTGCTGCACATTCCCTTTCTTAATCAACTGTACATTTCATTTAGAGATGATCATCAGATGATAATCCGATTACCCAAGTGAGTAGAGATGTATCAGACCATCAGTGTGCAGCAATTGGTCATTAACTGAGATTAGAGAAAAACCTAGTTGTTTTAGCAACATACATTAACTATGGCTTTTCTTAGTTTGGAGAAAACTAACAAACACACAAACACCCATTTTTGAACTGGAGCAACAAAAAATAATGATCTAGCTGAATAGAGTGGTATTGGAGTTAATCTGCTGTGCAAGTGAATCTGAGCCCTCATCTCAAAGTCCCCTCAGACTTCAATTAACCCTGTTTTTATCTTGTCCCACCCTCATAGCCAGATTTCTTTGTCAGCAAGTCCTCCTTCCTTCCTTCCTTCCTTCCTTCCTTCCTTCCTTCCTTCCTTCCTTCCTTCCTTCCTTCCTTCCTTCCTTCCTTCCTTCCCTTCCTCCCTCCCTCCCTCCCTCCCTCCCTCCCTCCCTCCCTCAATATCTGGAGATGTAAATAATATTAATGTAGGGTTCTGTAACTGGAACTAGAAAAAGAAACAAATTGTGTAGCCTAGCCTAATTATTGCTGTCTCGCTTCTGTAATCAGTGTTTACGTCAGGGACAAATTTCATGTAAGTGTGGGAAACATGTACATGGATGTGATGTACTGAAGGAAGGAGTAAGGGAGCATACAGGAATGATTGATGTCTTCCTTATATAGTAACAACTCTATTGTCTGATGCTCATTGGCTAACAAAATTTATAAAGCAATGCTACTAATTTTCTAAGGTGTGGCACTTCTGAACGCAACTGCTGCCAGTGTTCAGATTTTGTTCCCACCCAGGACTTATTTCGATCGAAAATAAAGTGCTGTACCTTTAAGAAGCCTCTGCTTAAGTTTTCATGATTGGATTTTTATGATTTCTCAAGTTTTGCCAAGGGCCAGTGACCTTACATTAACAAAATGATAATTTATGTACACTATTTTAAGTGAAAGTCATACACTTATACAATCTATGAAGTATCAATATTTATTTATTTATTTATTTATTTCTTAAATTTATTTACCACGTATCTCGCCATAGGGTTACTCTAGATGACTGACAACAATAATGAAAAGAGTGTAAACAAAACAGAAATAAAATAAGATAATAAAATAATAAAAAAGAACACAAAAGAATACATTCATATGGTAGCAAAAGGATGGATGGGTAGAGAGCAAGAACAGACACCTCTAGAGTTGAATCCCCACATCTGGCAATCAGGCATAGCCAGGCTCTTGTAGAAGGATAGGAGGGTGGGGAGCAGTTCTTACCCTAGAGCAGGGGTCCCCAACCCCCAGTCCATGGATCAGTACTGGGCCGCAGCATGCCAACAACCGGTCCTCACAAACAAGGAAAGCCCCATCCACAGGGGAAAACCACAAACTCTCCAGTCCGCAGAAAAACCTTCTCCACGGACCTTGTCCCTGGTGCCCTAGACTAGAGGATAGGATGTATGTGTGACTACATTAATTGTATGCATAGTCTCCAGATTAGCAACATTATTTTGTATGTGTGTGTATAGTATTTATGTATGTTTGTACACACACACACACACACACACAGAGAGAGAGAGAGAGAGAGAGAGAGAGAGAGAGAGAGAGAGAGAGAGAGAGAGAGAGAGAATCTACCTATCTCTCTCTCGGTGGGCCAACCTCAGACTGAAAAATTCAGGGCATATGGGAAATTACGGGAAAAAAAATAAAGGCCTCCAGTGTGAGAATCTAGCATTCTATATAATATAGAAGTATGCATTGAGTGTAAAATAGCAAGAATGAGGTGGTATGTAGGATTATTTACATTTATTTTTTTGACGTATCTTAATTTCCTCCATAGCATTCATTCAAATATTAACAGAATTGAAAACTCAATTGAAAGTTTTTTTTCCTTGCTTGCTGCTTCTATGGGGCAACTTTTGACCCTTTCCAGGGCCTCCCAGCAGGGTGAAACCAAATGTGAAAGACAGAGCCCTATCTTCCTGCATCTGCTTCACCAGAACATCAAATCCAGAAGCCTACCATATATTGTATTATTGATAATAGCTTCATGAGAGGTTCAGTGCCACACAATGTTTACATGTATTCTAAATAATAAACTTTAATTTAAATGTAAGCTTTTTTGAGAACTAGACAAAGCTAGGAAAAGCTGCAAATTCTCCCAGATTAAAAGTTCTTAGTAGGTCAGATTTAAACATAGAGACAGGATACCTGAAAACTACAAAACCTGAAGGTTTTGTAAGATTCTGTGAAAGAGATGAAATTATTAAGTCTTGACCTATAGTATCATGGAACATAGGTTATGTCTGTCATAAAAAGCTCTTGAATCTTTATATGGATTTTACAGAAAGAATAGTTCACAGTTTGATATTTCAACATTGAGATAGTATTATGACCTGATAGAACAAGAAAACATTGGAAAGTAGTGTGAAATTGATTCCGAATGATACATATTCAATTAATTGCAGCAATGTTCTAGTTACTGGAAAAAATCAGACATAAAGACAATAGTAAAACTAAATGGGCTGAACTTTGTCCTAGAATATTTCATTTTCCAGCATTGTCCTCAGTATTTATAAATTTACAACTGTTGAGGCTATTGAGTCTAACTACATTTGCTTATTATCTAAGTTTCTTCAAAGTATTTTCATTGCATTGAACAAGATTTACTTCTAGTAGACATTTCAGGATTAGCATCTAATTATAAGCAGTCAAAATATATAAATACGTTGCTATTTTCAACCTTCTAATTATTAGTTCCTAATAGCCTCTTTGAGAAACTTAAAACTTCTTTTGCCTCAAGTTCAAGATCAAGGAAAACAAATCGTCTTTGCATCATTCTGTTTATGAACAATTCTTTTAAAAAAAAAACAAACAAATTTTATTAGTTTTTTCATTTTACAAACAAGTGCTTAAGAATCAACATGGTGGCAGGGTAGTCAATTGTCCAAAAACAAAGTCATACTCATATAGTTCAAATTAGATCACTAGAAACCCCCTCTCTATTCCCTCTAATAATATATTATATTCAAATTAATGTATTTCAATACAACTAAGTCAATCCAAACAATCATCAATAACATTTCATCTAAAAAGTCCAAATCCTGTATTAAGCTTTACTATTTCAATTGCTATATTCCATATTGCTAATATAAATACATAATTAACACTTCAGGTGTCTCTCCATTCCCTTCTTCCTTAACATAATCAATAATCATTTATTAATATCATTTCTTCTTTTTTCTTATTTCTTATTCTTCTTCCATAACAAAATAACTATCATTTCTAATAGCAAAAATATTATTTCAAAAAAGAAAGGGGAAAGAAAACAAAAAACAAAAATAAAAAATACCTTTCTACTCTATTATACTTTATAATCTATCAATCCCTCAATGTCTTTGTCAAACTTCTTTAACCCCCTCCCAAAATTACTATATCCACAACAAACATGTTAATACATAAACAAACATCTTCTTATTAAATTCAAATCTTTAATTAATTTTTATTCAATCTAACATCTTATTTAACTGTCTTAAACCATAAATCAATCCATATCTAAAAAACCTTTTAAACCCATTATATAAAGCCTTGAATCACACTCTTAAATCTTATTTTAGCTTTCTTTTTATGCCAGACGGGTTTCCATAGCAACGCCTCTATATCAATGAACAAGTCACTTTTTGTGCCTTGTAGTATCCTTTGGGTCAAACAAAAGCATCCTCTTTTCTGTTTTAGAGACTTAACTCCTTTGTAAATAATCCCATGTTGTCAAGTCTTCACATTTGAAACTGTTGAATAACAGACTCAGTTATGTCCAACTCTGTAGTTAATAGTTGCTTATCCAAGCTATCATAGTTCTCGATTAGTTGAGTTTGTCTATCCATTTCTATTGGTTTTGGAATTGTAAGTGATTTAATTACAGTCCTTTTTGGTTCCTTGGAGCTCTCATCAGAATGCATATAAAGTAAAGTGGAATCTTCTTTAATCTTAGTTGGTTCCGCTTCTGTTGTTTTTTGGTCTATAGGATGCTCAGATAGAGTCTGGGGGTCAATTTGTAGATTCAAAGCAGAATTTCTGTTTCTTATTGCTATAGTGCACTCTTTTATTTGCAAACGTATTTGGTCAGTAGCTTCATAAAGTTTTTTCAATATGAGTTTATAGTCAAGTTGAACATAGGGTTTCTCCATTTCAAAAATAATTAGAAACAGTCTGTATCTTTTAATAGAAGCTGTGTTCAAGGAACATTTAATCAATATCCACTTCCACAAATACAGCTGTTAAGTTTCTTTGTCTTTTCCCTTTTATAGTAATCTGAAGGTCAAAGTCAGTCTCACCATCAGAAAAAAAAAGAGTTGCAATTTTGACTTTTTCCACAAGGTGTCCTCAGTAAAATATAAAATCTCCTCCCAGACACCAGGAATAACGTTAACAAGAACAGAAAATACATAAAAAAGGAGAATTCTTCAAATATAGACTAAATCCAGTAGTAAATTCAATATTAAAAATAATTTTTTTCCAAGACCCCAAAGTGAATAAAAAAAATAAAAATAGAAAAAAAGTCACTTTAAATTAATTCAGTCCATTTAAGCTTCTTTTCCCACACTCACAAACGCCACCTTCTTAGAGTAGGGAAATAATTTCAAAAGTGCTTTTTACAGGCACACAAAAAAAAGGAGAAGCAAGAGAGGGAAAAAAAAGTCTCATCCAGCTCAGCCACAGTGGTTCCTGCGCTTAGATGTTCTTCTGACTTCTGGTTACAGCGGCAAGGTGAACAGCCATTTTACTGGCCGGTCTTTCCACCGTCGGCCCAAAGGAGCAGTCTCGAGCCATGGAAAAAGCTGCCACTCCCCCACGGACGACGAGGACCTCCTCAATGGTAGCCGCCTCTCCAGGGTGGCTTTTCAACCTGATTAAGGGTCTATCGGCAGCGGAGAATCAGCTGGGGAAGAGAGCAGTCTCTTTGCGCAGCTGCAAGCGCCGCGATCCGGAACCGGAAATCTGTTTATGAACAATTCTTGATAGTCTGCAAGTTTAATACAAAAGGCTGAAATAGACTTTGTAGTTGTGAAACTGCCTTGGAAAAAATGATTTATTTTTAACTTTTTCCAAGAAGTATGTCTTGCTTTTTATATTATATACTGGCACTTTTATATTCTTTTATTATTGTTTTAAATAAAACAATGTAAAATATAATTTATGTAGCATTGCCAAAATAAGAATAATCTTTATCTAATTAAATTCTTAAAAACACATTTTATTTTGTTTTTTGAATAGCAACTAAAAGTTAAAACGGAGGAGTGCCTAATCCTTCATGTGAATATTGTTGAAAAATGTTTAGGAAAGAAAAGTAATAAATTTTTTGAGTGCTAGAAAAATAAAATGGTCAGGAAGAGAACTTTTGAATCTGACCACTAGGATATAAGCTTTTGTTAAACCTCGATGAAAGGGGTGTAGGCTCTGTGAATGGAGAAATAAAATTAATGGTAGCAAGAATCATCATCATCCTTCCACGGGAAGGGAACCTACAAGAGAACTGTACGGAACCATTAGTACAACTGAGATCTTAAATGTTCACTTGTTCACCATCTGTTTTTCCTTTGATTTCATTGTAGATAGGGCAGTACAATAAAGAAAATAATGAGAAATGTCCAACTCTGTGAATGAGTTCTTCAGGGTTTTGAAGAACACAATAGGCAAATCAAGATATACATTGACAATAAAGCTCATGCTTGCTTAGTATTATAATATGTAAAAATGATAATGGTGATTACCTAGAATAGTTTGATCCAGTTTGTAAGTAATTCCCTAGGTCCTATTGTATTATGTAATTTAAGAAATTTGAGAATGCAATGCTAATGTGACATGACAAGTTTCTTGGATTTAGTAGAGTGCCTATGTATTCATTATTTTATATTTATTTACATTTATTTATTTTTAGATTTATATGCCATTGTTCCTCACAAGGTAAATAGGTTCAATATCACCTCATGAGTTTCTGTGCCCAATACTGGACTTGAATCATTCTACTCCTAATCCTGTAACTTCATACCCTATTTTACTGTATCTGATACACATTAATCATTGTAGAGTATTCACTTCTAGCTGACATATACTGTAGCCTCAGTACCAGTGGTGAGATTCAGCCGGTTCACACCACTTCAACAGAACCAGTAGCTTATTTTTTGTTGCCCAGGCCCAGAATGGACTTCCAGAAGCGGCATCCACACAGAGAACTGGTTGTTCACATATTTGAATCCCACCACTGCTCAGTACCTTAGTATGATGCTGTTTATATTTTTGAATTACAGATTTATCTGTAGCAATCCATACAGATCATTATCAGTATGCCACATTTACTAAAATGAAGACATTTTTCCCATAAATAATTTACCCTTAAAACAATTTTATTTTAAAATGGGAGGACTTCTTAGAGCAGGCATGTCAAACTGCTGGCCTGTGGGCCGGATGCATCACGCCGAAATCGCGCCCACCCCATTGCCGCCAATGGGGAAAAATTGCGATATGTCGTGCGACATCACATGACATCGTGAGTTTGACATGGGTGTCTTAGAGTCACTAAGTAAAGAATATAGTTAAAGATACAGATGAGCTTGTTCTGTTTAATCTTCTTTTGGGGATGTGAAAAAGTCAGGTAATTTTCATTTCCCTTGGGATAAATTGAACAGTGTCCATAGCAGCTATACTTCTCAAAGAAGTGAGTTCTTACATATAGTTAAAAATTATTGCATTCTTAAGTATTAAGAAATTCTGTTATAGGTAATTCTCGCTTTGTGACCATTTGTTTAGCAACTGTTTAGAATTAGAGTGTCATTGAACAAACAATAGCTATGACTGGGCCTCAAAGTCACAGCTGTAGTATATGCTTCAACTCCACCCAACCCATCTCTCTCCCCCCTCCGTCACTGGGCCAGCAGCTGCCTTGGCCAGGCATGCCTTGTCAGCAACAAGACGAAGAAGATGGCAAAGGGTCAGGTGGGGCATCAGGGATAGATGGTAGTGGGAGAGTGCAAGGAGGCCAAAAAGGCAGAGATTTTGAGGAGAGATAGATGGGGCGTTGGGAGTTATAGGTGACAGCAGCATGGCAGGGCAGGGCAGAAGCATGGGAGCCAGCTTAAATATTCTCCTTGTTGCTGCTGCTGTTAATGTTTATCTGCAACTGCTTACTTAAGGGTTGCTCTCCTGATAACATTCCTTCCCTATCTGAGGTTTTACCCATTACCCAGCCACAGCAGATACATTAAGAGCAACCAATTCTTCTTTGAAATTGGGCAGCCATTCAAAATAACAACACAGTATATCCTTGTCAGGTGTTCAAAACATATCATTCCAGGGAACATGCATTTTCTGAATGCATAAATGACAGCAAATATATATAAAAAATATCATTATTTTTTCCCCTGCAGACTTCCCTGTCAAAATAAAGTGATCGAGGGTGGAGGAGCTGGGGCAATAGCATGGATCTTCATTGAATTCAGAAGCTTAATTTTGAAGAGAGCTAATGATAATCTCTAATATAGGTTTCTCCTTTAAATTTTGAGAATTGTATGGAAATTCTAATGTAGAATTAAATATAATATACCGAATTATAGGGATGTTTATGAGGTTGTTGTCAAGGAATAGAATAGATTAGACATGTCAAACTCAAGGCCTGTTGGTCAGATCCGGCCCACAATGTGACCATATCTGGCCTGTGGGGCCACCCCGGAGATGGAAAGGGACCGGCCCCAGCCCAGCTGGGCATCCTTCCAGGCATATGCACAGGAGGCAACAAGTGTGCAAGGGCTGGTGGTGCCTGGCAGCAGCTGCTGCCCACTGGCCCTCAGATGCCCATTGGCTGGCATACCCCTGGATCTCACAGCTCGTGAAGCACAGTTAGGTCCAAGTACTGTGGCCATTGGGCCATCCCTCTAAGCAGCAGGCAGAGGCACAGGGTAGGGGAAGGCCTGCTGTATGTGCTGGCTGGCCGCTTGCCCCATCCCAGCCATGGCAGGTGTGGACAAGCAAAGACGTATGGTGGGGCTGAGACAAGACATCACCACCACACTGCAGCCCCTGGCCGTCCAACTTTGCCCTCCAGCTCTGTCGCATACATGGGACAAGCCTCCCTCCTGCCACCACAATGCCGACAGTCCTGGCAAATGGGAATGGTGGGGAGCCCCCCCATCTCAAGAGGCAGCTGGGACTTCTCTCCACCCTCCACCTAGCTCCAGAGCTGCCCCACTCGTGAGCAGGCACCCCTGGGAAGCAGTGCTGGGTTAGGTTGTGTGGTCCTAGCACCATGGGAACTCAAGGGCCAGGCTGGGTGCCCACTCCCACCACCCAGAGCCCCGAGCAGCCTGAGCTGGTGTCCAAGGATCCCCCACACAGCGCAAGAGGGACGGCAAGGCTCTTCTGATGGACCAGTCCCATCCCCTTCACTGGAGACTCCTGGATCTGCCCCACAGCCCTGCCCAGTCCCCATAGGGGCCCCCCAATGTGGATGATGTCTATCAGGCCATGCCTACCAGTCAGCCATGCCCACCCACCCACCCACCCATCTATCTGGCCCCCTGAGGGCAGCCACAATGCTGATGCGGCCCTCAATGAAATCAAATTTGACTCATTGAGAATAAATCAATTCCATATGTAAGATTGTTTGACACGAATACTATTTTCTCTTCTAATTAAATATATGAAAACTTCTTTTGGTTCAATTACAATATAAGTAGAATCTAAAAGACTGATATGTAATAAAATGTGGATTCACATACCATGTTAAACCATGGTTTGTTTTAGTTATAATTTATTGAACATAACTGATTTTTGGCCTTGTTCCCACATTATGCTAAGCTATAACATCTTTACAAACCATTGTGGCAAGTTTCACTTAACATGCTGAGCCAAAACTGAATAAATCACTTAGGGGTTTACCAAGCCACAGATTTTATTATATAACCTCAAGTAATAATTGGGGAACATTAATTTAATAATGAAATTTCTTATATATTATTAATGATAATAACATCAGACAGTGCTAGATATTCTACTGTTGTGGTTTTTCAGGTCCTGGTCTATGGATTGAAATTGGTTTCTTCTAATTGTTGGTGGTTTGAAAGCCTATTTAACTTCTTGACGTTTGTACAATCACCTTCCTTTTCTAAAGCAGGAAGCTTGAGCCGCTTGGCATTTTATAGATTAAGATTGGCTTTAATTGCTGGGAGGGAGGGAGGGATGTTGGTAATGCAGGATCCTCTTCCCAAGGCCTCTTTCTTTCCCTTCAGATCTGTGTTTTCAGTGATTGGCAATATAAAATGTACCCTTTTCATATTTTCTATTCCCATTTTCCCATTTAGTGTGAACATTTTACCAAGACTTACAAATTTGTTTGACTTGGTCTTTTGTGGCTTTTATTGTCAATTATTTATTTTACCTTCCCTGTCAAACACAACTGACATAGACACAACATTCATGCTCCTTATCTCTCATTAAGCAATCTAACATTTGATAGTTATTGAATTCAATTCCCCGTTGCTCCCCCCCAAGGTAGTTAGGATCAGAGTTTATTCCATATTTAATTTGTTCTTGTGGGTACTAATTTTCACTCAGGCAACTTATATTCAAATTAGATGATTATTTAAAAAATGCAAGCGGAGACATTTATATGGTGTTAAATTTATTTACAATTTAAATTAGCCTCCTCCTATATCCAGCAGCAGCAAGCCTAAGTGAGGGAAGTCCTAATGAACTGTAATTGAAATTGCTGGAGTTTTCTGCATTGGTGAACAACTCCTGTTGCACCTCCAGGGAAAGGATATCCCACCTAAAAAAGTTGTAACTTCTCTCCTGTTGTTCCCTGTCCAAGGGTTTGAAAACAGAGAAGAGGCCTATGAAGAATATTTGAAATAACTGAGTATGTTTACTGGAAAAGAGAAGCTTAAGGGGAAAGATGAATTTTAAATAGCAAAAAGACTGTCAGAAGATGTATCCACTTTCATAGACTAGGACAGTGGTGGCGAACCTATGGCACGGGTGCCAGAGGCGGCACTCAGAGCCCTCTCTGTGGGCACGCGCACCGTCGCCCCAGTCCTAGGCCTTCACCCAACGATGCCTAAGTGGGTTTTGGATTGCAGTTTGGGCATTTGGTCTCTAAAAGGTTCGCCATCACTGGAATAGGACCTCAACTATCAACTAACTGTAAATTGTTGCAAAGCAGATTTACCTAAAATCTGGCCACTAAACATGTGAATGGAGTGCAGTGCATTGGGGTGAGGTAGGGTAGGGTAGGTCAGAAAAAGAATATAATATAGTTTTTGATAATGAAAGAGATGTGTCTAGTAATCTGTGGGACTGATTCTAAGGTAAGTATACATATAGGATCACAACTGAATATGAAGTTGGAAGTATGTCTTCCATTTTTTACCAGGGACATAATGACAGTTAAGTGTGCATACCAGCATATTAAGGAACAGGAAATTAGTAGAACATTTCCAAATAATCAGGCAACTGAGTTGTAAGTCTTATAAAGACTTTGAACAAATGAAAAGCTTCGTGTGCTTTTTGATATGGTATAAAACTGATTCCATTTAAATTCTTCGTTAATCAGTAGAATCTCAGGGTTCATCTCTTCTCAGTTCCCTATAAATAGTAAACAAAAAAGTTTTAAAAACACGACAAGACAAATTCATTCAGAAAACCAGATGGCTTCAGCTTTTTTGTGCTGGGATTGATATTTTTAACTAAATAGTAAAGCAGGATACAAGTAAACAATAGCCCCCTTTAATTATGTCTCCTCTTTTTCTATAGAAGAATGGGCAGAATTAATAAGTACACACAGGAAAGTATTCAGTCAGTATCTGGTTTCCAGTATCTGGTTTTCAGAAGCATTTGCCTACCATAGTACAATGATTGTGTTCTATGTTCTATTATTCATAGGAGTATACATGCACTGTTTGCCTTGCTAAGGTTTACTATAGAAAATATTATTCAGCTTTTAATACCAAATATATATTTATTTTTCACATTTTAAAGATAATGTCTAAATATGGACAGATAGTTATTACAAGCATACAACTGATATTCAATATAACAGTAATGAGTTGTTTTCATAATAATAAAAGGAAAAAAGAAATATGACTTTTGGAGCTTTGTAACAGTCTCTATCTACTATGTTATAAATATTAAAAAGGAAAAGAAAAAAAAGGAAAGGAAAAACATACCTTAAACCAGGGATGTCCAACATTAGTCATTTTAAGACTTGTGGATTTTATGCTGGTTGGGGAATTCTGGGAGTTAAAGTCCACAGGTCTTAAAGTTGCCAAGGTTAGACAATCCTAGCTTATACCAAGATTTTATTTTAAAAAATGGCAGAGATTCTGATGGGGGATCCAATGGCTTAACCATTGATTGAAGCCCTGTTCTCTTATACATGATAGCAACACTGATGCATATACAAAGGAATGGGGCTTTGATTAAATGGCCACATCTATCAACTTGGCTTTTTGCTCTCCCAACCCTGAAGGCCTCTGACTCCTTGTGAGGTGCAACCCATCTCACACTAGCAATCCATCATCCAGACAACCCAGACTGTGGTCCCAGAAATCAAATCTCCCCCATCAATACCTTTTTTGCATGCAAGTATTTGTCTGCAACATTCTTGTTTTCCTCTTTAGATAAGAAGATTCCAGGTTCTTAAGCTTGCTTTCAAATTCTTTGAGATATATGCTGAAATAGTTGTAGATATTCTTTGCATTATCGTTTATCCCATTATTTTTAATAGGAATGGATCATTGTAAATGGACTTGATAAATCTTAGGAGTCCTACCTACAGCATTCCTGATCCAGGCACGTATTACAATTCAGAAGCTGGTGATGCTGATAAGCACATGTTTGATTTGGGTCCTCATAGCAGTAAGTCGCCAACTACTGTAGCACGATTCTATCTTTTTGTAGGATGCAGTTATATGCCTTTTGTTCCTCAAAAATTGAAGGTTCTATTTAATAGGACTTTTTATTCCTCTCCTGAAAGTTCAGGACTTGTTTCTTCTGGGAGGATATTTTTGAGTACAAGTAGCATAGTTTTTCAACTCTGATTTTTTGGGGATATCCACTAGGCTTCTTTCTTAATTTCTCTTCCTTATTTACTCTTGCTTCCTTGTCAGGTCTTGTCCTGATGCCTCCCTAGTTTGATCTCATAAATCTCCATTCTTTCTTATTAACTGAACTGTGACCACGTTGTTCTAATCTTCTGACTCTTTTTTTTCCCCAAGCATCATAAAAGCATGCATTTTCTGCAAATATATTCTAGGTTGTTTTTAGATAGGAACATGAACATGCCACAAGCATTGTAAGCTTTGATTGAAGAGTCCTGTCCATATATTTTCATCATCTTTCCTAAGGCACCAGAAGTAGAAACATATATGTAGGTCTTTGGTTGTTCGGGTTTTCTCCCGCGTAAAATTGGAAGTGTCTTGGTGAAGTTTCAACGAAGTCCCATTCGTCATCTTCAGGCTGGTGTTTTCAGCTTCGTGCTTCGAGCAGCAATGTGTGGTCTTAGCTGTTTCTTCCTTTTAACTGCCAGTGGGGGTATGAACTGATTGGGTGGGAGCTTGGCTGTGTTCTGATTGGGTGGAGGTGTGTTTTGATTGGTTAGGGGCTTGGCTGTGCTCTGATTGGCTGGGGGGTTGGCTGTGCTCTGATTGGCTGGGGGAGTGTTCTGTTTGGTTGTGCTCAGGTTAGTCTGAGTTGCAGAGGGGTTTAAGATTTTGGGCTGCCTTGCTATTTTTTGGCTTCGCGTTCGTGGTCGTGCCTCCTCTTCATGGAGGGTGTCAGAATAATCAGAGAAGCCATCGAGATAGAAAAACGCCCACACAGCATGAACAAGCGAGATGATACCTCCCGCCTACCAGCCATTTGGAAACCCGCCCTTATTGACAAACGACTCCCTAACACAAAAAATGATACCAGACCCACACTCACAAAAACCACACAGGATGTCACCACCACACATCCACGCAAAAAACAAACCCAAAGCCACACCGATGATGAGGCACGACCACAAACCAGAAGCCAGACCACAGCTGCATCATTAGCCACTTTAAACCCCTCCAATCCATACATGAAGCAAACTGACACCTCCATGAAGAGGAGACACGACCACGAACGCGAAGCCAGAAAATAGCAAGGCAGCCCAAAATCTTAAACCCCTCTGCAACTCAGACTAACCTGAGCACAACCAAACAGAACATCCCCCCAGCCAATCAGAGCACAGCCAAGCCCCAAACCATTCAGAACACACCTCCACCCAATCAGAACACAGCCAAGCTCCCACCCAATCAGTTCATACCCCCACTGGCAGTTAAAAGGAATAAACAGCTAAGACCACACATTGCTGCTCAAAGCACGAAGCTGAAAGCACCAGCCTGAAGATGACAAATGGGACTTCGTCGAAACGTCGCCAAGACACTTCCAATTTTACGTGAGAGAAAACCCGAACAACCAAAGACCTACATACAAATACCTGCGAAAACCTCAGAAAACAAATATATATATATATATATATATTTATATATTTATATATATGTAAATTATATTATAAATGTATTATATATATTATAAAATTTGGATTGCTAACAAAGAATTAAGGGAGAATGGGATAGCTATTTCGAGTTTCTTAACTCTCTTCAGCCACACTTACCCTTCTGTGATTCGAGCCTGGGCTGTGTGCATGTTAGGCAGCTGTATTTACCTCTAGCCACAGGCTCCTTCTCACTTTGTCAGCTATATCAGGGAGAGAAGAGACAGGGGGAGAAGATTTACCTTGAGTGTTTCTTGATGCACCCTGTCAGCCCAAGTATGGGAGAAAGAAATCTTCTTTCTTTTTCTTTTTTTCCTTTTGCCTGTATCAGATCAATCTAGAGCCATCCACAGGCAGCAGTCGCAACTGCGACATCATTTATATTATATATATATATATATATATATATATATATATATATATATATATATATATTTGTTTTCTGAGGTTTTCGTGGGTATTTGTATGTAGGTCTTTGGTTGTTCGGGTTTTCTCCCACGTAAAATTGGAAGTGTCTTGGCGACGTTTCGACGAAGTTCCATTCGTCATCTTCAGGCTGGTGCTTTCAGCTTCGTGCCTCGAGGCACGAAGCTGAAAGCACCAGCCTGAAGATGACGAATGGGACTTCGTCGAAACGTCGCCAAGACACTTCCAATTTTACGTGGGAGAAAACCCGAACAACCAAAGACCTACATATATATATATATATATATATATATATATATATATATATATATATATTAGTAATCTCCCCATTGGGGTCACCTGCCCTTTTCATCTTTTATAGCTGAGTATACTATTCCTCTCAATACAATACTTTTTCAGTAACTCACTTTTCCTGCTCCTGTTGAATTGTTCTGCCAAACACATATTAGCACTTCTTTTATGCTTTAGAACAGTGATTCTCAACCTGTGGGTCGGGACCCCATTTGGGGTCGAACGACTATTTCACGGGGGTCGCCAAACAACGCAGTCCGCCATTTTTCCCTCTTTTCCTTAGCTGTGCTACTCCCTTTTATTCTATTGGCTTTTGAAAGCCAATAGAATAGACTCTCTTGAATAGTGTCTAATTCTATTGGCTTTCAAAAGCCAATAGGAATTGTCCAGGCTGTCTCTGCCCTGCTGAGCCCGCCAAAAGTCCCATTCTGCAAACAGTGCTGCACCAGTTGAGTAGTCCTCGACTTACGACTGGTTGGGGGTCACAGCATTAAAAAGGTTGAGAACCACTGCTTTAGAAATTGCCTTATATTTTTTTTCACTCTTTGCAGCAAACCCTGCTTACTCATTAAGGATCAGTCAGCCACCCACAATTGCCAATCAGCAAACATTTAGTAGATAATATTTTTATCCCTTCCCATCTGAATGCACAGTAGAGCCTGGTTCTGTAGTTACCTCTTCTTTCTTCCTCTCCTTCCCACCTAATAGACTTTTACAAACTCTTGTTAGTACCACATAATAATAATTCATCGAAGTACCTTCATTTTAGGGCCTAATCTGTTCTTTAGGAATAACATATATTTTCATAATTCAGATCCTGTTTTGTATCTTTATGCAGTGTATTTTTCCCCTGATATTACATTTTATTGAGGAGCATACATGCGATGTGGCATTAAGCTAACTGGCATCCAGAGAGTAACAACTGACAGATGAACAATCTTAACACAAAGCAAGAGGCACAATATTTTAGGAGTAAGGATAAATTTGTTCTATTTGGTAGTTTTCAGATATGTGAGTATTACTTCCCATAATCCCATAACTTTTCAGGTAGTTATAAAGCATGGGAAGGATAGTGATATGGAATAGTTGAAACTTTGTGATGTGTATAAAGTAGAAAAGGAGAAACTATTTTCCCATTCCTAAAATACTAGAACCAAAGGCACTCAATGAAACTGAATCTTGAAAGAATTAGGACAAACAAAATGTTTTCTTTCTAGAAAACACCTAATTAAACTTTGCAATTTGCTACAATGAGATGTGTTGGCTGTCAGCTTGGCTGGCTTCAGAAAGGGTTGGACCAATGTACAGAAATCGAGGGGAACAATAGCTATTAACCTTGATGATAGTATGACGGAAGACTATCTGCTGCAAAGGTAATAGGTTTCCTTGTGCAGCAGTTGGCCAATACAAGAACAGACCGTTGGATTAGATGGGCCGTGGATTCAATTCAGGAGGACACTGGTTATGTTCTTATGTTCTCAGAGAAGGAATAGGTATCAGACACAATTACTATTAGTAACCTTCAGAGATGTGATATATGACATCTTTTTTTTATTGAAAATTTTTAAACTTTTTACAATAAAATACCTCCCTCCCTCCCACCTCCCATAACCCTCCCCCCTCCTTCCCAGAGCTGAATACAGGGTTAAAAAAAAAACAAAAAAAAAACATACAAGTTAAATGAACATCAATAACTATACATACATCCAAAAAATTTAAAGTACTTTAACTCTAATACATAGAAACAAGTCCAACCATAACATAACAATAAAAAAGAAAGAAAAATACCCACTTTAAACTATAAATTATTCAAAAGCTAAATAATACTTTCTAATCCCATATTTATTCTGTACAAAATTTACCCATCTTTTCCACACCGAGATATATCTCTCTTGCGAATGGTCTTTCAGATAAGCCGAAATTTTTGCCATTTCTGATAAATAAGAAACTTTAAAAAACCATTCTTCTATAGTAGGCAAGGAATCTTTCTTCCAATATTGCCCAATCAATAACCTTGCCACCGTGATAAAATTCAACATTAAAACAATCTCTTTGCCATCACAATCTTCAATAATACCTAACAAAAATAATTGTGGTGTAAATTTTCTCCTTCTATTAAAATTTTTCTGAATGTTCCACCAAATCTTAATCCAAAAAGCCTTTATATTTCTACATGACCACCAGATATGGTAGTATGTTGCATCCAAACAACCACATCTCCAACATTTGGGCTGTACATTCGGATACATATTTGACATCTTTTGTGGATCAAGGTGCCACCTATAAAACATTTTATAAAAATTTTCTCGTAAATTTTGAGCTTGGGTGAACTTAACATTCCTCACCCAAATTATCTCCCATGTATCTAATAAAATCGGCTCTTCAAAATTTTGAGCCCATTTAACCATACAATGTGATATATGACATCTTGTTACAGTATAAGTTATTTTCAGCTATCAGGCACTTCTTTTCGTTGCTGTAATTACAGCACACCTCACTTGGTTCTTATAGCTTTGATAAAGAAAAAAATGAAGTGATCATAATAGTGGGCACGGTGATTTATGACATCACAAATTGGGAATGCAAAAGCCTACATTGCCAGCAAAATAAATTTTCCATCAAAGCATGCAATTTCTCTTTGCATGGTTTAGCAGCGTATGTGGTCTCATTTTCCCCTGACATTTTTAATAAAAAATCATGATCAAACCTTGCATGGGTTGCGTATTTAGTAAAACAAGAAAGAATTGCAGTTAGAAGTTTATACTTCTGTGCACAGTGAAGTATCTCCTTTCATAAATATTATATTGTGTGGTAAGGAGAACAAGTGATCTGTAATGCCTAAAATAAGCTATCATATGCTTACTCGAATTGGCCTCAAAAATGTATATGCCGATTCCAGGGAATCTCAGTCTTTTTGATCTCACAGAGCTTATCAAGGGTGGCACTCATGGGATTTGGTCATTCACATAGCATTTGTATTGGTCCTCAATGACATTTCTGCTAATTTATTTCTGCTTTGGAAAGTTGTGAATTTGGGTTTTCATTTGAAAGTCTGAAGCTCTATGGAACATTTTTTTCCCACTGGCAAAAATTCCTTTTTTTTGGACCCTGGGATCATCTCCTTTTTCATACGAGTAAACCACCATAGCTCCATATGAGAATTTCACTTGTTTTTAAGTACTGTATTTTTCAATTGCAAAAGGGTATGGCTTTAGTGTAGTGGTTTTTCAGCCCTTGTCCTACCTCCAAGGTCATTTTTCACAAACAAACATAACCAAAAGGTTACAGATTAGTGATTTGGTACCATTTTTAACTCTGCAATTCATCAGTTGGTAGGTGAACCACTTGATTTGCATGCAGTGTGGACAAATGCATGTCAACTTTAAACTGCTCCTGAAGTCTTGAGGGGTAAAAATAAAGGAAGGAATCTATAAGAATTATGGGAAGTAATACTCACATATCTGAAAACTACCAAATAGAACAATTCTTGGAAAATAATCTATATACTTCAGCTTTCAAAAGGCATTGTCGTGGTTCCGATAGATGAGACCAGTAAAAAGAACTCCAAGGCAAAAAGATTTCCTTAAAGAGCATATTTATTTGGCTACATAGTATTGGCATGATCAAAAGTGAACCCAAGGCTGAAGTTCTCTCCCCTAAGGTTACAATATTACAAAATAATATGTCATAAATCACAGTTCCAATTAACTACTTGCCCGGGCTTTCTAACGGAAGCTTTAGCTCGCCAAAATGCAACCAGCAATGACCTTGGTTCCCACAGAACAATTTATTGTTTTGACTAAGCTAAAAATACTCATCCCCCCTCCCAATTCTGTGGCAAGCGAAAACAAAGGGAAAATGGCTTCAGCCAAATTCATTTGTAGAATTGACAGGCATTTTGATAGAGCCAAGTAGATCTTTATGTAATATCTTACATAAATGTTATATAGCTGATAAATTACCTCATTTTAATGAGTTCATAACATATTAAAGCAGCTGATTCCTCCCTAAACCACATTTTTGACTCAGGTGTTTTTAAGAGAAACATACCAAGTGTGTGTACATTCAGATGTGATATGTGTGATTTCAATCTGAAATCATTATTGATGTACATTCAGAATAAATTTTTATTTTCTCCCATTAAAAAATAAACAAGCACTTATACAGAGTTGTTTGGGTGGCATAGAATGGATTTAGCCATCTCGGAGTCCTAGTGGACAATCATTTAAATATGAGCCAGCAATGTGCTGCAGCTACCAAAAAAGCCAACACAGTGCTAGGCTGCATTAACAGAGGGATAGAATCAAGATCACGTGAAGTATTAATGCCACTTTACAATGCCTTGGTAAGGCCACACTTGGAATACTGCATCCAGTTTTGGTCACCGTGATGTAAAAAAGATGTTGAGACTCTAGAAAGAGTACAGAGAAGAGCAACAAAGATGATTAGGGGACTGGAGGATAAAGCATATAAGGGATGGTTGCTGGAATTTGGTATGTCTAGTTTAATGAAGAGAAGGACGAGGGGGGACATGATAGCAGTGTTCCAATATCTCAGGGGCTGCCACAAAGAAGAGGGAGTCAAGCTATTTTCCAAAGTGCCTGAAGGCAGGACAAGAAGCAACGGGTGGAAACTAACCAAAGAGAAAAGCAACCTAGAACTAAGGAGAAACTTCCTGACAGTTAGAACAATTAACCAGTGGAACAACCTGCCTCCAGAAGTGGTGAATGCTCCAACACTGGAAGTTTTTAAGAAGAAACTGGACAGCCATTTGTCCAA
Organism: Crotalus tigris; assembly: GCF_016545835.1. Taxonomy (NCBI): domain Eukaryota; kingdom Metazoa; phylum Chordata; class Lepidosauria; order Squamata; family Viperidae; genus Crotalus; species Crotalus tigris. The sequence goes on from NW_024097419.1 coordinate 38,151, forward strand.
AATGGTATAAGGTTTCCTGCTTGAGCAGGGGGTTGGACTAGATGACCTCCAAGGTCCCTTCCAACTTTATTATTATTATTATTGTACTGTAATTTCTTTGACTTTTTTAAAACAGAAACTTGTATTTTTTCAATTATATAGTTACTGAACAGCTTCAAGCATAAATATGTGAGGAAGGACAAATAAAGTGTTTGTTTTCAGTCATTCTTAGCTGGAGTTTGATCCGCATCTGTCTTTTCAACAAGCAGGTTGTATCAGGTATTCTGGCCTATTTCTTAAATATTGATCTGTGGAGTGTTTCCTACTAGGTTAGGTTAGTCCATCAGTACATAAGAGTTGAATTTCCTGTGACATTAAATTATATAATTTAATATTGCATTGTAACGTCACAAAGTGACAGATCTGGGATGCATGGGAAGGCCAAGCCTAACTTGAAATCATAATACAAATGGTCCTTCTGAATCTGCTTTTTGATTCAGAAGTTCACCAGTGGCAATGGAAATTGCCACCCAGATACAGAAGATTATTTATAGGATTGTACTACATATAAGGCTTTCTTTTAAGTCTACAAGTACCTCTGCATAAATTTATATAAGGAATTTATATAAGGAAGTATGTGTCTGAAGCCATATCTTGATTTATTTTTGCTTGTTTTATTTGTAATATATAATGTGTTTCACATTACAATCATATACATTATCTTTCTGAACTGATACTATCCAGTCCTTTCCCCACAATACTAGTTCAACAGCAAAAAGTCTGTAACTGAGAGCTGAGAATTTTACAGAAAGTTGGAAAAGCAAATACGTGTTTTCACCAAGCACTTAAAAACTGGGAGGGCAGAGCTCATTGTAATCTCCTTAAGCAGCGTAGTCCTTTCCTTCAGTTCAAACTGACACACTTTTTTTTAAAGAGGGCCTTCCCTGCTGATCTGAGTGAAAAAGCAGGCTTATAATTTGCGTTTCCAAAAGCTATCCCTATCAGTAACAGTATAAACTAGAGAAGTAGTTCTGAAGCTGTCCTAAAAGTCAAGCCATGCCATTTAGTGTGGTTTACTTCCTGGTACTTTATTCAAAATCAATTCCTCCCTTAATTTGTCTATTAATTGCATAGTCATTTAATTCTAAATAGCTTTCATCACAACATTTACTACTTGACAGAAACAGTTGTTAGAATGTCACTACTTTTCATTGCATGCCCGATCGTTCTGCTTCGCTTTCCAGCTGGAAGCTTTCAGTGAAGAATAAAAGATACTCGAGGCAAAAGTCAACCTTTAATTTCTGTTATGATGCCATCTCTTTCATACTGTTATAAACATTTAAAATAAAAGTAAAATTCAGTCTTCAACTTATCTTCCTATCATCATTAAAAAAGAAGCAAAGAGAAACAAAGCAGCAATCAATTGTAACATATATTGTTGCTTTTTCAGAAAATGCTGTTGGAAGATACTATTGATTGCAAAAAGAAAGCTTAATTGGGAAAAGGGTGAACGCAATCACAACTGACAGTATAGTTTGAATTCACTTGGGATAACATTTAACTAACTCTTCAGGAGAATTCTGACAACCTTAACATATAGTAGATATATTTATGTGGATTAATAGCAATAAAATTCTTTGTTTGAACATACTTAATTTATAGGTTAAAATACTTATATTAAGTATTGATAGTTTATCCTAAACTATCTCAATTTTGACAACTTTAAAATCTATGAACCAACTTCCAGAATTCGTGAGGAAGCATATTAACTAGGGGAGCCTGGGAGTTGAAGTCCATGCTTCTTAAAGGTGCTAAAGTTGAGAAACACTGTCCCAATGCTTCATTTGTTCCAAGAAGAAAAACTTTATATTATTGATTGCTTTGGCCAGTGCAACTAAGCAAAAAGTCCTGTCAGACCTGACACAGTACTCCAGGTGCAATCTGATTAACATAGGCAAGAACTATCATTTCTTGTGATCTTTGTACTATACATCTGTCTATAGCTTTCATTAGTGCTTTGGCAGTTGCAGCATAATAATGGTTTGGGTTTAATCTTTGGTGCACCAGGATGCCCAGATGCATCTTACAAGTGCTACAGTTGAGCTGGGTACCACCTATCTTATACCTACATTTTGGCTTTTCTTATCCAGGTACAAAACTTCTGCAATTGAATTGCATTGTGTTTAATAGGCCCCAATATTCAAGTCTAAGTTTTAAACTTAAGAAATAACACTTTCTGAGGCTTGTGTTTTTTGCAGTTTTGATGAAAATGTTGAAAAGCACTGGACCCAGGATATCCCTGAGCACCTCATTCCATGTATGGCATACAGTAGAACCATTAAGGATCATGGGGCTAGGTGAATTGTATAACCAATTGTCAATCCATCTGGTAATAGGATAATTTTTCACCCATTATTCTGTTTTGTGTCAAGAATGAGGCTATGATCAAACACCTTAGTAAATTCTGAATACTGTATATTATAACCCAAGCATTTTAAAATAGGAGCTTAGCACATACTATGTATAAAATACAGGTTAAAATAAAGAAGCATGTTTTCAATTTTTAAAATGTTAAACTAATTTTATGCCATAATGATTGTGGCTTGACCATGGCACTAGAATGAATTTCTTACTGGGCCTTAAGTCTGGCTTGTATTATAGCACAGTTTGGGCCACCAATCTAAGAAAGACCTGTGTATGGCCTTCATGCTATTCTTTTTCTTTGTGTAATTCAAATCTTTGATATTTTTTTTATCTCTCTCCCCTTTTAGTTCAACAAATTTTATTAATATAACACTGGCTTTGAATCATGTACATATTAGTATATCATCATTCTTATTTTGAATATTTTGTTACACTGACCTGTCAATAAAAAAATACCTTGGAGGATTTTCATTTTGAAATTCAATAGGAATGACACTTACATTTAAGATATTAGGTGTGTTTGGATTAATTGACAAATAAAAATAATAATAAAAAAGAAACTGACTCCTTAGTTAGATCCTCTATGAGATATTAAGATAGGAAGGCCAGCAATTGCATCATTTGGAGACATAAAACAGGCCTGTTCAACCAAGGCTGCCCAAAATGTACCTGCCAGCTGTGAATGTCTTGTTGCATATATCATAACATGAAAAACAAATTTATTATCTCGTATAAGCATGGGAGTTGTATGTGAATGAAAGAATATCCAAGGGAAAGATAGACAGCTGTGAATGTCCCAAATTAGTGCATGACTATAACTCTCTGGAATTGTTGCCCATACACTAAATGGGCCAGATAAGCAGGTCTCAAATTCTCTAGGCAAACCTTAACATTGTTTTCATTTTGTTACTTCACATCTTTTACAAGCTATTAGGTAAATCAAATCCTCATATCTAGTGTTGCATGATCAATTCCCTAAGTGTCTTCCCTTAGAGCCTTTAGGCAGAGGTAGATACCAAACTCTGTGCTTTGAACCACATTATTTATGGCTAAATCTTGGTCCAAAGAGACTCACTTAATTTGACTGTGCCACATCCTCAGTGTCCTGTAGAATAAGAGATAAGAGGAGGGATTTGACCAAGTGACACTATAATATTCTGTATTTATACTCTTAAAAAAGTATAATCCAGTGAATTATTTTATTTGTAAAATATACTACTTATAGTATAACACATTTCTAGAATCATAGAATCGCGAAGCAGGAAGAAACCAAAGGATCATCTTCCATCCTCTGCAGTGTATAAGATCAATTAAACCATCCATAGGAATTGGCCGTGCAATCTTTTGTTAAAAACCTTCAGAGATGGAGAACTCACAATCCCCAAAGATAGGCTGGTCCACTGTTGTACCAATCTTGCTATCAGGAAAAAATCTTTATTTTAAAATGAAGTTTAGGTAGTTGCAACTTGTCCAAAGGTATTCACAGAATCCATGAGTGGTCTCACCAGTGCAGAGTAGAGAGGAATAAGGACTTCACATGTCTTTGATGCACTGCTTCTTCTAATGCAGCCCAAAGGGGGCAGCTGACTTACACTGCTCACTTATTTATTTGTTGTCAGTGTCTACATACACCCAAGTCATTTTCCAATAAAGAACTTTCTAGCCATGAATCCCACATCTTGTATCTCTGCCTTATATTTTTTCTCCCTTGAGGTAATATGTTACATTTTTCCCTGCAGAAGAACATCTTGTTCCATTCAGCCCCATCTTCTAACCTGTCCAGATTAAATTACAGTCTCATATTGTCATCCTGGGTTTTGGCCAACCCTTTCAATTTTATTTAATCTACAAATGTAATAAGCACCTTCTCTCACATTGTCAAGAGCATGATAAAATTTTTGAATAATACTGACCCCAAGACATTTTCCTGCAGGATTCCTCTGGTTACTGATTAAAGTAGATTTGTTACCACTGACTCTATGAGTGCAGTTAGTCAGCCAGTTCTGGGCCACTTAAATATAGTGCCATTCTAACCATATTGTCAACTGCACCAGACCAGGAAATCAACGCCACATGAAGGCTAAAGCTGCTTTTATTGATAGTGATTATAGTAACAGAATCTTGCAATTTCATTATGCTGTACATTTCCCTCCTTTTTATAGTTCAGTGAATTAGGGAGCCACTTCCGAATGTTATCTCATACTTTTTCACTTGAAAAATGCTTCAGCCCCCTTTTGCTTAAGGCAAGAGTTCCTGCATATCTCAAGGTCATCTTCCTTACTCTTCACAGATATTTCAATAGTTTGTCAGTAAGAATATCACGTGAAACCCTTGTCAAAGGTTTTGTTGAAATTGAGGTAAATTGTGTCCACAGCATTTCCCTTGCTTGCTAAAGTAGTTATTTTGTCAAAGAAGGAGATGAGGTTTGTTTCGTATGACCTATTTTTGAAAAAGCTATGCTGAGCAATTGGGGCATCATCTTCAAAAAGCTCACAAAAAGCTTTAAGATGTTTCTTGCCACAACATCTTGCAAGGTGTTGATATTAAGTTCACTGATCAATAAGTACTAGAATTCTCTTATTTTCCTTTCTTGACATTTCTTCTTCTCTAATCCTCTGTTATCTCCTCAGCTGTCTAAGACTCTTTTAATGGAATTAATTAAGTTCCTGAGAGCTCTTCCACCATTCCTTCAGGATTCTGGAGTGTATTTCATCAGGGCCTAGGGTCTTGGAGGAGAGCAAGTTTGGTCTAGTGGTTAAGTCACCAAGCTAGAAACCAGGAGTCTGTGAGTTCTATTCTTGCCTTAGGCATGAAAGTTGGCTGGGTGACTTTGGATCAGTCAGTTTCTCTCAGCCCCATTCATCTCACTCATCTCACAGGGTTGTTCTTGTGGGAGAGATAAGAGAAGGAAGGAGTACTAGGTATGTTAACTGCCTTGAGTTATTAATAAAACAATTAAAATGAGATATAAATAAATAAGCTAACATATCCTTTATCACATTCCTCCTGACCAGCATCCTCCCTTGTTGTGTTTTTTTCTAGTCTTTGATACGCAAAATACCTTTTTGAGAAAGGAGTTGAGTTCTCTTTTTTTTTCTTGGTCATTTGCCATTTCTCCATTTGGAGTTAATAGTGAGACTTCCACCTCCTTTATCTTCCTCTTGTTATTGACATCTTTGAAGAAACTGTTCTTTCTGAATTTTCCCTTTCTTAGTATCTTTACCTCTTCCTGATCTCATTCTTACATAACTGTGTTGAAGTTTTGTAGAATTTGTTGATTGTTAGATCCTTCTTGCAATCTTTCATTAGTCTGAATTCCTTTTCAAATTGTCTGTTCAATTACATTAACTCCTTTAGATGTCTCCTAGTTTTCTTTCTCATTGGTATAATAAGGTCCAAACAGTGCAATCCTCATTTTTTTTCTTTCAAGACTTTTCAGCTAGCTATATTCTTTTTGCCTTAAATTTTTCTTCCCACAGCACATTTCTCTTTAGTTTGTAAAATTGGCCATTCTAAAATTTTGGTCTTTTTAACCAAGCTTTTGTAAACAAGTTACTTCTAGTATTTGATTCCCTACTCCAAAGAGTTTTACTGAAAGGCACTGTGAAGACACAACAGCGGGGTAGGAGTAAAGTCCCGATTTGAAAATAGCAAACACCATGCTTTGGTCCCTATACAATTCAGTATATACAATCTTAGAAATGGGGCCTTTTAAATCCTTAAATCTAATCCCTCTCTCAGTGTAGAAATCCAAATTAAAACATCTTCAGTTGATGACCACAGATCTCTCCCACTTTCAATGATATCTCAAAGTTAAGTAATATCAAGAAGCAAGAACTACCCAGATTTCAGCAAACTAGCTGTAATGTTAGTTTGGAATCTATTTGAAATCTGAAAATTATAATAGGAATTTCCTACCATCATTCATAATGAGCTAATTAAAAAGATTCTTTGAATGCTTTGAAATACTTATTCCTAGATTTTTTTTAACCTGTGCTAAATTGCTGTTTGTGAGATAAGTTATCACCTGACTTGCCCATTATCTTTTGATAGTTTATGTCTACGTCTCCTTCTTTTCCCAACCTTCTCATAAACTGTCTCATTTGTTGAGCCTATTCTTGAAGTTATCTGAAGAAGGAGAACCATTATCTCTCTGGGCTATTGGTTCCAATGTCAAATTGCTTTTGCTGTATAAAGTGTAAAAGCAGTGTGCAATTTACATACGGTAGTAACATATAGCAGTAAAATTATCCAAAACAAGAGAAAAAGTATTTTCTAAGGGAAGAAGCATAATATTCCCTTAGAATGGAATGATGAACCTGCAGATGGACAAGATGGATTATGAAATGCCCCAAACACAGTAGTCTAATTTAAAAACAAACCATATTTTTTAAAAGGAATCTTAATTATAAAACTTTCCTCTGAGTTATTTCATTTGTAAATTTGTTTTGTATCCATTAGCATGAGAAAGTTTTGTTAGTCACTTCCTTAAAGTGTTGATATGTCTCATAAAGATGCTTCATATCTCAGAAGATGTTCCTATCTTCATTTATAGATTTTCAAAATTAGTATTCTGTGCATACAACTAACTGATCTTTTTTAAAAAGACAAATTAGAACTGTTCTAAGATGTTCTATACAGAAAATATACGTAGGAGAGGAAAGACTTTTGCAGTCTATGCATATTTTATTTCAAAACCATTTTTGTAAAGACATCTTAACATACTTTCAGTGCTTATTTCATGTAACAACAGCTTTGCATATTTTCACTGACGATTTTGGAAATACATAGATAAATGATGATTAATATATACCATCTGCCTGGGAAACAAAGATTTCTGAGAATTTAGTTTCTGCTAAGCTGATTTGCTTATAAGAGGGAACCAAACTCATTCCTCTACTATGAAAATGAAGTTCTAATATGTTCTGACAGTTTTTTGACGTTGGCTTTACAACAGTTTCGCTATGGAATTAGGTTAGTAACATATGCTGGTCTATGACCAAAATAAACATTTGGTTAGGTTTTCAGGGGTAGGCAACCTTGGCTCTTTTATGTCTCGTGGACTTCAACTCCCAGAATTCCTAAGACAGCTGGGAATTGAAGTCCACGAGTCATAAAAGAGCCAAGGTTGCCTACCTCTGGGTTAGGTTAATAACATTCTTGGATTGATACAAGAAACTGACCCTAGGGTGTTAAAAAAACTGGTGCTGGGTTTTTTTTTTTCATTTAGATATTTACTCAGGATCTCTCAGGATAATGCTTACTATTGTTGTGTACAATATAGATTATTTTTGGTAACCCCAGAAAATACTTTACATTTTAAATTAAATGTTGCTTTTTTCAAGAAACTGGTTGGTATAGTTGTGTCCATACATATTTGTGTCATGTATCTTCAGAGAAGATGTTGAAGATACCATATACACAAGTATTCAGGAGATTTGTAACAATATATATTGTTCACATTGGTGAAAGAATATGGCAGAAAGAAAATATAACAGGCCAACAAAATACAGTATTAGTGCACTAGGAAATTTGTTGGACCTAGTTCCTTTACGGCAGAGATCTCCAACCTTTCTGGGCTTGAGGACCAGAGGTAAGGAGAGCAGCTTCAAAATTGGTGTGTGTGCGAGCATGTATGGGGCCACACACACTGGTGCAGCAAATGTGAATGGCCGCACACACACACAGTGGCTAGTGGCCCATTCACACATGCATGAACAGGCTTTGCAAACCATCCGGGCTTGCGGTACATGTGCAGATACCCGCCTCATGTTAGCATTCCCGTTTGCGCCCATGCACATGTGCAAACAGGGCTGCAGGCTCTAGTGCAAGTGGGGAAATGTGTGCCCACGCGTGCATGCACCGGGGAGCTGTTTCCATAGCCTGCTGGCCAAGAGCCTGTGGGTCGGGACTGGACCACGGACCATAGGTTGGGGACCCCTGCTTTAAGGCTTTAAAAGGTTTCGCCAATATTTTAAATTTTGACTGAAAAGTAATTGAGAGATGATGGATGCCTCATAATTAGTTGCTTTCTCAACTATAAGGGTTCTATTGAAACATACCAATATAATTTTTGTCAGTGTTTGATAGAGCCAAACAATAAACCTCCTTTATTTTGCTTATTTTATTTTTTTATGCTTCATCAAATGTACTTTTTATGCAATATGTTTGTTATATCAGGCAAGTGAGACTTCAAATAATTGCTTCTTTGAAACATCGCCATTCTCATAACCCTTTTCTCTGAACTCACATTCTGGCAATTCACTTGCATGTATTGGTATGCTGGAACTGGCCCACTCATTAAACTTTCCGGAATTTTGTGAGCTGCTTGACAGCAGAGGGGAGCTTCCATGCTTGGTATGCCAATCAGTTCTGCAACTAGTGATGCCACACATCAGCAGTTCTTAAAGATTTAGCAGCACTCTGCTTGCATGCCTCAATTTTTGTCTCTGTCTGGTGTGTTCTTTTGGTCTTCTTACTACTAATCCATGGATCTGGCTATCATTACGTGCTTTACATTCAACTCCTTCAGCTTTAGTAAGCAGGATACAAATTAGGAATTCTAGCTTCAATCCTATACTTCAATCTAAAGATGAATTATTTTATAATAATTATTTTAATTATTAAGAAGCTGCCTTAATCTGCCAGAGCAGCCCCAAAACAATTGTACACATGATTTATTTCACATTTCTAAGACTGGATAATGTGAAATACATACATACATGCAACTTCATCTACGAAACGTCTTGAAGGAATTTCACAGCAGACAAACAGACTTCCTCAATTTTCATTGATTCTTCTTATAATGAATATTTCAGAATAGGGAATAGTTCTGTTAGATCACTGTGTGTCAATGGAATTAGGACAGAAATATACATTTTGTTTGTGATTATCAAATCCATTGGTCTAGTCACTATCCGGTAAACATTTTCTCAAATTTCCTCCATCATTCTTTGAGTTACTTACTGTTTCATAGTGCCAGATTGAAGAGCTAGTGAGTCCTTTGAGTCATGTCAACAATGATATTCAAAAATGTATTAAGAGAAGAATAAAATCAGTAAGTTGTGGAACTTGATATTACTTGGGGCAGCCATTAAAGTCTTGCTGGAGCACAGAAAATCTATCTGAGTAGCAAGATAGATTTTACCAACATAGCCTTTGTTTTGACCAATAAGAAATAAGCCATCATTTCTGGACTTTTCTAGGGCTACCTCAGGGTTGGGTCTAATTAATCTTTTGATGGGGGGGATAGAATGAGTTAAAAAAAATCTCAGAAGTTAGTAATAAATCACTTCTGTATTCATCCTAGAAAATGACATGGATACATGACAATGAAATCAGCAGGAATCAAATTATCTTGAGACCTTATCTCTTTAATCTGCAGTGAAAGATTGCCATCAACAGCTGTAGAACCAGCAGTAGGGAAAGTGAAGAGGCGTTGTCTTACCTGAACGCCTTTTCTCAGCATGATGATGGATAATCCACTCCCTCCCATTAGGGTCTTATTGGAGCAGGAAGATTAAGACAACCCATCCGTGGATTCTCCATCCAATCATGCTGGAGAACATTGTCTTCTCCAGTAATACATTATTTGCCTTCACCATTCTACTTCTCCCCATTGGCTTTGTAGAGTCTGTCCTCTAAGGATCTTTTCATTCTTATCTCTAGAGAAGGACAAAATAAACAAGAACAAAATAACAAAGCAAGACTAATCCAAAATAAAAACAAAACAAACCTAACCATGGACTAATATTCCCAGCCTTAATACATGGAACAAACAATTTCTTCACTGATTTTTGTATTAATAAAAATATTAGGAAAATGTTAGCTTTTTGTTAAAGGGAAAGAGACATATACAGTTTAAGTACTAATGAGACTTAATTTTTTAAAATAGGATTGCGATTAGATGTCTTTTTTTGAACCAATGACTTATGGACTAGATTCATACAACACAACTCAGTCAGTTAAAATATACAATTTATATTCACAGGACCTGTCAAATATAGTTTTAATCTTGCTTCTTTTTGGTTATTTAATGTATTATATCAGTGGTTTCCAACCTTTTGAGTGCCAGGGACCAGTTCCATGGAGGGCAGTTTTCCCATGGACCAAGGTGGAAAAACCACCTGGATCCCGCAAATGTGCAGATAGGGCTTTGTTACTTGGACTAGTGCTAATCTGCAACCCGGGGGTTGAATGAAACCACGTCAGTGAGAGCTAAGAAAAAAGATTAATTCAATAGTCATGTTCAACATGTGGAGTCAAAGCAAGCAAACAAGCTGACCGAGCTGACTGAGTAACTGAACTAAATACACTTCCATATTATGTTTTCAATTTCCCAAGAACCTGAGAAGTAAATACTTCTGAATGGTTGCACAATGAATGGTTATAAATAGAGGACGACCTGTAACTGGAAAATATATCAGTCATAAATTCTACATAGCTTTATTACTGCAAACAGAAATACTGCTTTTTTCCAGGTTGGGTTATGTTATGGTGGCTCTAAAATAAATCAGCTTAGCTGCCAAACAGACAACAATGTAAGAAATATTTTGATTCTGAAGCATGGAAAGAGCCAGTTTTAATAGTCCAACTCACTATAACAGTGCAGAAAGTCTATTTGTTATGAGACAAAGATATGTATGCAATCGAAAATGTTTTGCTTCAGAACTTAAATAAATAAATAAATTGTGCCTTAGAAGTTTGGTTGAACTGTTTTGAGTAGGTTGTGATTTGCCTGAACAGAAACTCAGAATATTATGTTTGTTCCAGATTAAGTTGAGAGAAATTATGGAGAGATTTTTTTTATTAATATTTTTATTCATAATACCATTAAAACAAAAATGGACAAACATGACATTCCAGAATGAATTTTCCTATCCGTTTGTTTCTCATGGTACAAAAGCTTAATACATCGTTCTTAACCTCTATATAAGCCTCATCCTTCTATACAATACAATTATATATACAATTATATGTACAGTTATATATATCTTTCAATTCTACCATTAACTTGAAGTCCGAGCAGTTCTCCTTAATTCATACCAACGGTAAAATTTGCCCCAGATTTCGAAGTATTCGTGTTCTGTCTTGTCTTTCATAATCATTGTAAGCCTGTCCATCTCAGCACATGATAAAATTTTATGCAGGATCTCTTCTTCTGTTGGAGTTCCCTTATTCCTCCAATTTTGAGCAAAAACCAGTCTGGAAGCCATTAAAATGTGTAGCATTAAATAAAGTACCCCTTTGTTATGCTTTTGTGTAGTTAAACCTAATAGAAAGAGTTCTGGTTTTGGTTCTACCACTTGCTCTAATATTTCTTCCAATCATACTTTAATGAAATTATGGAGAGATTTTATGGCACAAGTTGATCAAATCTATGCTACTGGTTGCCCAGTCCTTCCTGCTGATATTCTAAAATCTATCCTATCCTATCCTATCCTATCCTCATCTCTAATGGCAAAATATAAGGTCCAGGTTATTTGAGGAGCAATCTCACCCAGTGGTGGGATTCAGCCAGTTTGCACTACTTTGGCTAATTTTTTGTTGCCCAGGCCCAGAATGGATTTCCGGAAGTGGCATCCACAGAGATAACCGGATGTGCACATATTTGTATCCCTCCACTGATCTCACCCCAATGGGACTAGTTCACCCCCCTCACTCCAGACCAAGTCTGCCAAGGAATTCCAGTGGTTGAGGTTACGTAGAAGAGCTTTTTCTTCTGTGGCCCCAGCCTTGTGGAACATTCTACCATTGGAGGTGAGAAATGCTTCCACTCACTCACTCTCTCTCTCTCTCTCTCTCTCACACACACACACACACACACACACACACACACACACACACTTTTTAAGCCAACCAGAGTCATCGGTGAGATGGATATACACACAGAGACAAACACACACAGACACACACACACACACAGACACACTTGCTTTAATGTAGGGATATTATCTTATGTGCAACTGAGACTTTTCAAAATCCCAACAATTCTATTTCAGTTCATCCCAATGTTTCAGAAAAACAGCCTTTATACTTTCTAGTTCAGTTACTTTCCTTACAACACGATCCCTGTAAAGCATTTTCTGTAGACATTTCATCTGGGTTTCTTCTCATTTCTTTCTCTCTTCTAAACTCATCACTAGCACTCTCCTAGTGCTTTCCAGTTTCAGTTACATTTACTGTGTTAACATCCTTTCCCATGTTCCTGGCCAGTTAGAAAAGCATTAAAAATGAATGGATTTCTCCCAATTCCTACTCTCACCCAGAACTCTTTAAATGAAATAAAAGAAACCTTACATAAATTCTAGGTAACTGTAAATATCAGTTTGTGGAGCTTTCATGAGAATGGTGCAATGCTGGTGTGATGTCATTTTGCAAGATTATGCTGAATGTATTATTTGCAATCAGCAAATTATCTTTTAATATTAGGTGATGGCTTTTCTGGCTCCAAGTTGATGAGCTGGAGAAAGTTTAACACAACATAATGTCACTCTGAAGGTCTCTGATTGATGTCTTTCTGATTACCTACCAGTACTTACAGAGAATGTAAATGTCTACAACTCACTGAGCATCTGGTCAGGAAAGATTGCAATATACAATTGATCCTTCAATATGTTATTAGATTATATATAGGGGAAACAATTTGCATTAATAGTGTTGCAGTAGCAGAGAGCGTATAATTAAAATCTTTATTATGCTTTAACTCATTTTAGATTGTTTTATACTTATAAAGAAACAGTTTACAACTATTAACTGGTGAAGGACAGAAAGATGGAATAAAGATGAAATAACATTGCTGTCCAGTCACAGGTTTGAGATGGGCAGCTATACAAATTGAATAAATAAATAAACTGCACATTATATTATGATTTAAGGAGCCATTAGTCTGAAATTGCTCACTGAAGTTTGTGAACAATTTCAGTAGTTTAAAAGGGATTAAGCATTTACTTGAAGTTTACACTGACACTATGCATGGTTTGTGATATTTGAGCTTACTGATTCTCTGAATGCTAAATAAGAACTTACTAGATATTGTTTATTGATGACTGCTTGATACTCAAGCGTTAGAAGAGACAAATCATAAATGTATTATATACTTCAGTGCTTAATTTATTAATGATTGGTTTGTTCATTTTTTTTAATGTGTGTATTACAGGAAAAAGTAGAATATGCCTTCTTGATTATTTTTACAATTGAAACATTTTTGAAGATTGTAGCATATGGATTATTATTACATCCCAACGCATATGTTAGAAATGGATGGAATTTACTGGATTTTGTAATAGTTATAGTAGGGTAAGTCTAATTTTTAATTTTTCTAAGAAATTAACATCAAAAAATGTTTCTACTTTATGTATATGCTATAACATTCAAATAAAGAATCTGTAATTATCCTTACCTTCAGCTTTATGAGATTGCAGTGTTGTCAAATACTTAATTGCTTTGCAATGATTTCCCAAATAGGAAACCTAATCCTTGAATATATTCCCCTTGCACTTTAAGAGGGCTCCACTGAATTTTATATAACATCATCCTTTAGTAAGGTTTATATAAACACATCCTTAGAATTGTTCTGTATAATGTTTTTCTTTTACAGAAATAATATCTGCATAGCAAGCCGTATATGTATATTCTGAGGTGTGAAATGTAGCCCAAGACAGATTCCTTCACTCCCCAAAAAATTACATAATACATGAGAGGAACATAGGGTTGTTATTACACTTTTGCCATGGGAAAAGATAACAAACATAGATCTTATCAGAAAAAAATCAAACTAATTATTAAAACTGCCTCTGAGAAGCTACAAGATATAAAGGAAGACTCTGGATAAGTATAATGAGAGTTCTGTTTGGTAGAAATAATTCCAGTAACATTGTCTTGGAGTACTACATCGGAATAATTAGTAAGGGTTTTTTTTGTTTTCAGACTATTAATGTAGATTATTTAAATGATTTGGCAAAAAAGAGGAGATATTAAGAAATAAATCTCTCACCAATGAATAGTTTGCAAACATTTAAAATATTGTGCCGCATTCTGAGTAATATTGCTTGAATTATTGTTTTGTGTGGAAACTCTGTTCCAAAAGATAAACATCTTTTGAACTGTCCTCCAAGAAAATAAATCTATTCCAATACAATCACTGAACATCATCTCTAGCAGTCTGTCCTGGCCACTGGTTATCACAAGAGGTGAGCAATAGTTAAATATAAAATTGTGGATAAAACTGTCTGCAACATGTGGATATGAACACATTTCTGTATGAATACAAAGAAAAGAATTGGATAGCGGTAGTGATCCCAAGTTTGAATTTGATGTTTTATGTCTGACTCTTGAAAGATACCTGGAACGTCTCCCTGAGGTTCCAATTCAAGAAGCACTTGAATTACTCCGAGCTATTTTTTAAACCGTGAAGCCTGCTCTTCTAATGTTGTAATGGTGATCTTTTAGTTTTTACATAATACACGTACAGTACGCATAAGTCATTAAAGGTTCTTCCGTATTACACCTCCTTTATGAAAAACCCTTATCATCTTATGTTATAGTAACAACAATATGTCATGTTTTATTTCTTGTTCACCAGATTGTTTAGTGTAATTTTGGAACAATTAACCAAAGAAGCAGAAGGGGGTAGCCATTCTGGTGGCAAACCAGGTGGTTTTGATGTAAAAGCTCTAAGGGCCTTTCGTGTCCTTAGACCCCTCCGGCTTGTATCAGGAGTGCCCAGTAAGTCACTGCTTTATTAATTATTTGGGAATTCAAACAAAAACATCCCTAGACTACTCTGATAAGCTTTTTTGCAGGCTGAGTATATCCTCCCCTTCCCCTTTCTCTGTAGAGTACAATACAGTAAAATGTGATGACATGGTATATTACTTAGACACAAACCAATCTGAGATTTCAAATTGAATAAGGATCTAGTCCACAAAGCAAGCAAAAGAGTTTAGAATATTATGTTTCATAGTTTAGGCCATAATTTACACATTAGGTAGCAAAATAACTGTTAACAACAACAACAACAACAATAATAATAAAGTTGGAAAGGACCTCTAGTACAACCCTCTGCTCAGGCAGGAAACCCTATACCATTTCGGATAAATGGCTGTCCAGTCTTTTCTTAAAAACTTCCAGTGTTGGAACATTCACTGCTTCTGGAGGCAGGTTGTTCCACTGGTTAATTGTTCTAACTGTCAGGAAGTTTCTCCTTAGTTCTAGGTTATTTCTCTCTTTGGTTAGTTTTTTTCTTTTCTTTTCTTTTCTTTTTTCTATCTCTGAGAATATTTCAAGTTGAATGAAGCATCTGTTCTTTTAATCTCTTTGCTTTTAATATTTCATCCACATGCAAGGTCATAATGCTATGTTTATCACACTATAATCTGTTGCCATGGAAATTATGGCAATTGATGTGGTTCAGGAAAATCACTTCAATAGAGGATCAAGCAATTGTCAGAGATAGTGCATAAATGGAGAAAAAGCATTTTAGTAAAATGAAAAATTCTCACTGACAGCAGATTGATACCTCTAATTTTGTATGTATACAAATCTCAGTTCGTATAAGAGGTAGCTATTTTTCTTCCCTTAACAAAATGAGAGCTTGTATTATGCTCAAATGCATCTTAAAATATTATGTATCTGCATGGTTATTTTATTTTATCTGTGCCATTTCCCACCCCCAGTACAATCATGCTGACTGCAAGATAGTCAGAAATGTAGACCAATACTTCTGCAGTGCCCCAGGTTGTAAAGGCTGTGCTAAAAATAGGAAGGGGTGGCGGCAGTTTTAATCCCGATGCCTACTTGTGTTTTTGCAAATTGTTCTTTATAACTACAAAAAATCAAAACAGTATAACCAGTGCTCTTTATCTTACAGGTTTACAAGTTGTCCTGAATTCAATTATAAAAGCCATGGTTCCCTTGCTCCATATTGCCCTTTTGGTATTATTTGTAATTATAATCTATGCTATTATAGGATTGGAACTTTTTATTGGAAAAATGCACAAATCATGTTATTTTGAAGATTCAGGTGAGTAAAGAAATTGTTACTTTTTAACTGGAATTGAACAATGGCATCATAAACCATTGATTGAAAACTATAATAGTTCTCACCAAGTAAATACAGATTACATATTGCTTTTTCTTGAAAAATCAAATTTAATGGGATCAGAATTATATCCTCTCTCTCTTCCTCTTCATGGGAGACATCTACGGCTTTCTGCATCACTCAGTATGACATTTACAGTAAAAATTATCAGTTCAAGTTTTCTATATCAGAACAGAAGTGCCAGCTAGGGTACAGTAAATACTACCATACAACTGATGCTGAGTCCTATTGCCTAAAAATAAAAATTAGTACTAGATGATTAATAATAATGGGAAGGGTTTCCCATTAGTGTAACCTGAAAAAGGATATTCTCTCAGAGGCTGATTCTGTATCTTTAGGTTTTCAAAAAGAATATAACTGCTTAAAATTCATTCTTCTGACAATTTCACAAAGAAATGGTACCAAGTTCAAAATAGAAATCTGCTGACTGAAATTTAGGTGTTATTAATATATAGCAATGTAGTATTAAATAAGAAAATGCCATATAGGAAACATGATTCTGGGATCAGGCACAGTTTTACTATTCTTAAATGGGTGAAAACATATTTTTGTTTATTTTTTAAAGTAAATCTTCCCTATATGATTTCTTTTCTATTAGCATGTAATAGAAAATATATTTTATATGTATAAAGTATAAATATAAAAAGGGATGACCTACATAAGAAAGATGGGATATAATATTTCATATCAGTTAATATATAACACTGTTTCTTTGTAAAATACCATTCTACCTGATCTTTATTAGAGAGTAAAGTCTGGTAAGGGCACATTAATATATAATGCCATGATAGATATATATGCGTGCGCGCATGCGCGCATACACACACACACACACACACACACACACACACACACACACACAGGCACTCACATGCAAAGAGACACATAAAATATATATACTTTATCTTCAAGATCTAACCAGATCGAGCTTTTAAGGTTCATTTAGATACATGATTCTTCTGACTGCTGTGTTTTTTTCTGAGCCAGAGGCTGAAGACTGCTCAGCCTGAAATATTTTTTTATTCACTTTTAGAAATATTAGCTGAAGATGAACCTGCACCTTGTGCATTCTCAGGGAGTGGACGTCAGTGTCCCCTAAATGGCACTGAATGTAAGGGTGGCTGGCCTGGACCAAATGGAGGCATAACAAACTTTGATAATTTTGGTTATGCAATGTTAACGGTATTCCAGTGTATAACTATGGAAGGATGGACAGATGTATTATATTGGGTAAGTGGTACTTTTTGTGTATTTGAAAACATTTCATCTAAAATAAGAGTTCTGCAATTATTTTGTAATTGTGAGCCACTCTGGTAAGTAGCTGCAACTTTTTTTTCTTGGATTACTTGGGTTTAAACAAATTCAGTATGGACAGTTTTTTAAAAAAATAATCTTATGTTTCTAGGTTTTCCAACCGTATGTTTCATCAAGATGTCCAGTTTTATGAAAGTCCTTGTATCTGATTATTTTTAAGCACTCTGAGATTTTTATATTAAAAGTATTTACAATTCCATGTCAACATGCTTTCAAAAATGTTTTTTAGTTTTGTTTTATTTGGCAAGTATTGAGCATATAAAATATAATTGAAAGCAGCGACTAAATTGTCTCCTTCAATTTTCTTAGACTATGATAATGAAACATATTACACTTCCTGTCATTCCTGATGAGAGTTGTAGCTCCGTAACATCTGCATGGCTACAAATACATTTTCTTATTATGTATCGAAGTGATAAAAATATCAGTAGCTCTACTCTATCCCTTTTTACGCAGAAGTATTCCCGTCTTCCTATACAATAAATGTGTTTAGAGTTGTACCCTAGATATAAATATTCAAAGTGATTCCAGTCCTTTACAATAGAGGTGCACAGCCTGCAGCCTGCAGCACTACATAAGTTTTGGTCTGTAGATCTGATGCAGCACTTCTCTAAAATGCTACCAAATTGCAATGTTTGTTGTGATCAAATTGGAAAATACATGGAAAGTAATATTAATGTCATTTCATTATTTGAAATAGAACTAGATGCAAGCTGTAGCCATTTTTATTAGATAGCAGGCAAAGATTTGGGGACCAAATGTTATAGATCAGCGGTTCTCAACCTATGGGTCGCGAGCCCATTTGGGGTCAATCGACCATTTTTCGGGGGTCGCCAAAGGTGGCGATCCGCCATTTTTTGCGGCGCCGTGCACGCGCGCCGCGCATGGGGCGGCGCCGTGCACGCGTGCCGCGCATGGGGGCGACGCCATGCACGCGCGGTGCGCATGGGGCGCCGCTGTGCACGCGCGGCATGCATGGGGGCGCCGCCGCGCCGCGCATGTGCAGAACGTTTGTCTGACGGGGGTCGCCGTCACACAAACGTTGAGAAGCACTGTTATAGATAGATATGTATTCTACCCAGTGGTGGGATTCAGCCAGTTTGCACTACTTCGGCAGAACCATAGTTAATTTTTTGTTGCCCAGGCCCAGAACGAACTTCCGGAAGCGGCATCCACACAGAGAACCGGTTGTTCCCATATTTGAATCCCACCACTGATTCTACCTAATCTGAAAACTGGTTCAGGTGATTGAAAGTATTCTGGACCCCAGAATTTCTTTTTGAATATCAAAATTCAATAGGACTTGCACAAAATTGATTAGTTCAGTTTTGTTTATTTTAGCAACGTAAATTTGAGCAGAAAGTATTTTTTTATTGTCCTTATTTTTTTTAAAAAAAGGAGGGGTTGTCAAAAAATAAATCCTTGCTGACCTACCTGAAGTTCCAGATCTATTTTCTTTATAAAACTCTAATTTTATGTTATGCCTTGTATGATTTTGAAAATTACGTTGAAAATTATCTGAATATAATGTCATGCCTCAGAAGGCTGACAAATACTTGGAATATATATAATTTTCCTCCCTTAGGCAGTTTTTTTTAAATGTTTACAAAATCAAATATTGTAATGATTTTAACCACTGTGATGGACAGAGAGTTATTTCCTCAACTAAAGGCTGCTTCCTACTGAAGGGGGCAGAAGAACTCCATTAATATTAATATTTGTCTACAACCAGCAGGGATTTAATTAATATCTCCCATGTGGGACTAATTCCTAAAGTAACTTCTGCCACCCATGGAAACAGAAAATAACTATTCTGTGTTTACATATTCAGCAACAAAAACAATTGACAAAGATGCTATTCTTGTCTGTTGCTGCCATTTAATTATAAGCTTTTAAAATATTTCACATTACTATATGGGCGTGTATACTGCACTATTACAATGCCCCCTTGAAATCACCACAATACAGTCATAATTGCCATACCAGGGAAAGGGCCCTTGTTTATTTGTATAAGAAGAAATAAATGGCTAGGATGGCTACCTCTTCATAATATTTAGTGGGAACTGTTGCCAATTAAACAGAAACATTGAGATGTTTCCACTACCAAGTTACAGTAATCGTCAGGAGCTTTTGTTCTAACATTCAATCCAAATTGATCAGCCTTCCTGCAATTTAAATACATTATTCTGTGTTCTACATTTGGATCAGTAGAGGTCAGACCTTCAGTCTGAGTGCCATCTTTTCAGGCATTTGAAATATACTGTCATATCCTTCTTCTCTTTTCATTTGAGATTCCTTCAGTTTCTTTATATAGGGCTTAATTCCTAGTCCCTGATCATTCTTTCTGTCATTCTCCGAGTTTTTTTAGTTAGCCAGAATCCTTCTTAAAGTATGATGCAAAGCACAATATACAAAATGGCATCTGACCAATGCAAAGTTCTCTTATGGAAACTATTGTGTCCTGGGCCTGCTGAGGCAATTCAGCAAGCCCAGAAATGTTGCAAATGGTCCCAGGCAACCTAAAAGCTGTCCGGGACCAGATTGGTTGGTGCCAGTCTTGCGCACATGCGCAAGGCGCGAAAAAGGGTGTTTGTGATTGGATGGGTTTGGGAGGCTATAAAAGGCCTGTGCGCCTGTTTGTTTGCTGAGTGGTACAGTGGAACGAATAAAGAAAGAACTTGGTTAACTTGTGTGTCGCTTCAATGCCGCGAACCCCAATACGTAAAAGTGGCGATGAAGGTGGGATCACTGCAAAGAAAAAAACAACTCGAAGAACCTAGCTTCTACAAAAAGTGCTGGAAGCCGGGAAGTTGGCACTCAGATCTGCACTCACCTGCCAGTACACAAACACTGGAGGTGGGCTTGGCAAATGGGCCTCTTCCCAGCTTGAGTTGCAGTGAGGCTAAGAGAAGCTAGCAATGTCGAAGATCAGCCGGCTGTCAGAATTCAACGTGTCTCACCCAGAGCGCTAGAACTCTTACGTGGCCCAGGTGGAAAACTACCTGCGAGTTAACCAAGTTCAAGAAGATGGTTTGAAGGCAGCAACCCTGCTGTGCGTCTGCGGGCAGGACACTTTTGATGTGGCTGAAAATTTAGTAGCTCCTGAGCCGCTTGGGTCTGTAACGTACACAGACGAAGAATATGCTGAAGGACCATTTTCATCCGAAGCTATCTGTAATTGCATGGAGGCACGCTTTTGAGCAGAGGACCAGAAGCCTGGTGAGTCTGCTGCGGAATTCATCGCTGCCTTGAGACAAGCTGCCAGGCCTTGTGAATTCAAGGACCTGGAAGAACGCTTACAAGACCATTTTGTCTGCAGCCCTAGAAGTAGAGAGCGGCAACAAAAAATCTTTGCTAAAGCTGAAGTCACATTCCAAGATGTCTTATGTGAAGTTGCAGCTGAAGAAGCAGCAGGCAGCACTGTGAAGCCCTTGCGACTTGCCAGAAGTGCTACAGCAGTTGCGTCCATCCATCAAGAGGTCGCTCAAGAAGTGCAGGACTCGGATCCAGAAGAAGAGGTGGACAGACTTCACCAGCGTGCAGTACAAAGGCTGCGAGAGAAGCCAGTCAAGACCCCGGCAGCCCTTCAGTGTCTCGAATGCGGAGGACACCACAAGCGATCAGACTGCTGGTTCTGCTCTGCTATTTGTCGGGCATCTGGTAGGCAAGGCCACATTGCCATTGTCTGTTTGGGTCGCCAGCAGGTGCAACTTCAGGAAGAATTCCTTCAGAAAGGTATCAGGGTCCCCAGCCAACATAGGGTGGGTTTCTGCGCATTGCGCAGAAGCATTTAAGTTACCTGTTGACAAAGCAACTTCAGAGGCCCAAACAATAGTGACCCATAGGGGCGCTTTTAAGGTAAAGAGGTTAAAATTTGGGGTGAATGTTGCTCCTGGTATATTTCAGAGCATCATGGAGCGCATGCTCAGGGGAATACCTGGGGTTTGCCCCTACTTTAAATGATGTCCTCATTGCAGGGGAGTCATCACAAAATTTGGCAGAGAGGTTAAGGGCTGTATTGTTGAGGTTCCGCCAAGCGGGCCTCAAATTGAAAGAAGACAAATGCAAGATTGGAGTCACTTCCACAGAATTTTTAGGATTTAGAATAGATGCCCAAGACATCCACCCTGCAGAATCCAAACTAAAGGCCATTCAGGAGGCCCCAAGTCCCAAGTCTAAAAGTTAGCTTCAGGCGTTCTTGGGACTCCTCAATTTCTATCACACATTTCTTCCCCATAAGGCTGCAGTGGCTGAGCCGTTACACTGGCTCTTAGATAAGCAAGCTCCATAACAGTGGATTAAAGTCCATGACAAGAGCTTTAATGAAATCAAGGCCTTGCTCTCATCAAATGCCATATTAGCTAAAAGCTGCCCGGGACCAGACTGGTTGGCGCCGGTCTTGCGCGCATGCGCAAGGCACGAAAAAGGGTGTTTGTGATTGGATGGGTTTGGGAGTCTATAAAATCCTGCGCGCCTGTTTGTTTGCTGAGTGGTACAGTGGAATGAATAAAGAAAGAAGTTGGTTAACAACTTGTGTGTCGCTTCAATGCCGCAAACCCCAATACGTAAAAGAAACCATTGTAATACATGAAAAGGAATAATTGAGAATGCATTTCAGAGATGACTGAGAACTCCTTTGCAAATTATTCCTTTCCTCATTAAGACAGAATGTTTCTAGATAGTTTCCTATCTAAAATTCAAAATAATGTTTAGCTGTCTCTTTAGAACAGCGGTTCTCAACGTTTGTGTGACGGCGACCCCCGTCACACAAACGTTCTGCGCATGCGTGGGTGGCGCGCATGGGGGCGCTGCCCCCATGCACGGCGCGCATGTGTGGCGGCGCCCCCTGAGGGGAGAAAATGGCGGATCGCCTTCTTTGGCGACCCCCGAAAAATGGTTGATCGACCCCAAATGGGGTCGCGACCCATAGGTTGAGAACCGCTGCTTTAGAAACTACAGAATCAAAAATAAAACTGTAGTGGTAAGGAATACAGGGGAAAATGAGTGAAGTTTATATTAATAAGGTTCAGATTTGTTCAGAACATTACCAGATGAAACTATTAGAATGCTAAAGCTGGAAGAAGCCATTTAGGCCACCGAGTCCAACCACCTGTTTACTGCAGAAATATAAATTTCATGTCTGACAGATGGCTGTCTGGTTTTCGCTTGATCACATCCAGAAAAGGAGAGTCTAAGCATATCTCTTAGAAAAGAACTTTGAAGCATGCTGGTTAAGTGTTAAGAGTTTTAAAAGAACCATGTAGCATGAGAACCTCACATGGAGAGAAATTATCTGAACTCCTTTATATGGAATACCTATCCCAACACAACAAAACTTAATCTGCCATAGTTCTTTTATTATTATTATTATTATTATTATTATTATTATTATTATTATTATATACAGTATCTAACAGAGAGTGTCAGAAAAGCATAAAAGTACTTTCTCCATCTCTAGAAGATGGTTTGAAGGATGTTTTTCTCACTATAAAAGAACTAGTGAGATGTAGTGTTTAATCAGTTGAACTTGAATTAGAGAAAGTAGATTCTTGTCCACCATCAGCCATAGAAACTCAGAAACTTTGGACCACTTACTGTCTCTCAGCAAGGATGTGATTGCATGGGAAAAGATGGAGGAAAGAATGCTGCATGTGTCACTTTGCACCAAGAAAGACAGGGTATAAGTCTGACAAGTAAATACATGAATATTTTTGAACCATGTTTATTTGATCCACTTTTATTTATATGGATTTAACACTGTTAACTTTGATTATTTTAAAGTTATTTTTTAAAAGATATTATTTCAGGAGTTATGTAGCTAATCTGGTTTTGATTGTAGAACCTATCACAAATGACTCTCTTACACTATGATTGCAGCTACGCTATCTAGGCTGCAAACAATCCAGTCAATTGTTAGATGGCATCAAAAATAGTATAGAAAACTTTTACTGCCACTTCGTGGTCATCCAGACCACTCTGAGATATCCTAGCCTCATATTTTATGGTCTGGTCATCTTGTACTAGAATGTAGAATTTCTCTTTAAAATTTACACTCATTGCTTTTAATCAATAGTTTTATCAATAATTGAATAACATATATTAAAGCTGAGTTTATGAGGAGATGAGCTTTGTTTATTCTAGCTATTACAGTTGTTGCATTGTGTAGAAAGCCCTGAATAGGGTTTAATCAGTGTTTTTTTTTTTTTTTTTAAATCTGTTCAGTCATGTCTAATTCTTAGAGACTGGTTTCAGAGTTCAATAGGTAACTAGGTAATTTGATATGAATGTTGTCTGTAACAACCTGTCATTGTGTCTTTATGTAATATTTATAAACAAATCTGTCTCTTAATTATTTAAAACTTCATATAAATTATTTATAATTACATATTTAACCCTGTGTATGTCATACAATAAAAATAATACCTATATGCAGCAGATGTCATTGCAATACTGATGTCACAAGTTCCGACTAAAGAAGCACTTCAAAGAACTTTCAGGCATGTTTCCTAAAGTCTTTATTTGCAGAGCTACAAATTTTGCCGGTCACCATGTTGGACTAATTGATGCCAGAATCTGAACTTCCGGTCGCTGGCATCAAGCTTTCCTTGCTCAACCCCTCCCTTCTCATGCAGTCACAGGTCACATTATCCAATTAGTGAGAAGGTCAAAAGTTTACTTCCTCTTTCTTTCCCGGGCTTTTCCCCCCGCCCAGTCTAAGCTAAGTATTAACCCAATAAATGCCAAACAGTTTTGCATATTGTCAAAGCAAGAATATACAGTATTTGCAGCATTGACATCCGGCCCCCCTTACAAGAAGGACAGAACCTGTAAAGTAAACAAAAGCATATGTTAAGGGTTATCTTTCGGTTTGTTGGGGTGTTTCACATGAAACCTTTTGATCAATCTGTCAGCGTTCACTTCACTAGATTTCACCCATGTGGCTTCAGACAATGGGTCTCCCTTCCATTGTACCAAGTACTGCAATTTCCCCTACTTTCAGGTAGGTCCACTATAAGGTCCATAGCTATTTCTTCCCAGGGTTGAGAAGGGTCTGCCACGGGTTGCAGTAACCCAGGAGTTTTCCCCGGGATTCTTTTCATTGTAGCACATACAGTACAACTTTTTACAAAGTTTTCCACGTCCTTTTTCAGCCCCGGCCACCAAAATTGCCGGCGGGTGAGGTGTAGGGTTTTCAAATATCCAAAGTGTCCAGCCTGCTTTACATTGTGGCTGTGTTTGAGAGCATTTAGACGGAGCGCTTCTGGCAAATATAACTTCCCCCCTTTGTAAGCCAAGCCATCCCTGCATGTTAGGGACGCTTGATTATCTTTGAACCATTGGTCAGTGAGGAGCTCTCGTTTTATTTTCTTCACTCCAGGGTCATCCGGATTGGGGACCCTGCGAGGTGTAAGTTGAGTGACAGTTTGTGGATTGGGAATAATTGCCTCGTTAACCTGCTCTCGTTCACTTTTGTACTGGGGTAACCGGGATAGCGCATCAGCTAGAAAGTTCTTTCCTCCTGGTATGTACTTTAGAGTGAAGTTGAAGCGGTTAAAGTACTGTGCCCACCGTACTTGCTTTGGTGACAATTTGCGAGGAGTTTTCAGTGCCTCTAGGTTCTTGTGATCTGTCCATACCTCAAATGGTACCTTGCTCCCTTCTAGATAGTGTCGCCAGTTCAATAGCGCCCACCTAATTGCAAAGGCCTCTTTTTCCCAGATTGCCCATCTTCGCTCGCTCTCAGTGAATTTCTTAGAGGTGTAGGCACAGGGTTGCAGGATCCCATTTTTGTTCTTTTGAAGTAACACTGCTCCAACCGCCATATCGCTGGTGTCGGCTTGAATCACAAAGGGGTGATTCACCTGGGCAGGGGTGCTTTAGAACTGGTTCAGCGGCAAATAGTCTCTTTAAATTCTCAAAAGCTGTTTGACAGCTCATTGTCCATGCTAGTGGTTGGCCCGGTCGTGGCTTCCCTCCTCCTTTGCCTGTTTTGAGTAGTTCTGTAAGAGGAAGGGCAATCTCGGCAAAAGAAGGGATGAATTGACGATAAAAGTTGGCAAAACCCAGAAAGCTTTGGAGCTGTTTGCGAGTCCTTGGGGGTTGCCATTCGATTATAGTTTTTACCTTGGCCGGATCCATTTCAATACCCTCATTGGAAATTCGGTAGCCAAGATAGTCTAATTGGGTTCGGTGAAATTCACATTTTGACAATTTGACATAAAGCTTGGCATTCAATAGTTTCTTTAACACTTCTCTCACTAGTTTTATGTGATCATTCATGTTTGTGCTGTATATCAGGATATCATCAAGATACACCAAAACCCCTTTGTACAAGTGATCATGTAGAACCTCATTAATCAACTGCATAAATACGGCTGGGGCCCCCTGTAGTCCAAATGGCATGACTTTGAACTGATAGCTCCCCATAGGGCAGTTGAAGGCAGTTTTCCACTCGTCTCCCTCTTTTATTCTCACCCGGTAGTATGCCTCTCTTAGGTCTAACTTAGTGAAGACACTCCCCTTAGCCAGGTGGGTCAATAAATCCTTTAGGAGGGGGAGGGGGTATTTATTTTCCACACTTACAGCATTGAGTCCCTTGTAGTCTACGCAGAGACGAAGAGACCCATCTTTTTTCTCTTTGAACAACACAGGGGCTCCCACGGAAGATTTGGCCCGTTCAATAAACCCCCTCGCTAGGTTCTTGTTCACATATCGCTGCATCTCCTCCATTTCGAGGGGGGACATAGCATACATCCTCGGACGTGGGAGTTTGGCTCCAGGCACCAGTTCGATGGAGCAGTCATTGGGTCTGTGAGGGGGTAGGGCATCACATTCTTTTTCACTGAACACCTCCGCCAGGTCCAAGTATTCTTTGGGGATGACTCGTTCACCTGGGGTCAGTGAGACGGCCATGTGCGCTCGCTCATTGGGTGGCCTAAGATGCCCAGTAACATCTGTTGAATCAATGGCGGGATCAGGCCCTATAGGTAGTCTCACAATTCTCATTCCTTTCTCCCACCAGATAAATGGCTTCCATTTGTCCAACCAGGCTAGTCCCAGGATCACTGCCTCGGTCATCTTTGGAGCCACCAGGAAACGAATAAACTCCCAGTGTGCACCTATTTCTAGGCGTAAAGGCTCAGTTAATTGTGTAATAAGAGTCCCTCCCATCAGGGAGCCATCGGCTTGCTCAAATCTCATCGGTTTGGAAAGCTGTTTTGCCCTTATGCCCATTTTCATGGCAAACGCCAGACTAATAATGCAGCGGGTACATCCCGAATCAATTAGTACGTTTAAGTCTATTTGTGCCCCAGACTTAGGGATTACAAGTTTGGCGGGCAGTGAAAAAGGCAGGATTTGTTGACTCACCATTGGGTCGTTTTCTCCTTCTTCGTCGCTATCAAAGAAGGGAAGAGCAGGGGCAGGTCCACCTGGAGTCTTGGCATCCTCCTGTGTGTGGGGTGTAACCTGGGCAACTGGTTCTTGCGTGAGTCGATTGGATTTTTCTCTTGTTAGCCGCTGAGCAGGTTTTTTTTGCATCGCCGGTCCTGGCTTGCTCTGCAGTCGAGGGTAGGGGACTGGACAGGTGGCCGCTCGGTGTCCTCCTTGTCCACACCGGAAACACTCAAAGGAAGGGCGTGCAGGTGGCCTGGGTCTCTCAGCCCTTGCAGTGGTTGAAGGCTTTCGTGGGGGTGATTGCTGTTCAGGTAGCTCTGGTTGCTGTTCGGGTTCCTGTGGGGGAGGCTTTTTATAGCGAGAGAGCTTAACATCCAGCTTCACGGCCGTCTGGTACCACTCCTGCAGCCGATCAGGTACTTCTCGATAGATGCAAGCCTGGGAGAGGTGATCATCTAATCCCTCGATGAAGTGATGGATGAGGGACTGCTCAGGCCACCCCTCTATTCGACCTGCCATCTTGCGGAACTCTCGCACGTACTCTAGGGCAGGCCTCCCTGCTTGTTTTATCTTGTGAATTTGTCCTGCTGCTTTGAGGCCGATGGATGGGTCTTCAAATCGTTCTCTCAGTCCTAAGAGAAAGAGATGGGGATCCTCCAATTCGAGGGCTTGCTCGCTATATAGATTGTTCAGCCATTCAGATGCTTCTCCCTCCAGGTTGGCCCCAATGACGTCAACCATGGCCCCTGGTTCCGGATAGAGATAGGCCCAGCGATTTAAATGAGAACGCACTTGGTTGAGGAAAAAAATCAGCTTCTCTGGGTCCCCATCGAACGTTGCATTGAAGGGTGGTGCAAACACAGGCTGCTGTGGCCCCCACTGGGGCTGGTTCCATGGCTGCTGGCCAGCGGGGTTGGATGGTACCCCCTGCTGCTGTAGGCCTCCCAATGGTGGCTGCGCAAGTGGGGGTTGTAGTGGTCTTCTCTGTTGTTGGACTGCAGGAGGTGGTGGTGCCCTCTGCTGCTGCTGATCATCCATCTGCTGGGGAAACCCATCTACCCATTGCTGCAGATGCCTCAGACTGGAACTCACCCTCTCTTCAGGGTTGGGGTCTCTGGCTGGCAAAGGCAGGGTCTGACAGGCTTCCTGCTGGGCTCCCCATCGCTCTTGTGGCCACCCCAGTTGCTGTAGGCCCCAACCTGGCTGCAGATTTATGCCCAGGGGTTGCACGTTTGGGGGCTGTGGCCAACCTCCTTGCTGTGGCTGTTCTCCCCCCAGCTGCTGATTTCCTGGCTTCTGTACCACCCCAAGACATTGCAAGGCCTCTATTGGCTGTGGTAAGTTCAGAGGACATGGATCAGCCACTTGCTGGGGAACCCAATTTCCCCTTTGCTGCAGAGGATTCAAACTGGGATTCTCTCTCTTAGGGATGAAGGTTTCACTTTGTAGGAACTGTTTTCTGTTTCTCATTTCTAAGTTTTGAAATCTTTCCAACGACTCACCCATAACTGTGTTATCTGTCCATTCTGCTTTTGAAGTCTTCGCTCTCAGCTGGGAAATCTGCCAAATTTCTCTCTCCCCCGACTTGCTGGCTGTCGCTTCCCCCCCTGGGGAAACTGTTGCAGCTACGGGGCTGGTTTCAGGCAATTTTTTTTTCTCCATAATGAGATCTCCCCCGAGGCTGCTGTTGATAGATCGGGACGTAGATCGTTTGAAAAGAGTGTGGATTCTGGCATGATGTCACAAGTTCCGACTAAAGAAGCACTTCAAAGAACTTTCAGGCATGTTTCCTAAAGTCTTTATTTGCAGAGCTACAAATTTTGCCGGTCACCATGTTGGACTAATTGATGCCAGAATCTGAACTTCCGGTCGCTGGCATCAAGCTTTCCTTGCTCAACCCCTCCCTTCTCATGCAGTCACAGGTCACATTATCCAATTAGTGAGAAGGTCAAAAGTTTACTTCCTCTTTCTTTCCCGGGCTTTTTCCCCCGCCCAGTCTAAGCTAAGTATTAACCCAATAAATGCCAAACAGTTTTGCATATTGTCAAAGCAAGAATATACAATATTTGCAGCATTGACAACTGAATTACTATAATTGATTACGAATATAAAAGTCAATGTGATTTCTTTGGAAGGTGTCTGTATTCAAATCTAGCTTTTTGTTAATGTGTAATGAATGAAGTTTTCCCAATTAGTAATAGTTAGTGTTTTGGTTATGTAGAAGTGCATGCTTTTCTATATCCTGATCCTTCATAATTGAAATACTGTGTATATTAGTATGATTAAATGAATGTTCATCAAAACGAAAGCCCTGGATAGGGTTTAATCAGTTTAAAAAAAAAAATTCTGTTCAGTCATGTCTAAAGTCCCACTTGCCCCTCCCCCAATTTTTGGCAATTACCATATATAATGAACCAATGCCGCTTATGCTGTGGTTTTGGGAAGTATGGATAAGAAGATGTAGGGAATATATTAGATATTTGTGGAGAACAAGGAAACAGAAGTCCAAAGAATCTTATTATAATATAAATGACATAAATAGTGGTGTGTGTTCATCTCATTGAGTCCCTAGTTCTTTAGTCATTTATTTTATTTATTTCCAAATTTTCCCTTAAGGAGCTCAAGATAAGAAACCTGGGAATCCTTCCATTGTGTTCTTATGAAAACTATGTGAGATAGCTTGGGTGAAAATGCAAGTGTTCTACAGTCTTCTAGTGAGCTCTATGGTCACGTAGAAGTTGAACTTAATCTCTACTAATATGGGCATTTATGCATTATTAATATCCACAAACTGCCTATGGTCCAGTTGGCTTGAGTCACTAAACAAGTCACCAAACACACATAAATGTACTCAAAACCCCCACTGAACAGGAAGGTTCTTTTTATTTTGAGCTGCAGATCCTACTTAAATACTCGCTTCAGTCAGAATGCCTATTTATGATCCTGGCTTCTAAGGAAAGCAACAAGGCCAAACCCCTGTTTTATACAATACACTTGACAAATTATTTTATGTTTATGTATTATCTTAGGAGTAAATGGGCTGCACACAGAGGCATAACAACAATTCTAAGAACTCTTGGTTTATTTTTATTATATTAAATTACAAGTGAAAAGCATGTGACGCCTGTGCTCTGATTCTCATAGCATCTATATCCTCCCTCAATGCATTTGACATATAGGATGTAGATAAAAGACAGATTGTGGTGTGTTTATGTTTTGAAATCCAGAGAACACAGGGAAGAACATAGGACAGTTTTTCTGACAGATAAGCTGTGGGTAAGCTGTTAGATTTGAAAGGCACTCCCTTTTAAGCCTGTTTGATATATGAGCCTCTAAGACCTTAGAGCAGAGCCTTTGAAATCAGCAAGGTTTTGAGAAAGTGTATGTCATTCTGGCCAGGCATTTAGAAGTCTGTGTTCAAGGTTTATTATTATTATTCAGACATCAAAGCCTATTAGAGCAGCTTGCACTGTTTCAGAAAATCCTGATTCTCAAGGCTATTCTACATGCTGATAAAAGCTCCAATATCTTAAAGGCCAATTAAAATATTATGCACACATACTACATACAAAATTTCAAGACATGTAACAGGTACACTATTTAAGAGAACTAAAGTGTAGGGTGTATCTCTATGTATAAGAGAAGGGCCTATTTGAGGTGGTCTCCCATGGAGAATGAGACACGCACGCAGCAGGTATCTCGGGATGGGAGCCCAGAGCTGACTCTTGCACCCTATTTTATTGTTACTAAGGTTTTTACATCATACAGCATAAGCAAAAGACGTATATAGGGGTGGTTACAATATATCAAATAACAGACACTTTCCAGATGCAAGGCTACAGCAGGTGTTCTTATCAGAGTCTGTCCAAATGGTTGATGAATGCATCCTGTGTCTGAAACAGTCGTTTGTTATCTCAGGCCCTTGTGGGAGATGCCTATGGGCAGATGTCTATGGGCATATTCGTGCAATTAATCCCACATCTCCTCCTTTTCTGTTTTTTCTTTAATGTTACTCACTTCCAGTTCCAGAAAGGATCTTGATTCACTGATTAAGGCGTCCTTCCTAGTGGAGGGCGTAACATTTTTGCACATTTGCAGGAGGGAGGGAATACATTGAATGCAACAACATAGCAATACAATTAATATCAAAATGGTTACTATAATAGAAATCAAAGATCGTAGCCAGGATCCATCCGGTAGCCAGGATCAAAGGGCACCCCAAATATCCACGGTGCCTGATCCATCGCTGCGTAAGGGATTATTTTGTAGCAGAAATTCCATTTTCCTGGCTGTAGCAGAAATATTAGGTTGAAAATCATGTATATACATACAACAATGAGAATGAATTAAGGCACATAAACCTCCTTTTGCTGCTAAAATAATATCTAAAGCATACCGATTTTGCAAAACTACTTCCCTTATTTCCCCCATTTCTTGATTAATCATTTTAATGCTGTTGATTGTTTCATTAAACATATGAACAGTCCAATTGTTAAGCAAATGAAGGTCCCTATAGTTCATGGCAACTCCTAGATTGGGTAGAATCCCTCTGCTGATTTGAGTCTCTAAACTACCACCCAATGTTAGGGGTGGATCCGAGGAACCAGTATCACGTTTGTTTCGCAGGCGTCCATCAGGGAGATGAGGCAAGGCATATACAGCAGGAGTCAAAAGGCCCAGTGTACAGGTGCCTTTCCAATCCGTAGGCACCTGGCGATAGGCTCTACGGCCACACAGTAGCCACATATCGGGTAACTCATAATAACCCTGGTGAGACTCATTAGCAAATGTTATTATGGATTCCATGTCAAGGCAAGCCATGTAGGTACTGATGTTTGTCCATTGATTGCTTCGATAAGTGTCATTTATCTTAGTAAGGTTGCTTTTGATGGATTTGCATTTCTTTGCTGAATTCCATATAATAACTTGTTGACAATTACTATAAGTTCCCAAATAAATGGCAGTACGGAATAGTCCTGTGCTATAAAAACAAAATCTGGCAGGTTCCATTATACGAGCGCCCACAGCATATGTCATATTCAATGTCTCTGTAGTTATGCTCCACAGCTGCTTCCATCCTGTTTCATTGAACGGGATGGCATGGAAAATAAGGCCACCACGACTGTCACCAGGAATTTGCATGCAGATCCAACAGTTCATGACGTTAAGTGTAAGAGCAGTGCGCCTGGCATCCCGTACAAAAGCATTAAAAGCCCACAGTCCCTGATCCTCATATGCCTGGCTGAGGTGGTGTACGTTGAGCCATATAAGGACGAACACAACGAGCTGGAGTCCAAATGATCTCGCCATGGTCGTCTATTGCAGCGTAGCCTCGACCCCAGGTAATGAGGGAGGCAGGCCCTTTCCAGGTGGGATCAGGCAAACGTCGATAGTATACCTGGGGGCGTGAAGAATCTGTGGGAGAAGCAGAAAAATGCCTGCTTGCGGCAGTTGAGCCAGGGGTGCCAGAAACATTCAAAAAGTTTAAGGTAAAAAGTACAAGATTAAGAGTGTTTTGTATCCCAGGCAAGCCGGGGGTATTTTCCCCTTTCTTTTTTGCATGCATGTCTAGAGCCCTTTTTACGGTCTGATTGGCTCATTCCACGATCGCTTGACCAGTGGAGTTATATGGAATGCCAAATTTATGAACAATAGACCAGCGAGAGCAAAACTGCACAAAGGGGGTGCTGGTATAAGCAGGAGCGTTATCAGTCTTAATTTCTTTTGGATTGCCCAGGGTAGAAAAAGTACGAATACAATGATTAATAACATGTTTAGCAGACTCACCCCTTTGGGGGGTGACCATAATAAAACCTGAATAGGTGTCAATGGAAACATGCAAATATTTCCAAGGGGCAAATGGCAAATATTGCGTAACATCCATTTGCCAAAGTTGACAGCTCTGCGTCCCTCTTGGGTTGACCCCTTGAGGAACAGAGTGTGCTTGGAGGCTGCAGGTGGGACATTGTTGTATGATAGCCGCAGCCTCCGTAGCTGTTAAAGAAAATTGTTTCATCAAAGCCTTCTTATTTTGATGAAAATATGAATGGCTGTCCCATGGAGTTATGGGAGATAAAATAAGGACAGAAACATCCTGGTGAGTCGAGGCGGCCGAAGCGGCAGCATCCGCCTTGGCATTGCCTTCGGAGATAATACCAGGGAAAGGTTGGTGACTTCTAATATGAGCAGGAAAAAAACAAGTAGAGCGGGAATGAAGAAGGGATTGGAGTGTGAGAAATAGACTGAGGAGAGAGTCATCCAGTGAGGGTGACACATATGAATCAGATAAAGAGGTGAGAACTTTATATACATAAAGACTATCTAAAATAAGATTAAAAGGTTCAGAAGAAAAAGTTTGTAAAGCCAATATTGTAGCAGCAAGTTCAGCACGCTGAGCAGAAGTTTGAGGAGGAGTAATTTTTGTGTGCCATTGTTCACCCTCCTTCCATACACATGAACCATAAGTCTTGCTGCCATCAACATACAGGGTGACAGCGTTAGGAATGGGAGAGGAGGAAATGGGAGAATGCAAAGAAATTGAAACATTATTAAGGAGTTGGAAGCGAGGGTCAGAAGGAATATGACAGGAAACAGATCCTGCCCAGTCAGCAAGAGAAAGTTGCAATACATCTGAAGAGGCAAATAAAGGTTCCCATATAGTAAGAGACATGGGAACATATAAAAAAACAATATCAAATCCAATTAAACATTTTGCTTGAAAACGGCCCTTTGTAATTAAAAGAGCAAACATATATGGCAGTGGATTGAGAGATTTGCGAGGGGTATTGGGGAGGTGAATCCATTCAACAATGGAGACGCTCCCCTTTTGATGTTGGAGAAGGGCAGCTGTAGGAATAGAAGGAGTATTAAATATGGCCAAAGACAAAGGCTCATTGGGAATGGCCCGGTCCACCCATCGGGTGGAGAGGGCACTATTGATTAAGGCAAAAACATGTTTTTGAGTAGGGTTAAGAACAACAACAGAGGAGGGGGAAGTGTGGCCTCGCAAAGCCAAAAACAAGGGTGCCAATTGGGCAGTGGTGAGCGCAAGAAATGGACGCACAAAATTTATGGTGCCCAAGTTTTCTTGTAAAGCAACTAAAGTGAGAGGAGAAGGAAGGTGGATGGCAGGGAGTACTGGAACAGAATGAGAGGCTAGGACTTTGTGTCCCAGATATAAAAAGGGAGATTGGGTCTGAACTTTTTCTGGGGCAACAATAAAGCCATAAGAAGCTAAAAGCTGGATGAGTTGGGGAAGGACAGTTTGTACTGTGCCAGGAGGACCCGGGGCAGCTAGGAGAATGTCATCCATATAGTGATAAAGCAAAAAGTTAGGATAGGATTTGCGAAAAGGCATCAAGGCAGCGTCCACAAAAGCTTGACATATGGTGGGGCTGTTAAGCATGCCTTGGGGAAGAACAGTCCATTGATAGCGAGGAGTAGGTCGGGACATGTTAGTTTGAGGCAAAGAGAAGGAAAAAAGTTGTTTGTCATCAGGGTGTAAAGGAATGGTAAAAAAACAGTCTTTTAAATCAATAATTGCCAAATCATAGTCTTTGGGGATCATATTTGGGTTGGGCATTCCGCACTGTAGCGGACCCATGGGTTTAATTATTTTGTTAATGAGGCATAAATCATGAATAATTCTCCAGTTGCCTGATTTTTTCTTGACTACAAATACTGGGGTGTTATAAGGACTGGTAGTTGGTTCCAAATGGCCAGATTGTATTTGCTGATATACCAGTTTCTGCAATGCTTCTTGTTTTTCTAAAGTGAGTGGCTATTGGTCCACCCACCCGGGGGTGTCAGAAAGGAGCGTAAGCTTCATGGGTGAAGGAGGCATTGTTAGTCTTCCAGAGTTAGCTTCGCATTAAATTGAGAGAGTAAGTCTCTGCCCCATAAATTTGTGTGAAGAGGGAGGACGACAGGTTTAAATTTAGCAGAAATGCCTTTTGTGATTCGTTGTGCAGTAAGCCAATTTTTACTGGAGCTTGCCTGTTGGAGACCTCCCACTCCCCTGACTGCCGGCGAGGATTCCAGGGGCCAGTTAGAGGGCCATTCAGCTGTTCTTATGACTGAGACATCCGCACCAGAGTCTACAAGACCAGAGAAGAGAATGCCATTGATTAAAAAAGGCATCACCAGTTTTTGGGGAGTAATTTGCTTTGTTAGTGCCAATAAATCAAAGGAAGAATTCCCAGAGTGAGGTGCATATGCAGCCTCTGGAATGGGTGGTGCTGGACGTGGTAATAAGACCAAGCGTGCCACCGTATCCCCCCGGTTCATTGTGACAGGGAGATTGGTATAAAATTGGACTTTTAGGGTGTCTCTATACGTGGGATCTATCAAACCTGGAAGCACAAACACTCCTTGTTCCCGAGCAACAGGTGTGGGAAGGATTATTGCCTCCGTTTCCGGAGGCAAGGGTCCAGAATAAAGGGTTTCAGCAACCGTGAGTAGGTTAGGAAAAGTAACAGAAAGATCAGAAGCCAATTTTAAATCAATGCCAGAAAAACATTGCGAAGCTGGAGTAAGATCTGAAAAGGATGCAGCCTTTGGAGAGGGGTTAGCTACAGACCCCTTTGTTAGTTTCCCCGATTAGACTGAGAGGAACGGCACTGATTGGCCCAATGAAAACCCTTTTTACATTTTGGGCACACAGTTTTGGGCTTGGCTCTGGGGATGGCAGCGGGTCGAGCTGCGCCGCCTCCTGGGGCTCTGCATTGCTTTTTAAAATGACCAGGTTTTCCACAATTAAAGCAAGTGCCTTGGGGTTGATTCCCCTTTTGGATTGCAGCTGCAAGAGTGTCCATTTGAAAAGCATTGGTTCCCACAATGCGACAGGCTTTAAGAAAATCTGCTAAGGTGGCCGTGGGACTGGAAACAATTGGTTTAAGAATGGACTGGCAGTCTGCATTTGCATGTTCATAAGCCAATTTTATGAGAATTTCATTTGCTGCATCTCTGTTTGAAATTTGACGCTCAATGGCAACTTGCAAGCGATTCACAAAGTCTGCATAGGATTCAGTTGCAGTTTGGCGAATGGCAGAAAAAGATTGAATCGGGGTGCCAGACTCATCAACACGAGCCATGGCAGAAAGAACACAAGCATTAATGATAGGAAATGCAAAGGGAGTAAAAGTTTGAGCTTGAGCATTAAGGGTAGCAAAATTGCCTTCTCCAAAGAGTTGTTCTGCTGTCCATTGTGAACCTGGGTGATTAGCTCTGCTTTTGTGCCTCTCTTTTATATTCAGATTCAAAGACTACGTATTGTGTTCCGTTAAGAAGCATGCGGAACAGATCTTTCCAATCTTGAGGCAACATTCGATATGCACTAGCAATTGAATGTATCAGTCCTCTAGTATAGGGACTGGTTATGCCATAATCTTTTGTAGCCTTTTTCAATTCTCTGATCATAGCCAGGGGAAGTGCTTCCCAATCAACTATTAAGCCTGTTGCAGTCTGTTGGTAAGTAACAGGGAACAACTCTGTCTCGGATAGTTCAGAAATGCTTAAATCACCATTGTTTAAAGCCTTTTGAAAAGCACCACGGATGATTCCGGGCCGGGAGAGAGGCGGCAACGTGGCAGGAACAGGAGAGGCTGTTTGCTGTTTATCAGGATCCATAAAATTTGCAGGGGCAGAAGGAGGGTTAAAACCAGCTCCAGGGGGTAAGGGAGTGGCCAACATAACAGAAGGATTTTTATACGGTGGAGGGTCTAATAAAGGCTGATGAGGCGAGTCAGCATGGGTTTGAATCAGGGTATAGGCAATTTTCCAAAGGCATAAAATCTCTGTGGGGGCTCTCGGAGACTGATGGAGAACAGCGCCGATTTTCCTCCATGTATCTACTTTTAAAGATCCAGACTCCGGATAGGATGAGCAGTTAGCCCATACGTAAGCAAGCAATTTAACAGCCTCAGATTTAGAAAGGTGACGGTTAATTTCTGTTCCTGATCAGTAAGATATTTTTTCCTGCCAAGTAGCCTCAGCTCTTCCACATGCTGCTTTTGAGCGTGAGACATTCCACCCCCCATACTTACGAAGAGGAGTCAGTTGCCAGCAACTTCGTCGGGTGCACCAAGCCTATTCCAGGCGATAAGTAAAGGGTCGGCAGGGACGTATCCTTCAGTGGATCACGTCGGGGTCACCAGATGAGGTGGTCTCCCATGGAGAATGAGACACGCACGCAGCAGGTATCTCGGGATGGGAGCCCAGAGCTGACTCTTGCACCCTATTTTATTGTTACTAAGGTTTTTACATCACACAGCGTAAGCAAAAGACGTATATAGGGGTGGTTACAATATATCAAATAACAGACACTTTCCAGATGCAAGGCTACAGCAGGTGTTCTTATCAGAGTCTGTCCAAATGGTTGATGAATGCATCCTGTGTCTGAAACAGTCCGTTTGTTATCTCAGGCCCTTGTAGGAGATGCCTATGGGCAGATGTCTATGGGCATATTCGTGCAATTAATCCCACACCTATTGATGTAAACATTATTTACTTCTCAGTAGATGCATACTGTATTAATTGATACAATTAGTGTATTAATCTGGTGATTATTATTTTCCTTTAACATTATCCATTTATTTATACAGCTGCCAATCTTACAGACATGTGACACTGGGGACTTACAGTACAACAATAGTTAAATATTCCATAACAACCCACAATCAAAAATAAGTAAAATAAAAAAGTAAACAGATAAAACCCAAGATTGTGGGAGAACAAACCCCACAATCTCATATGGTCATCTTGCAGACTCTCCTTGGGATCCACAAAGCAGGTGACAAAAAACATGTTTTAAGGGCCTTCCAGAAAGCTAATAAAGATTGAATTATTTTCCAAAAAGCTTAAAGCAACCAGAAATACTTATTTTATTTCTCTTTATTTCAATTGCTATGAAATATCAATGTCTTTATAACAATGGAAATTATTGTTAAAGCCAAATGAATAAAGTTGGGCATATTGTTGTGTGAATAAAAATTCTTCTAGAATTCTTTTAGAACAGAAACTAGATATTTAAGTGAAATGCAAATTATTTCTTTAATCCAGTGACATCAAAAGATAACTTCTGTATAAATGTAAGGTATAAGGTTAAATAGAGTAAAATGTAATAATAATTGTTTAGAATTGTAAAATATGCCAAAACTATTGTGGACTGGTTTGCTGCATTATAAAGGAAGTTTATTTTCAGTGTTTATAAGCATCAATACTATTTACAATAATACAATAAATATTTTAAACATTCTAAAAATAATGACTATCTGCAGTAATTAAAGATTAAACTTTTAAAAAGTGGCAAAATCCATTATTTGCACTAATAAGATTTGTTGTAAGAGAGGTGTAATCCAGAAGGAACCATGAATCTAGCTGGTAGAAGTATATTTCTAGAAACAAAATATCATAAATAAATTACTAGGAAAATAAACTTTCTCTTTAATGGAACTATTGCAAGAGAAAATATATGATACTTTGGAGAAGTTGGGGAACATTGTATAATATAACTGTAGTGTGTCTGATTTTGCATTGGATTCTCCTTTAATAGAATTAAACTGCTTGTTTTAATCTTTCAAGTACACAAACAGTTTGTATGTGAGTATAGTATTATCTTGAATACATAGTGCACACTGCCTCCTCCTACTGTGGGAAAAGCTAACCAGAATCTCTGACTTGATCCATTCTTAACAAACCAGGAACATACGATTGAATAAGTTTTTCTGGATTTAGATCTGCTCCTGCTGACAGAAAGAATCAGGAAAGAGTAGTTTGTTCCAAGAGACTTGCTAAAGATTAATGTTTAGTCAGAAATATAGTGGGATTTACTCACAGCAGCACATATTAATATTCCTTTTCTGCAAATCAGCTGTAGATTTCAATTTCAATTGTTGAAAAATAATATTTTCAGCCATCTCTCTTGCCCACAGTCTACAATTCTTAAAATTCTTGATAGATTGATCCCAAACATTAGTGATATAATAAGAACACTGTAGGCATCTCTTATACAGCCCTAAATTATCACAGTACTGGGTAGCCTTGGACAGAAATAAACCTTATTCCAAATTTGTCTGGTAAGAGATAGAAAAGAGACAGAAGGCAACCTGAACACAAATGCTTATTGGTTGGTTTTAATCAATCTGATTTAGTCTACTACTGTATATGAAGTAATGAGATATTCCCTAGAATTAAAGGCAAGTGAAACATATTTTGTCTCTTTTTAAAAATAAAAGGGAAGGGTTCATTTATTTAATCTCCAGTATATAAAAGTTAATATGCATCATCCTCTCTCTTTCTGTAGGTTAGCATGATATATGAACTAAAACTGGTTACAAATGGCCTTTTTGTATTCACCAAATTTGTAGACAGAGAAATTGGAGAATTTCTAATTTCTAAGGAAGGACATCTTAGTGCTGATGATAACACCAAAGGCTAATGAAAATTCTCATCTGGAAGAGTTCCCTCCTGATGTTTTCCTTTGGGATTTAATCAAAGCCTGGGAGCCCAAAGGGATGATTATACAGTGAAAGGCAGGATATTTTTGACAACTCCCAATTACAGTAAATGGCTCATTTCATATAATTAACTAAATATTAAATCTGGGTTAAGAAAACACCATTGAGGTATTTTTATAACATGCTGTGGCCAAAGTAAATATATTACAGCTTAACATGATAGTGGGATTTTCACAAAATATTCAATTCTGTTTTGTTCCTTGTTTAGCATGCTGCGTAAAATGACTACATTCTAAGACCTAAAAGAGGGAATATGGTGTAGCAGTTGAGGTGTTGAATGAGGAGCAGTAACATCTGGAGTCTAAGCCATTGTCAGCCTCGTGGAAGTTCACGGCATGACTTTGGGCTAGTCCATCTCTCTCTCTCAGTCCAATCTACTTCACAGAGTTGTGTGGAAAATGGAAGAACACAGTGCTAGCTGTGCTGCTTTGAGCCCCTGAATAAAAGGAAGGCTATAAATGTAATGAATGAATTCAGAACTTAAAATGAACTTAGAAATTCTATTCTCCTTTGAAATTTCTTTCAAAGGAGAACAGAATTTCTGAATTCATTCTAAGTTCTGAATTTCTTTCAAAGGAAACTCTTTTTCATCAGATTGAATGAGAACTAATACAAAATCACATGGTCTAAATTCTCTACCCAGCACTAGTATAAAGTCAGTCAAAACCTCCATTCAGTTTGCAGTTTTGTGATGAGACAATAACAGACTTTCCCCCCTCCCCAGACACACTGAAGGAGAAACTGCACTTAGTAATAGTAGTAAAGTTGGAAGGGACCTTGGAGGTCATCTAGTCCAACCCCCTGCTCAGGCAGGAAACCCTACACCATTTCAGACAAATGGCTGTCCAGTCTCTTCTTAAAAACTTCCAGTGTTGGAGCATTTACTGCTTCTGGAGGCAGGCTGTTCCACTGATTAATTGTTCTCACTGTCAGGAAGTTTCTCTTAGTTCTAGGTTGCTTCTCTCCTTGATTAGTTTCCACCCGTTGCTTCTTGTCCTGCCTTCAGGTGCTTTGGAAAATAGCTTGATTCCCTCTTCTTTATGGCAGCCCCTAAGATATTGGAATACTGCTATCATGTCCCCCCTTGTCCTTCTCTTCGTTAAACTAGACATACCCAATTCTAGCAACCGTTCCTTATATGTTTTAGCCTCCAGTCCCCTAATCATCTTTGTTGCTCTTCTCTGTACTCTTTCTAGAGTCTCAACATCTTTTTTACATCGTGGTGACCAAAACTGGATGCAGTATTCCAAGTGTGGCCTTACCAAGGCATTGAAGAGTGGTATTAATACTTCACGTGATCTTGATTCTATCCCTCTGTTAATGCAGCCTAGCACTGTGTTGGCCTTTTTGGCAGCTGCAGCACACTGCTGGCTCATATTTAGGTGATTGTCTACTAGGACTCCGAGGTCCCTCTCACAGTTATTACTATTGAGCATGGTGCCACCTATGCTGTACTTGTGCATTTGGTTTTTATTGCCTAAATGTAGAACCTTGCTTTTTTCACCATTGAATTTCATTTTGTTAGTTAGTGCCCAGTGTTCAAGTCTGTTCAGATCCTTCTGTATCTTAAGCCTGTCTTCTGGAGTGTTGGCTATTCCTGCCAGCTTGGTGTCGTCTGCAAATTTGATGAGTTCCCTATCTATCCCTTCATCCAAATCATTGATGAAGATGTTGAAAAGCACTGGGCCCAGAACAGAGCCCTGGGGCACCCCACTACACACTTCCCTCCATATAGATGCAGTTCCATTGAGGACCACTCGCTGAGTACGGCCGGTCAGCCAGCTACGGATCCATCTGGTGGTGATTCTGTCTTCCCCACATTTTTCTATCTTATCAAGTAGTAGGTTGTGATCTACTTTATCAAATGCCTTACTGAAGTCCAAGTAAATTATGTCCACAGCATTCCTCTGATCCACTAATTTTGTCACTTGGTCAAAGATTTGTCTGGCATGATCTATTTTTGACAAACCCATGTTGGCTTTTAGTAATGACTTTGTTTGCCTCTAGGTGTTCATTGATTCGTTGTTTGATTATCTTTTCCAGGATTTTCCCAGGTATTGAGGTCAGGCTGATAGGTCTGTAATTTCTTGGATCCATTTTTTGATGAGTTCCCCATCTATCCCTTCATCCAAATCATTGATGAAGATGTTGAACTTAATCACTTGAATGAAT
This sequence comes from Crotalus tigris, assembly GCF_016545835.1. NCBI lineage: Eukaryota > Metazoa > Chordata > Lepidosauria > Squamata > Viperidae > Crotalus > Crotalus tigris. The sequence goes on from NW_024097419.1 coordinate 80,052, forward strand.
ACAATTTTTATTGATATGTTATTGAAAGACTGACATAAGAAAGAATCTTGTGAACGATACACACACAAACAGACTCGCATAAAGGCTATTCTGGAAATGAAATATTTGGGGAATTGTTCTCAAAAAATGATGTAACACAAACTGTATTACTAGGTGGACTAAGAGTACTACTAGTTCTAAAGCATCTTCAGATTCCTGTGATAATACTGCCTATATTCAAGAGCTGGCCATTTTATTTCTGGCACAGCTGTGCTGTGGTATTTGCATCCAATGAAAAAATGAAAAAAAAACTTTATTTTTTTTAATGCATTTCCCCAAATGCAGGCAGGTCTTCTAGCTCCTGGGAAAAGAAAGTGTCCTTTGAATAGAACCAGATAAATTTGGACAACATAATATAAAGATGTAGATGGAATGTTTGTGTGTAAGATTTAAAAGTATCCCTTCTTCACAAAGAGTGGGGTGATATGATTTGTATTGCTCTAAAATTCTTGGAAACTTACAGCAGGCAATGAGTTTTGTCTTCAGTTTTGCTAGGATGGCAAGTTAGAAGAGGACTGTTGTGTCTTTGAAGGGCTTTTGAAGGATTTGGAGGTGGTAGGGGTGGTAATGGAGAAAAACATGCACTGGTGTACCTCAAGGTTATGACCCAGCACTCTTCCAACATCTTCATAAATTCTCTAAATGAGGGAATAGAAGGGGAATTCATCAAAACTGCAGATGACAACAGGCTGGGGGAGAATTGCCAATTCTTTGGAAATTAGATTCAGAATTTAGAAGGATCTTGACAGATTTGAGCATTACACCTCTACCAGCAAGATGCAGTTCAGTTGTGAGGAAAGTAAGATCCTGCACCTAGGCAAGAAAAACCTAATGTACAGGTACAGAATAAGTGGTACTTGGATCAACAGTAGTAACTAAGATCTAGAGTCCTAGGTCTAGAAGTTTTAGTGGACCACCACTTGAGTATGAGCTAGCAGTGTGCTGCTGCAGCTGCCAAAAAAGCCAGTGTAGTCCTAGGCTGCATCCAATGGTGGGATTCAGCCAGTTTGCACCAGTTCGGCAGAACCAGTAGCTAAATTTTGCTGAGTTCGGAGAACCAGCTGGATGCATACTGCTTCCGGAAGCCCAGTCTAGGCCTCGGAGCCCTGGAGGAGGCCTCCCAGGCCTAGAACAACCTGCTCAAAGTGCATGGATGCCACTTTTGGAAGTCCATTGTAGGCCTTGGAGCTCCAGGCCTGCATCCAATAAGAGAACCGGTTGTTTAGGTATTTGAATCCCACCACTGGCTGCATCAATAGAGGGATATCATCAAGATCATGAGACATGAGACTTCCACTCTATACTACACTAATGAGACCTCACTTGGGATACTACATCCAGTTCTGATTGCCACATTAAAAAAAGATGCTAAGACTCTAGAAAGAGTGCAGAGAAGAACAACAGAGGTGATAAGGGGTCTGGAGGCTAAACTGTGTGATGAACATTTAAGGCAGTGGTTCTCAACCTGGGGGTTGGGACCCCATTTGGGCTCGAATGACCATTTCACAGGGGTCGCCAAACAACACAGTCCGCCATTTTTTCCCCTTTTCCTTAGCTGTGCTACTCCCTTTTATTCTATTGGCTTTTGAAAGCCAATAGAATAGACTCTCTTGAATAGAGTCTAATTCTATTGGCTTTCAAAAGCCAATAGGAATTGTCCAGGCTGTCTCTGCCCTGCTGAGCCCGCCAAAAGTGCCATTCTGCAAACGGTGCTGCACCAGTTGAGTAGTCCTCGACTTATGACTGGTTGAGTAATCCTCAACTTACGACCGGTTGGGGGTTGCGGCATTAAAAAGGTTGAGAACCACTGATTTAAGGGAACTAGGTATATCTAGCCTCGTGAAGAGAAGGATTAGAGTGACATGATATCGGTAGCTCCAGTACTTGAGGGGCTATCAGAGAAGAGGGGATATACTTTTTCTCCAAAGCATCTAAGGGCAGGACAAGAAATAACGGGTGAAAGACCATTCCAATCTAGAACTAAGGAGAAATTTCCTGACAGTAAGAACAATTAATCAATGGAACAGTTTGCCTTGTGGGAGCTCCATTGCTGGGGGTCTTTAAGAAAAGATTGGACAGCCATTTGTTGGATGCAATAAGGTTTCCTGCCTTGAGCAGGGGTTTAGACTAGGAGATTTCCAAAGACCCTTCCAGCCCTATGATTCTACGATTCTTTGTTTTTAATGAAATGTCATTAGAAAATTAGTTAAACGAAAAGCAAAACTTTAAAAGTACTTTTTTAACCATGAAAGTTTCCAGGCAGATAGAAAGTCTGGAGAAAAAAATACGACGATTCCTTGCATTCTTCCTGAGGAAGAGGAAAAGCGAGGCTTCTAAAATTGTTTCAATAATATGTAATTTTTATTACATTAACATATTTTAGGATATTAACAAGAGATTTCTCTTACCCATGCAATGTGTCCATCTATCTTTCTCTTTTTTGGAATTTGAGTTATTGTACATCTGAACTTTTTTTTCTTTCTTCACTTCATCATTAAGCACACACACAAAAACAAAGTGCTCTTTCATATGGACCACCCCCATTCCTCCAAATGTATTTTCTTCCTAGCTTGTATGTGTGCATGTGTGTATGTGTGTGTGTGTGTGTGTGTGTGTGTGTGTGTGTGTGTATGTGTGTATGTGTGTATGTATGTATATATGCCTTTTAAAAACAGATGCAAAGTTATGTGGGAGTTGGGGAACTGATTTTGGACTTAGTCCTAAAACTAAATTAAGGTAACTTTCACTGTCCTATCCTAAATGTATATAGTTTTCTTTCTTTGCTATTGTAACAGCAAGAACTGTCTTAGAAATATTAAACATCTATGTACATATTCTAACAATGTGACTTTCTGTTATTATCATCTAAACCTCAATTATACGAAATGGTTGCCATAACATTAACAAAAGTTATCCTGATTAATTATCTATTTCATACAATTTACTTTTCACAAATGTGTTTCTGACTATTAAATCACCGATCTACAAATTTTGGGAAATTATTGATCTCTGAGATAAAATGTGTCAGTTCTTACATATTTTGATTAGATGAATTAGAAAACAGTGATAAAGATACTTGTTGGCTAAAGTTTTCAAGATATTTTACAATAAAGATTTATACACAGGCAAGTAAATTTGCCTACAAGGGAGGCAGGTATCTAATGATCATGATGCCTTGTAACTTCTCAACAAAGTACAGTAGAACAATGGAAATGGTTCCACATGGAAGTATATAAATTTATCTTCACTTTGAGACTAAAGATTGTTACCCAACTGTAATTTATTGTTCTGTTATTACATTTGTCTTGGTCAGATCTATGCATTATATAGTTACATCTGGTGGCTTGTGAAAGTGTTATTGCCTAACATTTCCGAGGAACAGTTGCATGATATTTTCCCTCAAAAGCCAAGATGCCTCGAAACTGTATAAACAATGCAGATACATTCTGCTACATTTATGGCAAGGTTACATTTGTGGCTCAAAAATGTAGTATGACAGCTGTGGTAAAAAAAGAGGCATATCACCTACATTTTGGATGCAAATTGGGGATCAGGACAAGAGTTGCACCCCTCATTATTGTTGCATTACATGTGCAACTTATCTGCGTCATTGGCTAAGCAAGAAGAAACAGTCCATGCCTTTCGCAGTCCCAATGGTATGGAGGGAACCCACCAATCATAGCAGCGACTGCTATTTTTGCAAGGTTCCCCCAGTTGTAAAAGGGATCTCAAGAAAGAAGTGGACTGTGGAATATCCATACATTCTATCTACACAGCGTTCTGTTCTCCATGGTGAGGATTTGCCAATTCCAGATCCACCAGAATCCTACTCTCTAGACTCAGATGGTGATAAAGATGATGAGAGGATGCAGCCGTCGATGTCAATGGACCCAAACTTTAGCCCACCATATACTCCTCCTGAACCACAGAGGGAACTAAATGACCTGGTCAGGGATTTGGAATTGCCTTAGAGTAAGGCAGAGCTTTTGGGCTCCAGATTACAACAGTGGAACCTCTTGCAGAGTGATGTCATGAAAAATCAATAAATGAATGGAAAGTTAGGTTATTGGCATCAATAAAAAGATAAATTTATAATGATTGGTGTGGCAGCATTCTCATTGCTATATCACATTTTGCAGAAAAGTTATCCCCGTCGTAATTTTGAATTATTTTGATGCAATTTTGACCTGAAGCTATATCTTGGAAACTGGAGCCAATTAATACTCAGGACTGACCCAAATCTGGTAAAATTTAGCTACTTTCATTTCCGAGGCTTTCTCCCTGCAGACCAGTGAATTTAAATACTGTACTCATTTATCTGAGTATAAGTAAAGTTTTTAAGGAGTTGTTTATACAACTGCATTTGGTATTTTTTAAAAAATTTCTATGCATGGTTTTCCACAATACATCTTTGCAAATTAAAAGAGAATTGATGATAGAATAATAATACTTTGACTCAACAGCAAAGCTCTCCCCATTATATCCTGATCTCTCCCTTGGACAATCAGTATTTGTTTGTTTTGTGTGTTTGTATGTATGTGTGTGAGAGAGATAGAGACAGAGGCAGAGACAGAGAAATTCCTGGTTTTGAATTGATGCACAGAAAAAAGAAAGGAGTGGAACATCGAGACATCATATTTAAATAATTGGAATTGAATTCAGTGTCACTGCACTGATGGAGTGTACTAATTCATAATAAATGTTCCTTCTTGTATTATCTTGCTTGTGAGAATTGGGAATCCCTTAGTATCTATGCAGGGCTCACACTGTCTGATCGCATAAATGGAAGTGCACTTGCTTAAATGTTGGATATTACCCATATTCTGATTCCCCCCTCCCCCATGCCATCCTTTAATTTTAAGAACTCAATTCTATTCTACACTTTTTAGCTTTGCAAGAGCTACATTTAACTGTTTTTCTCTGGCAACAACTAGAAGTTTCCTTTTACTGTGTATATTGCCACTCAGTTCTGTCTATTCATTTTTTTGTGTAAAAAATTATTATATAAGATGTATGGAGTACTGGTGCTTTTGTATTTTTAGAAAATGATGGGTAATTTTAATCTTCTTTCCCCCCTTATATCTGGTAATTATAAAAGTGACTGTGTTTTGGTCACCAACTGATCACTATTGCAAATGGAAGCAAATGTTTCTACAAGGTCATCTTATTTCTTACAGATGAATGATGCTATGGGATTTGAATTGCCATGGGTGTATTTTGTCAGTCTCGTCATCTTTGGGTCATTTTTCGTTCTAAATCTTGTTCTCGGTGTATTGAGCGGGTAAGCACACACCTTTTTCATCCTAGAAGCAGAGTCCATATTTCAGTTGCCGTGAACACATAGGTAGAGGATAGAGATTAAATCTAAAGAATTGGGAATAGATTTTCATGGCGGACCAGAGCTTCCTTAAGACCAAATCCAAAGCTATTTTCTAAAAACAAAGAAAGTCCCAATAAATCAATTTAAATATAAGTATAGCATTAGATATGAAAAATACAGTTAAATAGAAATTAATTGGTCTGTACAAATAAAATAAGTAGAATAGAATTGTATATTTCCACATGACATAAGGATACAAAAAGTTATGTAATTTCCATGACTAAATAAGTGGAATTGTACACGTCATGAGTAAGCGCTAGAGTGGTGGTAAATCTGGTAAATGCTGAAGCAGTGTGCTGCTAAAAAGAGCAGATGGTGCTAATACACTCAATACCTATGTGATCTGTCAATTGTGAAAGGACTCTGCTATATAGTGAAAGGCTGAATCATAACATATTTCCTTACATTTTACAGGTAAATGATGCAATAGGATGTGAATGGCCATGGATCTATTTTGTTAGTCTTATCATTCTGGGCTCATTTTTCGTACTTAACCTGGTACTTGGTGTACTTAGTGGGTAAGCCATTAAATTAAACTTGCATTTCACACCACAGTGTATAAAATGCTCTGTGCATTTGTTTTAAGTTTCACACTGCTGGCTTTTCTGCATGTGCCTTGGATTGGTATGCCATTTTATGAATGTTTGCTTTTCCAACTGCCTGAATTTTATCATTGTACTTGCCTGTGACACATTTACATTGCTTTCCAACTCCTTCAATTCAGTGAAGAGCTAACATTGCCAGTGTTACACTTCTGCACTCCTTATAGATATGAGTACTCTAAAACAGGAGTCACCAACTGTGGTCCATGGCCCACTACTGGGCTATGGGCTGGTTGGCCACTACGCCACGTGAGTGGCTGGCTAGTGCACACATATGTGTGCACTCGCATCCCCCTCTAGCATCACAGTGTCACATGGGCGCTAGCAATGACGTGAGCATCGGGCAGGCACTAGCATTGCCACGAATGCATCCCCCCACTCGTGCTAGTGTTGCGGTGTCATGGTGGCGCTATCATCATGGCAAGAGCACTATCTCCATTCGCGCTAGTGTCACTCGAGCATTGCATGGGTATGATGACCTAGGGCCCTGAACAGAGGTAAAGCAGTCAGCTGGCAAGAGAAACAGTCCTTTAAGCACTGCCAATGTTTCCCAAAAGCTCCCACATATGCTGGCAAGAGTTCAACCAAAGCACACATACACGTTCCTTTCAGCTGCCTCTGGCTAAAGGTAATTTCAATACAGCCAGAGAAGTTTACAATGTCCTCAAGGCAAGACAGATAACAAGAAAACAAAACAAAAATGTAACGAGTCCTTTTAACTCTTAGCTTGCCTGCAGACTGCAAGGAGAGACTCAGAAATGCAGTCTGTGGTGGTGAAGCAGGAAGCCAACTGGTCCAGAATTCAAAGTGTCCAGGTTAAACAAAGACAAGAGCACAATTCACAACTATCTCAAGATATCACGTTTGTTCCCGGCAAATGCCCCACCCCACAGTGTCTCCTTCAATCTTAATCCCCAGGTGTGCCTTGTGGGGCGGGACACTCTCCTCCCGAGCAATTGAGCCTGCCTCCGTTGTTCTCTCCTCCTCTCTGCTCTCCTTGCTCTAGGATCAGATGGGGGGGCTTGCTCCTCATTTGAACTCGGCCTTCCCTGTTGAAGGGTCCTGGCCTGCCTCAGCCTGTTCCTCCCTACAGTCCTCTGAAGCCACAGACATCCCCTCCTGGGCCTCAGCAGAGTCCTGCTCTAACTCCATGTCTTTCTTGGAGTCAGGCTTGGACGGAGGCATGACAATGGGCATCTGTGGCACCATTTGCATCATGCGTGCAATCATGGCCCTGTTTGTGTGTGGCCCCGTTTGTACATATGCGTGCTCACATGCATAGAGGCGCCTCCACCTGGGCTGTCAACCCTGAAAGGTTGGGGACCACTGCTCTAAAACACCTGTGTAAGCGGCATTTTCAAATATGGATAATGCTGTTGTTCCCTGTTACCTACACCAAATGTAATGTTCACATTAGCACACAGGCGTTCCATATAAATTATCTTTACATTATTCATGTAAAGACATAGTGTAGCAGACACTTCATTTTTCTTTCTATTTGTACCAACTGTTTAGTTTTTCTAAGTGTTTGTTGCTCCCGCAACACTGAGGGAAACATCCTGTCTAAAGACATGAAATTTAATCTAGGGAATAGTATAAATGTCTTGCTTGGCTGTCAGTTGTAAAAGCAGAAATAATTTATCAGTACAAGTCATTTCATCTTTGCCAAAGGGAAAGGTTGTCATCTCACTATCATGTATTCCAGAAGGTTTCTTTCCTGTACTGAAAAAACAAGAACCTGGAATACTGGCAGACTGCCTATCAGGTGCAAAACTTAACAATTTGGAAATGGAACATTCTAGAAAACCCCTGAACATTTCATTCTCTTTCCAGCCAATGTTAAATCTACACTAGAACATATTGTTCTAGAAGCCATTTAACAATTTCCAGAAATATTTCCTCCAAAGTGGAATCAGTTTAAGGGAATTTTTTTCTGTATTTTAGACCAAAAATATCTATTTTAGAGACAGACTCTCCCCGAGAGACCTCAAATGCCCTCTAATTTGGAGATTTGCCTTTGGAAAAGACCATACCATTCCAGAGTTCCAGAGGGGAACAGACTATTTTGGAGTTCTTTAAAACATTCTGTTTCCAAATCAGTGAGTTTTTCACATCCTCTAGGTCTGTGTGTTAGTGCACGTGCTTCTACATCAGACTTGACTTCTGGTAACAGCCTGTGCAAGTCTTGCAGTTTTCTTGGCAGAAATTTCAGAAATGGTTTGCCCTTGCATTCTCTTTCCTGGGGCTGAGAGAGTGTGACTGGCTCAAAGTCACCAAGGCAGTGTTTGTGTATTAACATACGGAAAATTGCTTGTAGTATAAAATCATAAAAAACATAAACCAAATATAGTGGTTGCACCATGTGCCTTATCCTGCAACTACTGCTGAAATCACAACTGGGAAACAGAATGTGACCCATTATTTTGATTACCATTTGTGAGCAATTAGAGCAGGTGCCTGGCTGACTTTACAATTTCTGGCATTGTTTTCATGAAATAGTTTCAATGCCCCTATTTTAATTTATTGTTGTATTTAAGCAATTTATTTCCTTTATTATGTTACACCTTTTTCTAATCAGTGTAAGGTAAAGATGAATAACATAAGAATCCCATCAAAATATACTATCCAGTCAATTATATATAACCAACTTACACAGCTAACCTGAATGTAACTCAGTTTGATTCTCAGTGAATGAGTAACAGAGGGCATTATATTTTGGATTTTGCATAAAATCTTATTGTTTCAGCCTCAAACACCTACAATTAAAGAATTTAGCAGTAGGCTCATAGGGAAGAATTTGGTCTTTTTCAGAGAGACAGGTCCCAAGTCCTTTAGAGCTTCATGTGTTATAAGCATCAACAAAGGAAGAATGTTATAAGCAGAATCATAGCCATTGGATCAGTTTTAATACAAAATATATTTTGTCTAATTATCCTGAGTGTTGTGGAGAGGAGTAATCACATTCCATTTATCATTATAATTTTTCAACAGTAATACTATAGGATAGAGCCCGGGTGTCAAACTCACCATGTCACATGATGTGTTGTGAGGTATTGCAACTTTTTTTCACATTGCCAGAGCTGGGGTGGGCCTGGCCTCCACATGGTGCAACTGGCCCGCAGGCCGGCAGTTTGATATCCCTGGAACAGAGGGAAATTTCATTAATCTATGTAGGCACCTAGGTGAACATACACTGAAATAGACACTGGGGCAAAGACAATCTCCTCTAGTCTGCATTGGTCACATTCTCTATGTTCCCAGTGGTTCCTGTTGCACAAAATAATCTGAAGGGTTATTTTTATAAATAGACAGAAGGCATGGCACAACCTGAGGGAGATGGAGGAAAAATGCCCCTTATCTGGTGTAAATATCATTTATTAATCAAACATATAATGCCCACCCTTGGATCTGGTGAAACCTTGTGCAGCAAACAAAACAAAATACATCAATATTAAACACTAAAGGAAAACCTATTACCCCTCCCCCCATGCAATAAAAATGTCAATAGGCACCCCTAGCTACATCCATGCCAGAGCTCCAGAGCTAATGGCCTAGTCCCCACTACCTGGGGACTGGGGGACAGCCACATCTTCACAGCCTTCTGGAAAGCCTGAAGGATCAAGGCCATACATAACTCTGGAGGGAGGCTATTCTGTAAGGCAGGTGCTATGACAGAAGAAATACTTCTAGGACCTACCAGATGACTCTGTCTCACTGAGGGAATCAAGACTGTGCCCCTCTGCCAGATCTGGTGGGACAGGCAGAAACTACTGCAGAGAAGCTGTCCTGCAAGTAAACGCAAGCAGATCTTGAATTATACACCCAGAACCCCTAGGGAACCAGTATGGTTCACTTAGCAGCAACATTAAATGGGATCTGCATTCCAGGTGAGAAGCTTTTTGAAGCTTTAGAATACTTTTCAAGGAATGCATGTAGAATTTTATATTCATGAGCCAAAAATATACAGAGATACAGTATGAAATCATAAACAAAGACATTAGCATGCTAGGAAGATAAAGGGGGTAGTATATATTATAAACGTTGTAACATCTAAGCCCACAATAAATAGCCAAAGCAAGCATGTCTAATTATGATACAAACCCTGCAGCTTCTGATGGCAGTTACAGTTGAGCAGCATTTAGCAACTTCCATGGACATTTCAGCAGATGGTTCTGTTAGTAAAAAGTGCATAACCTCTTCTTCAAGACAACTCGTATATTTAGCAAAGATGGAGAATATTAATCCAAAGCACTAAATAAAACATGCCAGGCTCTCTTAGTGGCTTTGTTTAAGCATAGGTTCCAAATATGGGGTGTTTCTGAACTTGCTGTCCAACACTTTTCAGCATTAAACTTTACTAATGTAAAGTTGCCTTCTAGAAGTTCTGTTAGGAAAATAATTCCGCTAAAATAATTTAAAAATTTGGATCCAAGTGAAAGGCCCATTTCTGACCTCTATCATAACTTTATTTGGCCCGTGCATTAACAGAAACACTTGGATGCCATTGATTTCTTAAATTATGGTGGCAATTGATAGATCTCTTAGTGAATAAGACAATCTTCTTAATTAATTTCTAGTTAACTCATAAGATTAAGTTAGATGTAGGCAACTGATACTTACCTATTTTGAATTTTAACTCATACTAAGTCTGGCCATTAGTTATGCTGACTAGTCATGTGAGAGTTACAACCCAAAACATTTGAAGAGATCAAATTGCCAGACTTTGATTTAAGGAATTAGAAAGACTTTATTTCAGTCACTGCTGTCCATCAGGTATCACTCCTCAATCATATTTCAAATTAAAATTTGCCTGCATCTGTTCACATTTATATGGATTTTATTTGCATCAAACTTTATATTCTAATTGCTATTTCAATTTAAGAACATAATCTTGATGCAAACTTATCTAATATATTTGTATTGTCCAAAACATTATATATGTGCATGCTTCAATTTAAGTCAAGAGTTATCAATAAATGCTCCAGACAGTCTTCTGAATAATAATCACCATATGACAGAAGTATCAGGACATTTGCTCTTATTTAACATTCCAAATAACTGGGGAAATATTTTGGAATTCTATCTCTCTTACTTTCAAAATGCCCTTATCAGGCACAGTTTACAGGATGAAGTCAATCATTTTCTCGAAAGCACCCAGAGTGTTTGCAGTTAGGATGAGATGTGAATTTAGACATGCCAGTTTACAATTTAACACTCAGCCAGCGATAACACTAATGCAGCCAGTAAAGGAAAGGAAAACATTTTTATACAATTGTAAGTGTAAGAAGGGGTCCTGGCTGACCATTAAGTGCATTAAAAAACGAACCTTGCAGTATGCATATTAAACCAGGTAGTTAATTAATGGGTGCAGTTGGTTGAAATTGAATAATTGATGAAAAATATTTTAACCACTGTGGTTTATCTTTTCAGAATAGAATTCACACTGTTTGCAATTGCAAAATTTTAAAGATTTAATTAAATGAATCTATATTTAAAGCTGTTTTAGACCTCAGGTGTTAATCTAATGGGGTAGTTTCACATTATGATAATTGAACATATAAGCACCTAATTATAATTACTGTATGAACTTTGGCATCATGTGTTAATTGTTCAGACAGCTTTTTAAAAACTGGAATCCACGTGTTGTGCTAAATTATAGTTTTCTTAATCATGGTTTATTGAACAAGCTATAAAAACATTTAACCTCCTCACCATCTTATTTTAAGTGCATCTATTTCATCCATCTATTGATGGGGAAAAGATGAGAATTCAAGTGGGGAGCTGCTGAGCAGAGTATCACTTGCTGTATTTTTTGACAGTAATTTGAAAAGCAACCTTGTTTGAATGAAGCTTAACTTGGAGAAACAATATTTTCTCCTTTTGTACAAAGAGTTTTAAAATATTTACATTCAAACACAGTATAATCAAATGTGATTGAAATTCTCCTTGAACACAAAATTGAAGCACAGCTTCTCTTTTCTTCCTCTTTCCATATTATAGCTTAGTACTGTTTCTTTACAAAGAATTTGCACTTTTACCTCTTTTCAGGAACTCCTCAGCTACATAAATCTGTGTAAACAAAATGCATAAAGCTGTCCTGGGTTTGTGAATCACACAAGACCACAGACCAAGAGAACAAGTCTTACATAGCTGAGGCAAAGCTGCTTCAGTGGAGCACATTCTACAAAAAAGCAATGTTCCTTGACCATTTCCATTTTTTAAGGCTTAATAAATGAGAGATATTTTGCTCCCTGAAAATCTACTAACAGCCTATATTCCACAAGAAAACCATAACTGATGTGATTCATACAATATCCTAAACTATGTTATATAGTTTATAAAACAATTCTTAGGTCCATAAAACTTACAAAACCAAAATTAAGAAACCACAAAGCTAGATCATTGGAGTCATTTGTTCTGTTTACAAAAATATGAAAAAGTACCCAGGGTTCTCAACCAAAAAGTCATTCTCAACATTAAACAGAGTATTTCTCTCAGGAAACAAGAAACAACAGCAACAACAACAACGATGATGATGATGATGGAAAGGATCTTGGAGGTCATCTAGTTTAACCCCCTGCTCAGGCAGGAAACCCTGGAGGCAGGCTGTTCCACTGGTTAATTGTTCTAATAGTCAGGAAATTTCTCCTTAGTTCTAGGTTGCTTCTCTCTTTGGTTAGTTTCCATCCATTGCTTCTTGTCCTGCCTTCAGGTGCTTTGTAGAATAGCTTGATTCCCTCTTCCTTGTGGCAGCCCTGGAGATATTGGAATACTGCTATCATGTCCCCCCTTGTCCTTCTCTTCGTTAAACTAGACATACCCAATTCTAGCAACCGTTCCTTATATGTTTTAGCCTCCAGTCCCCTAATCATCTTTGTTGCTTTTCTCTGTACTCTTTCTAGAGTCTCAACATTTTTTTACATCGTGGTGACCAAAACTGGATGCAGTATTCCAAATGTGGCCTTACCAAGGCATTGTAAAGTGGTATTAACACTTCACGTGATCTTGATTCTATCCCTCTGTTAATGCAGCCCAGCACTGTGTTGGCTTTTTTGGCAGCTGCAGCACACTGCTGGCTCATATTTAAGTGATTGTCCACTAGGACTCCAAGATCCCTCTCACAGTTACTATTATTGAGCAAGGTACCACCTATAGTATACCTGTGCATTTAGTTTTTCTTGCCTAAATGTAGAACCTTACTTTTTTCACCATTGAATTTCATTTTGTTAGATAGTGCCCAATGTTCAAGTCTGTCAAGATCATTCTGTACCTTAAGCCTATCTTATGTAGTGTTGCCTGTTTAGTTCCCCATCTATCCCCTCATCCAAATCATTGATGAAGACGTTGAAGAGCACTGGGCCCAGAACAGAGCCCTGGGGCACCCCACTATACACTTCCCTCCATGTAGATGCAGTTCCATTGAGGACCACATGCTGAATATGGCCAGTCAGCCAGCTACAAATCCATCTGGTGGTGATGCTGTCTAACCCATATTTTTCTATCTTATCAAGTAGTAGGTTGTGGTCTACTTTATCAAATGCTTTACTGAAGTCAAAGTAAATTATATCCACAGCATTCCTCTGGTCCATTAATTTTGTCACCTAGTCAAAGAATGCAATAAGATTTGTCTGGCATGATCTGTTTTTGACACAAATCCATGTAGGCTTTTAGTAATGACTTTAGGTGTTCACTGATTTGTTGCTTGATTATCTTTTCCAGAATCTTCCCAGGTATTGAGATCAAGCTAATAGGTGTTTAGTTTTTTGGATCCATTCCCCCCCCCTTTTTTTTTTGGAAGATGGGAACAACATCAGCTCTTTTCCAGTCCTCTGGTAGTTCCCCAGTGCTCCAGGATTTTCATCACACTTGATTTAATTTTCAGAATTGTTTTACTTATTGCTTTCCTGTTGAATTTTTGGTTTAGTCAAGACCATAGCCTTAATTCTGGGCACATCTATTTAAGGCAGCTGCTCAAAATGTGAGCTATCCTTCAATGGATTTGTTGCCTTTATATTATAAAATTAGCCCCCTTGTAGAGAGGGAATGAATTATATAGGGAAAAATGGCACCTTTAAAATGTCAACGATTCAGGGGTTATTATACTGTCAACATAAAATATTTGAAGTAGTAAGAGAATCATTTCTTATTTACAAGTGGAAGAGCTTTTTTAATGAGGCGGGATAATCTGCTCCTCGGGAACGGTGCTAACCACTAGAGGATACTTTCCGTGAAGACAGATTCTGCTGGAAACACAGCTATTTCTCTGGGTAGTCATGGGAACACACTTTTCAAATGTACATTTATATCTATAATGTGAATTTATTGTCTTGCTTGAGGACGGCAAGAGATCAATGTTCTGGCATGTCCCTGAATGGTCCTTCTATATGGGAAAGTAATGGGTTTGTAGGGATACTTTTATTTAGTCAAATATATTCCTGGCAATTCCTACAGCCGTGCTATTCTTACAGTGGGTGCCCTTGAATTCCTCTATTAAGAAACTGCTCGGTTAATTATGTCGGTATATTCCTAAAAACAGCTGCAGCCTAGCACACACAGGATTAAGAGAAAAAGGCATTTAAATAATGATGTACTAAATAGAAAATGGCAATGAACTGTCAGTTTCAGTTTCCAGGCAAAAGCAAGCTGAAGTCACTTTGACAGCATTCCGTTTCTCAGCAGAGCTAAGGATAAATAGGAAGAGAACATAAGAGCTTTCCATTCTCCAACACAGAGTCTTAACAAAAATAAAAATAAAACCAACATTTTACGTATTCATTCATTTCTATGTTTTTTATAGCTACCCATTTCATGCAGTTGACTCTGTGCAGCTAACACAGAAAAGACCACAACATATAACCCTAGGGACTCAAAAACAAACAATATCACCACTCACACATATATAAAAATAATAAAAAAAAATAAACGGAGGTCATCTAACTATCTGACCCAAATCCCTGGGGAAAAAGCCAAATCTTCAATATCTTATGAAAAGACTAACAGGATTGGAGCCATCTGTATATCGGGGAGGGTGAGGGCAGGGCAGGGGCTGCTACTGCGAAGATATGATTCTGAGTCCAACAACGTTGATCTTTGATGTTGCACAAGCAACAATGGTATTAGTGGGTCTTGTCTACAATGAGTTCCATCTGATGGGACCCAAAGGTGAGTCTTTTCTGCTGTGGCACCCACCATCTGGAACACCCTGTTAAGATGAGGGTAACCCCAGTCCTCATTATCGTATTTTCCAAAAAGCCCTTAGAGAGCCTGCATGTTTGCTGCACTTTGTGGTTTTGTTTTTATCTGTTTATTGTTTTTAATTTGTTTTGCAGTATGTTTTAATAGTATGTTACATTGTATGCTGCCCAGGGATACTTCATGTGGGATGGGAGGCTATATAAATTAGACAAACAAATAAATAAAATAGCTGGCAGGGCCACCCTAATTATATTTTCAGAAGACAAAAGAATGCATTTTGTCCAGTCTACTTCAGAGGAGATCCAGAATGATGCCAGAGCAAGTCTGGTAGACGAAGGTTTGGAATGCATATTGTTGTGAGTCCTTAAAAGTATAATGCATAAGGAATGTAGCATGGCAAGTGATTTGAATTGCTATGTGATATGTGGAAAGTGTTTGCATGGATTATTTATATAATCCTGTCAAGGAAAAATAAAGAAAAAATATGGGGGTTGAATTTTGTTCTTTTTGAAAAACTATGTAGCTTCATAAATCAATATCTCATGTTTTATCTGCATCCCATAGAGAATTTTCCAAGGAAAGAGAAAAAGCCAAGGCCAGGGGAGATTTTCAGAAGCTACGTGAAAAACAACAGCTGGAAGAAGATCTCAAAGGTTATTTGGATTGGATTACCCAAGCAGAAGACATTGACCCAGAGAATGAAGAGGAAGGTGATGGAGAAGGCAAACGAAATAGTATGTGAAAGCTCCTCAATTAAAGATCACTGATAAAAGAAGACGCTGTGTTCTAAAAATGATTTGCAATGGCCTTCTCTAATTGACTTCCTCCAAATATGTTGGGGTAGCAATTCCTGAATACTTAATCATCATGGCTTTAGGGAATAGTTATTGAATAAACTTGTTGAGAATTTAAGAAGTTTGGAGGGTATTAGGTTGGAGAAGGCAGAAGGGGATTATATTCAATCAACTTTCTCAGATTCATACATTCTTCCCAAATGAGGTCAGCGCACCCCCCCATCCAGCATAATGCCTATGGAATTTTCCAAATTTTGCTGATTTCTCAAACCCCGTCCACCAATATTTTGCCAAATTCTTTCCTGGCCCCCTATAAGATATTAATACTCATGTAGTTTTTGCATTCTCTTTTGCTATATTTCTCTTTGTATAAGGAAACAATGACTGTATTCTCCTAATCATCAAGTACAAATACACTCTTTATACATATGTTAACTTTATACATACGTTTACTAACTAGTAGCATAACCATTCCATTAGCAAATATCATTTGTATATTAACACTTTTCCAGTTCTATCAAGAACAGTGCAGACCATTTTTCAGAATTCTCACATTACTTTTTTCCATCTGTTTTTTCTAGCTATTAACCTTATTATAAAAATCTCTGAAGTTTCCCACATTCCCTCACTTTGGTTTTATTTTAAATTATTTTATTATATTTATTTTTAATTTCAATCTCTCTGGTGGAAACTCCTTGTCTACCCCTTTTCATCTACTCCAGCAGCCATTATTTATTTCTACCAAAATTAGCCTGCATTTTCTCTTTCTTTCACCCATCAACTTATGAATTCGTGCTTTTGTATGCATTGAGAAGAGCCTAGATGATGCCAGTTCATACTTTCCACCATATTAAACCTAAACTTTCCTTTCCCTGCATGAATTCATCAACTCCTCCCCCTAATTATCTAATAATAATAGTAGTAGTAGTAGTAGTAGTAGTAGTAGTAGTAGTAGTAGTAGTAGTAGTGAAGTTGGAAGGGACCTTGGAGGTCATCTAATCCAACCCCCTGCTCAGGCAGGAAACCCTATACCATTTTGGACAAATGGCTGTCCAGTTTCTTCTTAAAAACTTCCAGTGTTGGAGCATTCACCGCTTCTGGAGGCAGGTTGTTCCACTGGTTAATTGTTCTAACTGTCAGGAAGTTTCTCCTTAGTTCTAGGTTGCTTCTCTCTTTGGTTAGTTTCCACCGTTGCTTCTTGTCCTGCCTTCAGGTGCTTTGGAAAATAGCTTGATTCCCTCTTCTTTATGGCAGCCCCTGAGATATTGGAATACTGCTATCATGTCCCCCCTTGTCCTTCTCTTCGTTAAACTAGACATACCCAATTCTAGCAACCGTTCCTTATATGTTTTAGCCTCCAGTCCTCTAATCATCTTTGTTGCTCTTCTCTGTACTCTTTCTTTCAGATCTGTTGCAACCTTCCCTTTCTCTTATGCTTAAAAACACATAGTCTATCTTTTTCTTTATTCCACTTCTTAAGTCGTGGCTCTTCTTATTTATTCCTTTTACATTCAACCTGCAATTTTTCATATGCTATGACAATCGCCAGATGGCGCCCAGATGTTGACCTCCACTACTATCCTAGAGTTGGTTTATGAAAGCTTTCACATTTATTTGTAAAATACAAAAGTACAGTCTATACTAGAATACCGGCCTTAGCTGCATCCATGGGTAGGACTCTTATTGGTTGATTTTGACCAATAGGCCACAAGCACAATGAAAGTCCCTTTTTACTCAAGCATGCTAATACTCTTTTGTGCAAACTAAAACCTTTAACCTAAATAATATCTTGCAAGCCAAAATACTGTTGTCCATATTCCACTAATTAGTTTATAATTTGGATATATTCATTAACTCCTATTGGAGTTTAGATTTCAGGCCAATTGATACCTTTTTAATTTTTATTTATAAAAGTCAGGCATGCTTTTATGTGAGAGTAAGCCCCAATGGCTAGGAATTGGAAATTACCCTGTTCATGACAATTATGTCTTATTATTTGATTTATAGGATGTTTACAGTATGGAATATATTATGTAACAAAGTGGAAGCTTAAGTTTTCCTGGCAGAAGGAATATAACCTTTTGCTATCTACATTTTATCTCCTGCCATACATTTTAGACATTCCAAAATTATAGAAAAGAGGATTGGTTTGAGCTTTTACAGGCCTGTGTCTTTTGGGATTCATCTAGTGAGCTCCAGAGTCACTTCGTAGGACTGAGAACAGTTTCTTTATCTGATGCATTTATAGCAGTAGATTCCATTTTAACTCCTCATTGTTAGGGAAAGATGCTCATTTATGCAGATACATGTAGAATTGAGACATGTATACTGTATCATTGCATAGGCTTATTACAATTCAAAATGTCAGGCTGCATTTTTGTTATTTAATTCTTACAGATACCTGTAAATACTGCATAGAAATGTAAAATATAATAGTGAGCTCTTTAAACATACATCAATTTCTAAACAGGGTATTTTAAGCATTATATCCCAATTAGACATCTTTGACATGCCGTCTTATTCTTGCGCCACTCCACAATTCTTCTGTTGTGACTTTCTGTGTCTTCACTGCCATTTTTGGGCAATTACGTAGATTCATAGATATATTAAAAGTAGGCAGAATTGGGCTGCTGGAAAATCCCTTCTATTTTCAATCTTCCTTTATAAATAAATGATAGCTATAGAAGAATTGAAATAGGATAGTGACATTTTATGGAAGTAGGAAAATAGTTGAGTTCCTGGCGACGGAATGCATAGAAGTTGTAAAAGGGAAGAACCATCCACTTCCTCAGCTAATTTTAGAGACAAACATGTAAGGCTCTCAGAGTGTTCACACTATGAACTTGGTCTGCAGAGATGTTCTTTCGTCCTGATTAAGTATCTACTGTCCTTATGACTTATTGTTAATGACATCTTAAAACAGTACTTTGTGCTATATATCAAATAGCATCCTGTAACCAAACAAGATGTTAATGTTGCGGAGTAGCTAGTAAAGTGGATGTGATGTTCCAGAATATCCTAAAATCAATCTAAATTAAAACCTTCATGTTTCATAAGGTTATTTATTGCCTTGCTTGATTGGGGGTTTTCTTTTTCATTTTTGCCTCTGCTAATCCGTGTTTCCCAAAACACAATCTAGAGTGCCTGTGAAATTGTGCAGATATCTTTTTTTTAATTCTCACAAACCCTGCCACTTAAAATACCATTGTGTGATAACCATTGATAAGAACAAGAAAATTAAGCACTTGCTATCTTCTGTGAAAACGGCACACTGTTTGTCAACTGATTTCTTTTAATGAGTACAAGTAGTGACACAGGTTGTCCTACATGACAAAATGTTTTTATACATCTGCTGCAGCAATATTGTTATTTTCAGCATGGGCCAGTTTTAATATACAAAGTCCGCTGAAGTTAATCTTCTGTTATGGCTAATATTCTATTGCAGGATTTGTATATTCTTTCTATTGTTTTGCAATAAACTTGTATAGTCATGATATAGTCAAAATGCTTTTGATTTGGAATATTTGGATGAATTAGAATTGGATATGGGCTGGCTTGAACTCTTTTAGCTCTTTTAGAAAATGATTTATTTATGTGTAAGCCTCACTATTGCATTTTACTTGGTAGCAAGACACACTATGTTTAGTCAGGCTTGTTTCCTGATAAATATGCTTAGAATTGCAGGCTTAGTCAGAGATCAAAGTCCACCATTCTTTCCTTAGAAAAACTTCACAGAGACATACAAATAAGGGAGATTTCACAGTATGCATTCAGGGGTTTGTAAGCCTGGTAGGAATGTTTTTGGCCAAAAGCTATCACAAACAGAGCTTTCTGGATTCACTGCCTATCATAAGGCTGAGTGCTAATATACACATGCAGTTTATGCTTTCAGGAATTAACACTTTCAACCAGGTAGGAAAAACAGCATAAACCGAAAGACAAGCTCAATTTGTGATTCTGTAATTCAGCTTTAATCTTTATTTACTCCATGTGATACTCTTGTAAAACTATTTGGATGCTCATTATTTAGTAGAAAGCATTGAACGATCTGCGTAACTGTTAGAAGTGATTCATCTCTGCTTTCTCGGTTATTCCAGTCTGAACTTGGCTAAGAATGATAGATTATAGAATAATTTAATTTAGGGAAATTCGTATTCATCCACATCAATATCCACAAGTAAATTATTACTTAGAATATTACACTAATGTAGAATACATTATTGGATCGTGTAGGTCGAAAGACTGAGTTCCAGAAGTTTTCAGATTTCAGCAAAATTATTCCTTGGAAATGCATGTGGCTGAATCTATCAGTTGCAGAGAGGTAGCTAACATAGCTTATTTGAATGAGAGTTCGGAAGCAATGCACTGAAATTTCACCTTAAATCACTGGGAAGTCTTTTCAGCAACCATATATCTGACCTTGTTATATTCCAGTCATCAATGATCATTAGGCTTTGGACATTATACAAACTATGAAGAGAGATAGAAATCCATTAATAACTATCCTGACCACCACCACTATACAAATATAGGTATAGGTTTGCAAGTATTATTGATAATTCAACCAACTTTAACTTTTGTATTACTTTTCTCCGTCTGCTTGCATTGACTGAATATGGCTAATTTATTGTCTTCTGCACTTCTGCTGCTGCCATCTACTGTATTATGGATGGGATTGCATGTACTTAATATGAAGGGGTTACATTGGCTGATTTATTAGAAAGCAAGAAGAAAAGCAGATTTAGCTGTTGTCGTGGGGCCAACAAACATGGTAAAATGTGTGTGTGTGTGTGTATTTTTGCAGTGGAACATTTCATTTGAAATGATGAACTTTGCTACTTTTCAAAATCCATACACACATTAAAAAAACACCTACGCGTGAACACACATGTTTTGCATGGACATGATTTGCTGCTTGACTGCATGTTTTTGGGAAATTGTTCTGTAGTAGCTTAGAATATTGAAATTTTGTCTGTTGTTCTTAGAAAATATATACACCCAGTCAAACTAAAAAAGCAAATGAGCAAGATATGAGTACACTGTTTTAATTTCAAAGTGATAAAACTATGAATCTTTAGAAAAACTCTCATTGTATAATGAATTATAGGCTGAGAACTATTCAGTGCATATTATTGATTTTAATTAATATTTTAAATGCTGGTTGAAAAACTCTGGGAGTTAAGTCTACACATCTTAAAGTGGCCAAAGTTGAAAAAAATGATTTAATAATTCAATTATTGCAGATGCACGCAGCCATATATGTTTGCAGCTTGAACATTTGAAACCAGAAAATGCCATGTTCTAATTAGAACTTTTAGAATAACTATATTCTTCCACATAGTTATTGCCCTTTCCATCTGTATCAGTCAAATAATAAGTAGTTGTGCAGCAGTTGGTTCTTTCTCCCTCTGGGAAGCTCAACTTCGAGGATTCTCTATCAATACTGCCTCTCTCTATATTCATCCTGTGTGTGAATGAAAAGTTTAGCACAACTGCTGAAAGCTGACATGATAATAGTAGTTGCAATCCTGAACTTTATCCAGAAAGACCCAGACTGAAGTTCCAATACATGAAATTCATTGGGTGCCTTTGAACCAGTCCTTATCTCGCTGTCTAGGTTTCCTTACTTAAGGAACTTGGAGGAGACAGTATTAAGCATAATGCTTTGAACACATAAGGTAAAAGGCAGGATATAAATCTAAATACAAATAAGAATAATTTATTGTTAAGGTAGAAGTGTACTGGTCCCTCCAAAGATAAATTTATGCTATATTTTGTCTCTAGGATAATTAACACAAGCTATCCTTGTTCTATGAGCATTAGAGATCTGTACCCATTCCAGAATAAAGGGAAATCACATAAATCAGAGGAGATTTCAATGGCATAATTGCTTAAGAAAGTATTAGTCTGGCAGCTGAAACAACCCAAAAAATCTACATATGCCAGGTTCAGATGATTTCCCTTGCAATTAAATCCAAGGGCCTTTATGGATGATGATTACTTTCTTACCTCTCTTACCAGCATTCTTCACTAATCCTGAATCTATTGAAAAGCATATTATATTATTCCACATAGCAGATGGGAAGGTAGCCTTCTTGCAAAACTAAATTAGAAGGTTACAATTTTGTTATAATTTGAGACAACTGCTTACTTTAATGGAGGAATCTGTAGCCTCCAACAATAATTAGGAATGAAGGCTATTCATTTGAATTGTTCACAAGGTTTTCAAAGGGTTACATAACAGTCAGGTTATATCTTCCCTAGTTGACAGGTGTAGAGATTTCTGGCAATGTTCTTACACACAAGCTCCTTCTCATTAATTCTGCATGTACAATTATGGTAGTGTTTCAGAAGACAATTGTAACATGAAAAGGACCAGAGGAAGAGAAATAAAGGAAATGGGCAGGCAGAGATGGTATGGAGCACTGAGTTTTCTCCTGAAGTCTCATGAATCCAAATATAAATCAGAATTATATTCCTAACTTTGTAAGATTTTGGTCCACATATATAATTTTTGAACCATGCCTGGATATACTATGGCCCCTCTGCTTGTAAACTATGTCCCAGAACATCTTCAGTAATCTCTTGACCTTCCTATTCTGTTTGGGATTCAGAAAAAGGGAGGAGTCCTAAACTTGGCAGATCACTGTGTGTAGCTAGCTGGCAGCCTTCAATTTAGTGATTCATAAATTTTGCAGTTTGGACCAAACTGTGAACAATGCATTTTTAATCTAGCTGCTCTTCAAAATATCCACAAGGACAAATCTTCCAGAAACAATGGCATTGTAAGGAAATGGCTTACTTTAAACAAGGACTAAGATAATAAAAGCTGTCAGAATTGTCCTTGGCAAAACTTGCTAAGGCATAAAGTAGAAATGTAACTGGCACTTTATGCAGTAATTTAAAAGTTAATTTACTGCTTGCTCTGCTTTAGATGACAGCTTATCTTTGTGGGCAGGCAAGAAAGTACATTTATATTCTGGATGCTTGGATAATCCTTTCATCTGAATTGACAAGTGCACCTGTAATAATTATGAGCTGACTTTCAAGAGTTGTATTAGTATATTTGTGCTAGCAATTGAAAATATTTTTTGCTTGTGTCAGCCCATACATTCTTAAAGTAGTTATAGTCAACACATTAGATCATATGCTATGATCCATCCATCCATGGATTAGACCTGGTAACTGAAGTTTATACTTCAGGAACAACATAAGGTCTGTAAGATAGACCAGCATCATTGATCCCATGTTGCTAAAATGAAGAGACAGAATGCTATGTGAGCTGAAAGCAGAAGCAGGATTAATTTCTTATAACCCAGAAGTAAGTTACTGAGAAGTTGTTCCAAATATTGCAACCATATTTGGAGTCTCATATCATAGCTCTCATCATATTAATGCAAGCATTGGGGAAAAGGTCATTTTGTGGAAAACTAAATAGCTTTACTGTACCTTGCAGAAGAATGATGTTGCACTATTAGTAGTGCCTAGGATAATCAGATTCTGTGTTGTATTTGTGCTTTTCTGTTCGTGTGCTAGGATTTTCTTTGCTTAGAATCCTGAACTCTGGTCTATTTGTGCCCTTTAGGTGAGATCCGTTTATTCTTTGTGTTGATTGCACTACAGATTGTTACAAGAGAGGCCATTTGTAAAATAAATATAATACTTGAGAGACATTTGAGATATTTTCATATGTTGCTTTTCAATAACAAATCTAATTATACTTTCATTATTTCACAACAGCAAGCATGCAAGTAAGCGAGACTGAGTCAGTGAATACTGAAAATGTGGGTGGTGAAGGAGAGACCACATGCTGTGGAAATTTGTGGTGAGTATATCATGGAACTCTTGAAGACTTTTAGCCCAAATACTCAATGGAGAAATAGACTGGACCAAGTTTTCTGAAAGAAACAATCATTTTTATTTGATTGTAAGTCTTAACATAGACAATTACATTAATAATGACACTGCTTTATTCATTGCAAATTGTAAGAAAGAGTTCTCGGAGATTCTTTTTTTAAAGGGCTAAATACGGTATATCATATCATATATCAGACTGGAGTTTTTAAAAGCTAGCATTTGTATCCTATTGTATTTAATTTATATATAACCATTTGTAGGGTGTCCTAGCTCAGAGGTCCCCAACCCCCAGGCTGTGGCTCACTATCGGGTCATGAGCCATTTGGAACTGGGCCGTGGAAGCGGCAGACAAGCCTGCATGCATCCCCACTTGCATGAGCAACGAGGGGGGCCATGTACAGGTGCACTCTATTTGCATGAGCAGCGGGCACACATGCCCGCCACTTGTGTGGAATCATCCCCTCTCCCTCCTTACTGGTCCACAAAGCTGGAAAGGTTGGGAAACTCTGTCCAAGCTGATAGATATTGCTTAGAAATATGAATAATATTATCGTGAATTGGCACCTTTTGTTTAGACCTACTCTAAATTCAACCTTGTAAGAAACTCCTAATAAATACGTTACAACTCTGCAAATGAAGGTTGGCAGGTTTGTGAGATTTAAACTTTGGAAGTTCATGTTAAAATTACTATTCAAAATCCACACTCAGGTCTCTAATCCATTAGAGAGTGTTGATAAAATACTCTTCCCTGTGCTTTATTGTAGGCTTATCATTTTGTTTTTGAAAGAGTGGAAATTAGAATTATTTTATTTCTATCCCGATAGTTTAATTAAAATCTCTTTCTAGATTGTTGAGTAAGAACTTCAAGGTAAATGTGCATTCATTATTTCAAAAAGGGTATAACTGTAAAACATAGTTAATTATAATGTTGGTTTATTAAAAGCAGTTAAGAAAGGCCATTGTTATACAGTTTATCCTGGTTGAATATGTCCATAACTAACAATATTTAAATAATTCCAACTCAGGTTTCAAAATGAAATGAGATGTGTACATTCTTGTTTTATATTTTCTTTAAAATGTGTTTTCCTTTTCTTTTAGTCAAATTATCTCAAAATCCAAGTTCAGGTCAGTATTCTTTCCCTCTCATTTTCCTGCTATATATCATAATTCTGTGCTGATTATCTGTAGATATTGTGAGTGAATATGACTGATTTTTAAAATTGTGTTAGTAAATATAAAAGAATTATACAGACCATCACATTTTATTCTTTCCATTGTTTTGTTATAATAGTTACAGCATATGCTTCTTTCTTTTTAAAGAAAGACAGAGCTACAAAACAACTATTCCATGTAACCCTCTTTTCTGAAAAAAAAAAAGAACGAATGAAGGAGAGTAATTAATTGTTTTCTTGCTCAGTGATTTTTCTACCCCAGATTAATTTCCCGGTTTTGCTTATCACTTGATTGACAATATGACTTTCTGAAGACATCTGTGCATTTCAAATTCTTAGGGGGAAAAGCCACAAAGAAGAGAGGTAGCAGAACAATTTGTAGAGGAATTGGCACGCAAGAAAAAGATTATACATCTTCAGTTTCCCTGCTTGTTCTTTTTCAGTGTCGTTTTTCATAAAAAGATGCTCCAGCAGTTTATTGTTACATCAAATTACATTTAAGGTATAGCTTGGATCAAAGCCATCATCCAACAGATAATGAGGATTTTCTTCAGGTAGAAAAATGCCACCGAGAATAAGTATCAAATGATGTTATACGGGGGGGGGGGGCGAGTATCCAGAGGAGACAGGAACTGGGGAACCTCAGCTCCATGCCCCAATTGCATAAGTGATTAACAATATCCTCTTAAGATGCCAACATAAGCCTTAACTTGAAAGTGCTGTGCTGGTTATTTCATTAACAATGACAACGGTAGAAGACAATTTATGTGTCTCCCTCAAATGCTGCTGTTCTGTGTTTCTTTCGGTTTTGTGATGGCAGATGATTAATATCATGATGTGTATAATGCATCTTAAAGAGCAAGAACTCTTGCTGATTAGCTTACTAAGCTGTATGCTAGTCATAAAAGCACTCTATATAAAAATAGACACCAACAAGAAATAACCACACTATTTGGAGAAGGGAATTCTGATTGTCTCTGGAATGCCTGATCCATAAAAATCTGATGGTTTTTTAAATTTAGATATATTTGCTGAAGAATTTGATAAGATGGATGTAGAAGGGTATTTTTTTTTTTTTTTGAGTCTACTTTTTAAAAAAATCTTACTATGACTTCAACCCTTGGCTGCTTAGTGGATTATTTTAAGGATTGCTTAATTCTATTATTTTGCAAATAGTTGTTCATATCAAATGTCCCATTTCTTATGCACAAAAGGATAGATAAATCAAGGGGCCCACAGTAATGGGAATTAAACACAACAAACAAATTTAATAAATAAAATAAATATATCCCCATTAATTTCATGAGCAGGGAATTATTTTGCCAAACTGGTTTCCGAGAATAATGCTTAATTCAAAGCCCTCCATGGTCAGAGTACTTCATGTGCTTGATTTTTGTAAACTGTTGCTTTTATTCTGTTTATTTCACTCATGCCTTAGTCCATAATGGGGGTGTTTTTGCTTTGTGACAAGAGTTATTCCCACCTAATTTAAAGTAAATATTCTTACAGAGAGAAATAAATGCTCTATGTTTGGATAAAGGGGTCAGTAAATGGAGACATATTTCATCTTATATGATAAAACTTGTACAAAAATGATGGCCTAGAAATTTAGCATTCCTTCTATAATTCTTTATTTGTTTTTCCTCTCACCCCGATTGTGGAAGTTGCAGCTGCCCTTCAAGAGAGGATTTCCAAACCAATGGCCTTATGTCAGTTCTTTGAGGCAGGCCAGCTCCATCAAAAAACCAGCAGGGGTTCCATGAATGCTGTTTGTTGCTGAATTTTGAAAGCCTGCTAGAGATTCTCTATGCTCCATCTTCAAGATGGGGCTAATTTGAGTTTCTTTCTCATGCTTCCCTCTTTCTCAGAACTGAATAATCTTTTCTGAAAATCCCAATTCCTTTTCCATTCTCAAGGCATGTCTATTTTCCTTTACACCTGTCATGGCTGCTTTCTTTTTGAATCTTAAGATTCTTAATATTCTATTCCCACAATTCCAATTCATCTCTTTTGCTTCCGGGTTATTAGGGACGAGATCCATTCACAAATTTTTCTGTCACTGATATTCTGGTGTCCTGATTCGTATGATCAACTTAATCTGCTTTTAGGTAAATCTCACTGCTTAGTAAACTACAACTGAGCTAAGTCAACAGTCTCTTATGTTATGTTTAGCTACCTTGAGTCTTACTTGTTTATCATGGAATATAAATGGGTGTAGGAAATCCTTATCATGGTAATGCATGTTAAAGCTCACATTCACTCTATTCACAAGGTTAATAGAATTGTCTGAACATTAAGTCTATCTTTACCTCTGCTTATAGTACTGTCATCTTACTACTGCTATCATTTCCAGAAGTAGCCATAAATTGATATAGGCTATTTTTTTCTGGTTGTTTCAGCCATTTCCAGATTTACAAATATTCACATTAAAAAAGTGTTTGTACTTTACAAGTGGTTGCTCCTAATATCTAAGGTTCAATCTAATTCTACCTAGGGCTTCTTGGTCACAGTACCACATTTGCTGGCATGGGATAGGGTTACTTTCTATAGCAACAAATACTGGGTAAAATAGAGGTAAGGTGGTCTTTTGGAAGGATTGTACCCAAAATGTCTAAACATAGGATTTCCCTTGATTTCATCAGCTGCCTGAATAAGTATTTTTTAAATTCTAGGTTGTATTATTGATTTTTCTGTGTTTATTCTATGCCATACTGCATTTGCTATAATGATCACAAATCAGTTTGTCATTTTTTTAATTGAAAAATGAAATAAAATGCTACAGATAAATTTATATGAAGCTTGAAGGTTGACATTGCTGCTGCTACCCAGGTCTCACAATGTCTGGACTGTCTTGTAGCTTGTATCAATGTACATGTAGCTGATTTATACGTTGAAAAGCTCTAAAGAGTTAACATATCAGAGAAGCAGGTAAAATCTGTATAAAAAAGTTTAGATTATTTGCCTTAGTTCAACCAAGCATGAATCAGGTCATAAATGTAACCAAACTAATTTAAAATTCATTCTCTCTTGCATACCTTTCATGAGGAAAACTAAGTATCAACACATTTATACACACGCAAATACAGTGTTGACTCCTGTACGAAAAACATCTCTGTGTGATAGTGGAATTCTTCCCCATTGTGGCATATGGAGAATCTCAAACATATAGATGATAGTATTTCTAGTTGAGCATGTGGGAAAGATGTATTTTTAAAAATGTTCCTCTTCTCCAAACCTCTTATGGAGCTGGCACAATAGAGGAGTGTAAAATCTGCTCCTATGTGGATTGGTCAACATTTGCTCATGGATTATTTCAATAAGTTTTATGTAAGTTATCTATAGAAACTGTTTAGAAATTTCCTGAATGAACCTGCCAGATTGTGTATTAGATAAAGCATGTCAGCGTATTAAACTGCAATATAATGTTATAATTTGCATTAGCTCTCCATTCATTTTTGGAGACAGTTCACAACATAGTTCTGTCTTTATGCAAATATAAACTCAGGGAGTTTAATGTTTGTTCCCCTGCCTGGCATTCAAAGGGAGCACTTAAAACATGTTGCCAGAAGCAAAGCCTTGCCATCAAGGCATCAAAGCAATCATGTCCACAAGAGTACTTGTACAGTTCCCTCAAAGTCTGCATATCAATGTTCATTTATGGACAGCACTTTCTCTGGGATCCCCAGACAAGAAGTTGGCATCCACATGACTACAAAGACAGCCAAGACAAGTCTTTTCAGCCTTTGGGTAACCCTTTCAATTACTTCTACTGTTGCTGCTTTAATACTTAAAAGTAGAGGATTCTTTGATCCCAACCAGTATGCATTATAAAGGGTGTCAAACTGTCAGCTGGCTGGCCAGATGCATCATGGCAAAACCGCGTCCACCCCATTCTGACAATGGAAAAAAAGTCACCATACGGCGCGACACGTTGCGTGACGTTGTGAGTTTGACACCCCTGCTTTACAAACATACTGTTTATAGCAGTGGTTCTCAACCTTTTTAATGCTGCGACCCGCAACCGGTCATAAGTCGAGGACTACTCAACCAGTCATAAGTCAAGGACTACTCAACTGGCGCAGCACCGTTTGCAGAATGGGACTTTTGGCGGGCTCAGCAGGGCAGAGACAGCCTGGACAATTCCTATTGGCTTTTGAAAGCCAATAGAATTAGACTCTATTCAAGAGAGTCTATTCTATTGGCTTTCAAAAGCCAATAGAATAAAAGGGAGTAGCACAGCTAAGGAAAAGGGGGGAAAAATGGAGGACTGCGTTGTTTGGTGACCCCCGTGAAATGGTTGTTTGACCCCAAATGGGGTCCTGACCCACAGGTTGAGAACCACTGGTTTATAGGCACAGAAATCCAGCCAAATCCTGATCCTGACCTGTATTAAGAACTTATAGATCTTTTAAATGAATGTTCTGCCAAAGTTTCTTTTTTTATTTCAAATGATACCTATTTTAAAGAATGAGGTTAATTTAAATGAATGGCAGAAAGGTATCAACAAATTTATCTGGGCAGGGAAAAAGCCAAGAGTAAAACTTAAAATCATACAAGATACTCGTGAGAGAGGTGGACTCAAGGTACCGAATTTGAAATTGTATTATGATGCTGTGGTTTTAACATTAATTAGTGATTGGGTTAATTTAACAAATGTAAAAATACTCCTCTTGGAGGGTTGGGACTTACTTTTTGGATGGCATGCCTATTTAATTTTTAATAAGAAGGTTGATAGGGTTTTTAAATCTCATATTATAAGGATTTCTTTACTTCGGGTTTGGAGGAAATATTATAGAACTGATTCTAAAATTCCATTATGGGCCATACCATGGCATGCGATAGAGGGGATAAGGAGAGGAGTTAAGATGGATAGTGTTTCTTATGCACAATTACTTAGATGGGATGGTAAAAATTGGCAGTTAAAATCTTTGGAAGATTTAGCACAAGAAAATATTATATATTCATGGTTTCAGTATAGACAAATTGTGGATAGATGGAAGGTAGATTGTAATGTGGGTTTGCTTAGAGAAGATGAGAATTTTTTTAAACAAGTAAAAGATCAAAGACGAACTCACATTAAGAGAATTTATGGGGTGTTAATAGAATTGGATTCAGAAGCAGAATTAGTTAAAGAATGTATGATTAAATGGGCACAAAATTTTGGTGAACCAGTTTTATTAGATACTTGGGAAACTATTTGGGTGAGAAATGTTAAATTTACACAAGCCCAGAATTTAAGGGAGAATTTTTATAAAATGTTTTACAGATGGCACCTTGATCCACAAAAAATGTCTCATATGTATCCTGACTTACAGCCTAATGTTGGAGATGTGGATGCTTGGATGCTACTTATTATCATATTTGGTGGTCGTGTAAAAACATAAAAGATATGGTGGAATATTCAAAGAATTTTTAGAAGGAGGGTAAAATTTACCCCACAATTGTTTTTGTTAGGTATCGTTATTGATTGTGATACTAAGGAGACTACACTGATGTTAAATTTAATTACAGCTGCAAGGTTGTTAGTAGGGCAATGTTGGAAGAAGGAATCTTTGCCTACTTTGCAAGAGTGGTTTCTTAAAGTTTCTTATTTGGCGGAAATGGCAAAGATTTCGGCTTTTTTGAAGGATCAATCGCAAGAGAAGTATGTTGCGGTATGGAAAAAATGGATAGATTTTATACAACATAAGTTAGATATAAAAAAATATTATTTAGTTTTTTAACAATTTATATTTAAAATGGAATATTTTGGTTTTTTTTCTTTCTTTGTTCTTCTTTTTTCCTTTTTTATTCTTCTCTTTTTTAAACATTTATTTTTTGTATTCATGTTTTCTTTATATATATATTATTGTTAATTATTTTATAATTTTTTTAATTTATGTATTTAGATTTTTAACTAATGTTAGATTTACTTATGGTTTATATCTTTTTTTAAGATTTTTTGATGAAATTTTAATTAAGCCTATATCCAGCTCTGGGAAGGTCGGGGGAGGGAATGGGAGGGTTGGGGAGGTTGGGGGGAAGATTGTTTTGTTTTTTGTAAAATGTCAAAATTTAATAAAAATTATCTTTGAAAAAAAAAAGAACTTATAGATCTTTCTCAGTTACAAACCTTCCTTTTGGTTTCTTGCAGACGTTTCATTACACTGGTAACACCATCAGTGCTAGTAAGGAGTGCTATTTGCTGTCAATTTATATTCTGGTGTCAGAATTTGTTGTCTAATTTTATCCTGTATTTTAATGTTTCTGCCTTATAATGCTGTCATTTTAGCCGGCGCTGGCGTCGATGGAACCGTTTCAGCCGAAGACGATGCAGAGCTGCTGTAAAATCTGTTTCTTTTTATTGGTTAGTCATTGTATTGGTCTTCCTGAACACATTAACTATCTCATCTGAGCATTATAACCAGCCTGACTGGCTAACAGAAATACAAGGTAAAATGAAATATTTTCTTGTTTCTTATTATAATCAATGAAAAATATTTTTACTTTTCTTTTTCTAATATCTTCATTTAGTCTGTGTTGTCCAATGTTATGATAAATACCAGTGAGATCACATGAGCAAATGTGATGTAGTGGATAAGGTGCTGGGATGGGAACTGGGAGACTGTAAGTTCTAGTCCTCCTTTAGACATTAAAACTATTTGGGTAACCTTGGGCCAGAAACTCCCTCTCAGCCTAACCCACCTAAAAGTTGGTTATTGTGGGAAAATAGGTGTGAGAGCACTATATATTGAATCATGAGCTGTAAAAAAATGATATAAATCTAATAATAAAAGAAAAAAATGGCTGTGGAAGAATATCTGATAGACAGTGAAGAAGATGCACTGAAGCTAGTACACCATGAAGGCTTAGTGAGTACCAGACAGATCAAATTGGCCTATAAGAAAGACCAAATAAAGAGTAAAAAAGAGACATGGCAAGAAAAGTATTACATGGCCAGTATATGTAAAAACTATAAAAAAAAGCAGATAACAACAAAACCTGGACCCAGACAACATGTTGTTTACTAAGCACTTATGAATTGTAATCTCAGAAAACTAATAAAATGTTATATAAAAAAGAACAAAGGCATACAAAGCCAGAATTGAGAAGATAGCAAATGCTGCTTCTGCAAAGAAGCTGGAGAAACAGTTCCCCACCTAGTTAGCTGCAGCAAGAAGATCACATCGATTTATTACAAACAACAGCATGACCAGGTAGCAACAATAGTTCATTGCAATATCTGCAAGGAAGAACTAATGACACCACATAATAGAACAAAATAATAGAAACTGAAGAAGATAAATTCCTCTGGGACTTTAGAATTCAAACAAACAAGCATGTGTCACATAACACCCCAGATTTAACAATAAGACAGCTTTACTTGGAACAGCATAATACTGTGACAATACTTTTTAACACCAACAAACAACAACATCTGCTTATCTCACATCCATGGGAAGGATTTGATAGGTCGATAAAAATGCCATCTAGTGTAAACATCTGATTGACTATGCAGTCAACCAAGATAATTGGACAATAATGCCAAATCCAATCTAAACATCTGGCTGACTGTGCATTCAACAACAACAATAATAATAAATAAACATGTATTACTAGTATAGTAATGAAGAGATCTGCATCATTTTGTAGTGGGGATCCAAAAGCCAGAAGTAGTAAGACAGCCTCCCTTTTTTATTAATAATTTATATTAAGCCTGTTTTCTCCTTAAAATCCTAAAAAACTTAGACCATAGCAATTTTGGGTTTTTTTTTTCATCAGCACCATTTTGGAAGCCCTTTTGATTGGGGAGAGGAGAGCTTGCAAAAACTTACATATAGATTGTAGGTTGTCCACTTCCATAGATGAACATAGGCAAATTCTACTGAACTTTTATTGTAGATTAATATCAATTTAATCATAGTTTAATGCTGAAATAGGTAAACTTTTCTTCCATAAAGGAAAAAAAAATCCTGCCGTATCTCTGCCTCTAAGGCTATGGCTGGCAGACTGAAGTCCAAAGAGTGCAATGGCCATTAGACAGTGTTGGTGTGCCAGCAAGGAGACAACTATTGGTAGGCCGCTGCTGCCACCCAGGATGCCTCTGCAACAGCCATTTCTTTTAACTAGGAGGGTCTGGCAGAGAATGGCGATCTCCTACTCTTCCCATTCTTAATTTGCACAAAAACAGGCAGTTTGGCAGATTTGGGTCAAAAGATGTAGTTTGGTGACTGCTGGCCTAGTGGTCTAGTCTAGTCTAGTCAAGTAGTCTAATGATTGACATTTATTATGAGTGTCAAAATGATTTCTTTGATCTAGTACAGTATTTATAGTGAGTCAGAGTCTGTAGCAGGGGAAATACTTTCTTATATTTGTGGGTCAAATTATAAGGAGCAATTCCAGTTAACTTGCAGAGCTCTTCTTTATGAACCATCGTCTTCAGTTCTGTCCTTTGACTCTATTTAGATGGTTGTTGTCCAAGTAGACTTTAACTTTAGGAATTGTACATATCGATGTCTAATTTTCTGATTTTTAAAATCATGTCCATATTAAAACTTAATATTCAATACATTGTAAGAAGAGAAAATGTAACTTGACAATATAATGGCCTGGACACCTCTGCTATAATTTCATATGTTGGTTGTTAGGCTACATCATCTTAATTTGGGATTTTTGCCCAAAGAGGGAGAAATAGAAACAATTTCATTGCTCAGATTAGATTTAAGACATGAAACTGAAACTCATCAATCGGTTTAATGTTTCAAATTTTTTTCCCCCAGATATTGCAAACAAAGTCCTTCTGGCTTTATTCACCTGTGAAATGTTAGTAAAAATGTACAGTCTTGGGCTGCAGTCTTACTTTGTGTCCCTTTTTAATCGTTTTGACTGCTTTGTGGTCTGTGGCGGCATTGTTGAAACCATCCTGGTAGAGCTGGAAATTATGTCCCCTCTCGGAATTTCAGTGTTCCGCTGTGTTCGTCTCCTCCGTATTTTTAAAGTCACTAGGTAAGAGAAACTTGTTCTTACTTGGTGCTGAGTTTTACTGACCCTTGTATGACCCGCTGCTCTTTTGTAATATTTCATCATGCACTGTTCTTTTACGGGTTTTTTTTCTGTTAACACACACATTTTAATTTGTAGGCACTGGACATCCCTGAGCAACTTGGTAGCATCCTTGTTAAACTCAATGAAG
Source organism: Crotalus tigris (assembly GCF_016545835.1). Classification (NCBI taxonomy): domain Eukaryota; kingdom Metazoa; phylum Chordata; class Lepidosauria; order Squamata; family Viperidae; genus Crotalus; species Crotalus tigris. The sequence continues at coordinate 114,263 of NW_024097419.1, forward strand.
TCCATTGCTTCACTGTTGCTTCTGCTTTTCCTCTTCATCATAATCTTCTCATTGCTTGGAATGCAGCTGTTTGGAGGCAAATTTAATTTTGATGAAACTCAAACAAAACGGAGCACCTTCGATAATTTCCCACAAGCCCTTTTAACTGTATTCCAGGTAACTTTATTCACCCACTATAAAACATTTTTTAAAAAATCTGTGAACAACAAAACTGTCTAAGTAATCCTGTCTCCTAAAATAAAAATAAAAGTCACTTATCACAACGATAGTTCCTTCTGTTTATGTTAAATAGCATTCTGCTCATTAAAAGTCAATCTTTGGTAATTTTTGCGTCATTTTGTACCATTTGTTCATATCATGTATTCAATCTCTCTATGCAGCATAGCTTTTATGTTAACATCATTAATATTAAGTTGTCTTTGTTCATCCAATACAGCTAACAAAACAGTTATTAATTGCAAAATTTTCCATTATGGTTAATTGTTTTTTTTAACAACTGTTTATATTGTGCACATTTTAAATCTGTATCTTGGTAAGTTACCCCGATTTATTATGATCCAGAGCTTGAGCTTAAAGATTCAATTTTTTTCATATGAAACAAGGTAACTTAATTTCTTTGCCTTGAGTAAAATCTAGGGCTGTCCATTTTTGCCTACAATGTTCCACAAGCAAAGTCCACTCCCTTCTTGTTTTCTCCCCTAAATTCATATATGTACATTAATATATTCATTGACAACCTATTTAGTATTATAGATAAGAAATTGGACCTGGTTTGAGGAGTTTCAGACCCTATTTGATCCCAAAGTTCATTAGATGACTTCAGGTCAGCAATTCTCATCCTAACCTACTTCAAAGGGTTGTCACCACTTAGATAAAATTAGTGGAAACCTCCATGCTTATTACTTTAGCTTCCACAGACAAAACAAACCATAAGAGAAAAAAATGCTATGAATTATTGGAGAAAACAAGTAAAAATTATCACACTGAATCTAAAGTGAACATTTGAAAACAATATTGTATTAATTTTCCTAAATAATCTTGAAGGACCAGTGCTTTCAAATTCAGGATCGTGAGCTCTTTTTGAAGGCTACTTACTACAATAGAAATATTGTATAAAGGTTCCTAATATGCTCAGTTTAATGAGCACATTCACAATTTTACTTAATGGACTCAGTTATAGTGGTGATGGGTGCACTGTTGGGAGACCTGAAAGAACAAATTAGGAATGGAAAATGTATCTAGATGGTTGTGATGAATTGAAAACAATTTAGTAGCACATAACCAAATTTAATATGCCATTATTTTAATCCAATTTAAAAATTAGCTTTCTTGCCAAGGGCAATTGGTTTGAGATGTAATGATAGCTGAGACTCTTACATTTCAGCTTTACACAATGAAAGGATTAGAAACTTCATCATTGTATTTAGCCAGATATGTAATTTTTAGTCTTGTCACTGGAGCAAGATAACTCTAAACTTTAATTTAATTAGCTTACTTGCTTAAAGAAACCATACTGTAGTTAAAATCAGCCACAATTCATGATTCAGCTTGACTTTTGCAACCCAGTACTGCACGATGAAAAGCCTTAAAGTAATGACCAACATTTGAATTGGTCACAGAAGCCTAAGGGTAATCAGTGCACTAACTTCAAAATACTATTTTATACAGAATTGCAAGATAGCCTCCTTAGCAATCCTGCTTCAGCATTGTGTATTAGTTTGCAGTTTCCAGGTCATCTCCAAAAGCAGATCTATGTAGAGCACATTACATTAATCTAATCAGATTGTGATGAGTGTGTAATGTTGCCAAAACATCCTGGTCAAGGTTATATCACAATTGGCATACCAGCCAAAGCTATTCAAAGCCTACTTTCTTCCATGCAACGCCCATAGTATTCCCTCCATCATTTTTATCACAGTAACTCTATGGGCAGCGTACACTGAGACTGGGACTGACCCAAAAGTATCTTGTGAGCTTCATGGTAGAGAATGTAGTTGTACGGTTGTCTTCCTAGTCCTCGTTCACTTAATCCATCACACTATGTCTCTTAGCCCAGGTTGGGTTTGAGTGATCTTGAGTGATTTTACACAAAGACAATGACAAAATATTTCAGGATTTCAAAATCTCACAAATAACCTTTTAAAAAAATGAGGAAAGGGAATCTGGGAATGTTTCTTGGGGTTCTGGCTATGGCCAGGTCCTGTGAAATATCCTGGCTTAATAGCTTTAGTGTTATGGAACAATTATTAGCAAATAAACCCAACTTCCAGACTTCCTGTAAAAACTGCTGAGATAATTTATGCAGGGAGTTTTAAAGGATTAAGTTTTGTTACGTTGGTTGTCTATTTTAAGTTGGATTAATTTTGGATCAATTTCTATAATTACCTACTTTGCTATTTCAGAATGCAGATTAGAAATTATATGAATTGAAACTCTCCATGTCTGAATGGCAGCAGACTTGGAAAAGACTGCATTAAATAAATGTTAGAAATGCTAGGTTGATGTGTCCCATTTGTACAAGCAAGTCAATATATATATATATATAAAACTGTTGAAATATATCATGATAGGAAATACAATGTCATAGAAATAGCTCCAAATGTCCATACTTTTTTAAAAAATATTTTTTTCATAATACATGAAGCTATGGCAAAAAATATAGTTAAGTAAAATTTAGTAAATTCAACCTCCATTTCTAGGATATCTGATTTTATAAATAATAATCATTTAAAGTCTTTCAGATATTGCTAGAACATTGTGTCAACATCTTATGAAAACAATGACTTGAAAACAATTTTTTCCTTCCAACATCACATATGATATATTTTGCAATGTTTAATAAAGAAAAAAATTCAATCAATCTATACGCAAAATAGTCAGGATATCACCTGGGTCTAATAATTTTGTAATATTTCATTGTGGTTTTTGAGATAATCACTTAAAATCCACAAAGAATAAGAAGTCAAAATTAAAGATCAATGGTGGAAAATTGAAATTCTCATATGAGAGATGTAATCTATAGCAATATATAGCAATTGCTCCTAGAAGCACGAAGCCGAAAACACCAGCCTGAAGATGACGAATGGGACTTCGTCAAAACGTCACCAAGACACTTCCAATTTTACGTGGGAGAAAACCCGAATAACCAAAGATATATTTAGCAAACTTAAGACTTACAGTCTCTAACTCCAGTTTAACATTTATTCTTCCTCATAAACTCAGTGGGATGTTCATCTGCTGCTATCAATATTAATCTGAGATAAATCACTTGAAATATTTACCTCCATTAACAAAGTTATTTTTCTTGGAGTATTCCAGGGTATTTAATGGTATTCAAACAAAAATATGCCTTAGTTTACAGAAGAATGAAATAATGCATTCAGAAATAAAGAATGTCATCAATCTTATAAAATAATTAAAATAGAATTATGTAAAGGTTTTACTGATTATTTTGCTCTGATGTCAAAGGAACTATTAAAGTTTTTTAACGATATGTACTATTTCAGTAATAAGGAATTCATTTTTTAGATTCTAACAGGAGAAGACTGGAATGCTGTTATGTATGATGGCATTATGGCATATGGAGGCCCATCTTCATCAGGAATGGTAGTCTGTATTTACTTCATCATCCTCTTCATCTGTGGTAACTGTATCCTTTCATTTTAAAAACTGCATCCATCCTCCCAAATCATGGAAGGGACATTGAAAGGGCATGAATCTATCTATCTATCTATCTATCTATCTATCTATCTATCTATCTATCTATCTATCTATCTATCTATCTATCTATCTATCTATCTTCCATGTTCTAATTCCAGATACATCTCCTAATGCTTCCTTCTCAGATTAATATGTGAAGAAGATGTACTCATCTTATCAGTCATTTATAATTAAGTAGTGGTTAAATTTCTTAAAGATTTAGAAGAAGAAGAAGAAGCATGGGAATTTTTTGAAAAGGCCCAGTGTGCTGTATTCCAAATGGTCGAATAGCAGGTTTTTTTTTACAATACACAATATTATATTTCCCTTCTTATGAATTGTAGAGCCACAAACAAGAAACAAGCTGCAACCTATAGCTCTTGATCATGCCTAATCCCCATTGGGCTCCTTCCACTTTTCACATTACATAGGTTTTTTTCTGCAATGTGAAAGAAGCAGATGAAAAAAGGGAGGGAGGGAGAGAAAGAGAGAAAGAGAGAGAGACAGACAGAGACAAAGACAGAGAAACCAAAAATTGTGCCTCATGGGCCAGTGGATAGAAAAGAAAGGAACCCTTATACCCACGTTTTTCTTAATGGAGGAAAGGTCACTCACCATCAGATGAGATCATCACAGATGCTTTGGATTTTGAGATTATCAGAAATGAGAGAAAATCATCTCTTTTTCCCTTTTATTTCTAAAGTCTTGGATGGTTCTCACAGTGTTGCTTGCACACAGTAACGGTACTCATTTCAGTAGCACAGAACTGAGAGGAAGTTGAAATCCATATTTAAAGAACAAGGGGTGGTGAGAATCAGAAAAGTGATAGTTTTACAGTAAAATCACTCTTAACACTAAATTTAATTAGATTTTGTGAATGCAGTATTTATTTTTAAGCACTACCAAAATATGAATTAGTACGTATGCTTCAATATGAAAAAGAAAGTTCATTATACATTTGTTAAAATACAAAAAGTGCTTGAATTGGCTTGAATTATGGAATTTTTGAACTGGAATTCAAAGTTGACTGCTGAATGCCTTAAAAGTGAGAAAAGATAGAAATAAAATATGCAATATGAGACAATTCAAGCTTGAGCAGGAAGTAAAATAAGGATACATGATATCCACTTGATTGCTGGATTTATTTATTATTTTATACTGTTTGTTCTTAATGGTAGATGCATAGTTTTCCCTACCTTTAGTCTCAAGAATATCTTAAAGTTGCCTAATTTAGCCTTTGAAATCTGAAACTCTTATGTTTTTAGGATTCTTAGTTTATCGTTATTTCCCATTCACTTTTAATAAATTTTTCTAAGAGGGCCTTGATATGAATTTGAACAAACTGGATATGTACTATGCTGCCCTTAAAAGAATATGAAGAAGTTTTAAGCCCTATTACTTAGAAATTTGATAAATGGTTTGTTTCCAGACTTCCTAAGATTGTATCAGTTAATGTACCTAGCAGTGCTTTAAAGTGAATGCTTTTATTAGAAGGATTTCAATGTTCCAAGACAATGTTGATTCACCTAAACTCGATTGTTACTTGCTCATAGTAATAAACTTGAATCTTGGTTTTCACATGGAGATTTGGAAGGCTGTTCATGAAATTGATCCATAGTTTCATTTTCTAAAGTCACATTCTTGGAGTAATTGTTAATCATGTTTACAATTGAATAAAATTCCACCAAAGTTTGTTTCTCTGCCAGAATTAATTCAGAGACTAAGATCTAGTTTAGAATTGGACCTAATTGGACTTAATAACCAAAACAGAAGATTGTACTACAGGTAGTCTTCAACTTACAACATTTCATTTAGTGACTGCTCAAAGTTACAACAGCACTGAAAAAAGTGACTTATTACCATTTTTCGTACTTATGACCATTGTAGCGTCCCCATGGTCATGTGATTTATATTCAGATGCTTGATAACTGGTTCATATTTATGAGGGTTGCAGTGTTCTGGGTGATCATGTGATCACCTTTTGTGACCTTCTGACAAGCAAAGTCAATGGGGAAGCCAGATTCATTTAAGAACCATGTTAGTAACTTAACAACTGCAGTGATTCACTTAACAAATGTGTCAAGAAAAGTCGTAAAATGGGGCAAAACTCACTTAACAAATTTCTCACTTAGTAACATACATTTTGGGCTCAATTGTGGTCATCAGTCGGGAACTACCTGTACTGGGCTTGCAACAATACAAGAATAAGTTGTTGATTGTTTTCCAGTAAATCACTCCGTTATTATAGTGGTTATTCTCCTTTATTCTTCTGCCGGTGCAGTTAAACCATGCTTTTTAAAGCAATGTTCTAGTATTATTGTAATTAGTACACTGAGCCATATAGTATGTTGGCAAGCAATCAGATATATAAGCCTCGGCAGTAAATTATTATCATTTGTTTAAGCAATTAAAAATAAACAGCTGAAAACAATTTTAATAGCAGTAATATAAATTAAGATGAAATACTACTGAAACTGCTAGTAGACTCCAAAGCACATGCCTGTCTCTACTGCTCTCATTTCCTCCCCATACAAAGCTAATGATTCCAAGCTTGCCCTTCCCAATCTGAAAGTCTGATTTTCAATCCAGTGCTTTCAGCAAGATCCTTTTAGATCCTACTGACCACTGTTAAATTAATCTACATGGGTGTCCTGCTCAGCCTATTCAGGGCTTAAATTTGGAAGGCTGCGCCACAATTCAGCCCAAAACAGCATACCTCCAACAGTTTGCCACAGACTAAAAACCATCTACTGATAGCACCCATTCAGCTAATAAGTAAAAGTCAGCGTCATGATAGAAAAATAGGACACGAGGTGCAAAAAACCAATATTTGGATGCAGCTTATGACATCATTAAAGTAGAAGATGAAAAGGTTAAAGAACAAAAGGCACCTTAAGTATTTTGTGAATTTGCTGGGATATTCCATTTCAGGGAAAAACAGAATGTATCAGAACAACAAATTGGGATGAAAACTAATAACAGTTTTTGAATTTTATAGAGTTTTATATTCATTTTTCTCTTCTATTTTATAAATAAAAATGAAATGGAAATGTCCTTTTATTCTGGTTTGTGCAAGGAACTTTCAAGTCAAACTGTAAAATAGTTGTCATAATTGAATAATTACTGTTGAATAACAAATAATGGATAACTTGCATTGACTAACGAGTAGGCTGACTTGGTCGCTCAACAGTGAGAAACTGATGAAGCGGGCACAGCAGTGCCTGCATTTTCTGCGCCACATGAGAAAAGCACATCTTCCTTCCCCTGTCCTGACCACTTTCTACAGGGGGACAATCGAGAGCATCCTGTCATACAGCATCACAGTCTGGTTTGGAGGCATCACTGCTTCAGACAGGAAGGCGGTGCAGAGAGTGGTGAGAATGACCGAAAAGATCATTGGCAATTCCCTCCCTCCCATCCAGGACAGAAGCCTTGCTTGAGCAGGGTCCATAAGATTATCTGGGACACTACACATCCTCTTCACGATCTGTTTTCCTTGTTACCTTCTGGGAGGAGGCTTTGTGGTATCCGAAGCAGAACATCCAGATTCAGCCAGAGTTTCATTCCATACAGCATTAACCTTGCGAACTCTCAAGCTTCCTCCTTCGTTATATATTCAAGATGGACAGTATTTAATATTTATTTGCTACGTATATGTAGGGATGTGGGTCTATACATATGTTGTTCATAGTATGTTTAGGTGTGTGTCATGTATGTGTTTCACTCTGAGAGCGGGCAATTAAATTTCATTTTTGATGTGTGCCATCATGCCCACAGTATAAAAATGACAATAAAGGTTATCTTATCTTATCTTATTTAGTATCCTTAAAATGATTTCAATTAGATATCCTGTTAAATGTCTTCTTGGCTATTGCGGTTGATAACCTGGCAGATGCTGAAAGTCTGAACACAGCCCAGAAAGAAGAAGCAGAAGAAAAGGAGAGGAAAAAGAGTGCCAGGTACAGAGAAAATTACACAAGATATGCACATTTTTTGTAGTTTTCTTCATTTTCTCTTTTCATTCTTTTGAAAGAGAAAATTTGAATAGTATAAGCAGGGTAGAAAACTGATGCAAAGTACACTGTTAGAATGATATACCTTGAATTTGCAAATAACATATAGGCATAGAAAATGTCTTGCTCCATTCTTTCTATGAAAGAAATTTTACCAAAATTTATCTATATGTGCAAATCATAAGGGTAGGAATAGTTGTAAAAAAATGAGGCACAAATTACAAATAATGTCTTCAGAGATTGCTTCATTCATCTATGCATCCATTCATCCATCCATCTAGAAGAAGAATAGAATTTTAAGAACAAAAAGGGGAAGCTACTGAGCAATTTAAAATCAGGGTAGGCATAGACTGTTATTATGTTTCCAGTTTTATTACAATCATTAATTGACCAAGATTCTGACCAAGATCTTTAATCATTTTCCCCATGGTTTTGTTTCTCTGGTCTTTGTAGAAAAGAGAGTTTGGATGCTAAAAAAGGGGACAAATCAGAAGGTGAACCAAAGAAGGCCAAGGATACTAAGGTACTTAAGATCTGCTCGCCTTTATAGTGAAGCTCTTCAGCTCAGGAATACACAAACCCATCCAGCCCTAACAACCTTGTCCTTCACATTGATTCATTATTTCTTGGATCTCTTTGTGATAGTCTCTAGACTAGGGGTGTCAAACTGCCGGCCCATGCAGAGGCTACACCCACCCCAGCTCTGGCAATGTGAAAAAAATCACGATACGTCGCGACACGTCATGTGACACAGCAAGTTTGACACCCATGGCCTAGACGGTAGAAAGGATATATGTGATAGCTGCTCTGATTCCCACTTTATGCATATTTAGATGAAGATTTGATTCCCATTTACATCCTGGGCTGAAATTAGCAAGTTTACTCTGCTACTTTCCTCTTTTTGAAATGTTTACTTTTCTGTTACTTGAGGTTACAATTAATGAATATGGAGAAGAGGAGGAGGAAGAAGAAGACAAAGATCCATATCCGCCTTGTGATATTCCAGGTACTAGTTTACTTTTGTACACTGGCAGAAAGATTTATTGTGTCAAATGTGTCACAACTAAAAAACCCCTCCAATTTCATTAACACGATTAGAAAAAAAGGTTTGAATCAAATATATAACAGTACTGAATTATAAGATTGTGTAATTTGAATTGTAAATCTAATCTGTGTATACACACATATAAACATCCAGAGGCTATGCATTTTCATTCTGTGAAGTGCAAACAGTGTCCATTTGAATGGGGCAATTATTTCCCTCCTCCATTATGGCCCCATACTATTCTGAAGAGTCCCCTGACTTTTAAAAAAGCCTTTTTGAGGGGTGGCAAAATGAAAAAGGGTCTGAAGATATTCTAGCACTAATAATCCTTGGTTTACATAATCTTTATAATCAATTTAGTATCTTCTGCATACCTTTAAATTGTATAAAAAATATACAGACACAAACACCGTCGACGTTGTGCCTGAAATAACGTCTTCCCCATAGCAAGAACCTTCTTCTTGTTGGAATCAGAAACAAAACGCCAAATGGTTAATGTATATATCTGGCACTTTTTCTAGCCTTTATTAAAGGAAGAAAATTTTAATATAAGGGCTAGAGTTGCAGTGGCATCTACAGAGGATTTACCAATGGTTAGGAGGCATTATATCACTTTTTTACAGCTTAATGGGTTTACCAATGAATACCGTAGATTGAAAATTGCCATTCAGACTAGCAAGATATTTAAATAAATTCTCATTCCTAAATTCCAAAGAGTGCTAATATTATTTTAAGGGCAAATATACAAGTTTCTAATGAGCTAAGATAGCACGCTGGCTGAGGAATTCTGGGAGTTGAAGTCATAAAAGGGCCAAGTTTGAAGACCCCTGAGCTAAGATATTGCCTTATGGAATCTATTATCTTGCGCTTCTGTTTCTTAATACCATATTTGGTAAAGTTCCCAATCAGTTCTGATTGATTTCAGGTACGGCTACTCCTGGCAGATCAATATGACTCAATTTCCCCGATTTTTTTTTTTTAATACATTGTTTCCAAGACTTTGATGATATAGGTGGAATTTTATGTTTGTTTTTTCATCTTGAAATAGAAACTATTTAATTTCTTGGTTAACTTGTAGAATCCTGGCCAGTGACTATAATAAAGAATTAACTAATTTTAAACTCAGAACAAGAAGGGAGCAGGTAGCCTAAAAGCACTGCTGTCAGCCAGAAACTATAGCTGATTCCACATGACAATGTAATCGTACTGTTCAGAAATTCCAGAAATGTCCTGTTATTTAACGTTTACATATATATCTTGCTGGCTATTTTGCACGTGGGCTTTGCTCAGAATTGTTTTAATTTACTTTGTAAATTAAATAATGTTTCACTATAAAGTAGGTGAAGAAGAAGAAGAGGAAGAAGAAGAGCCTGAAGTACCTGCAGGTCCCCGGCCCCGAAGGATATCTGAGCTTAATATGAAGGAGAAGATGACACCAATTCCTGAAGGCAGCTCCTTCTTTATTTTCAGCAATACAAACCCGTAAATAATCTTTTAAAGCATATCCCTGGAAATTGTTTTTTTTTGCAAATAAAACAATAGGGACACCTAACAACTAAAGCTTCTGCTGTTTTATCTAGCACAAGATTGAATGTATAATTAATTTTTTTTAACATGGAATTTGTTTTCAAATCAAACTCCTACCAGGATTGTGAAACATTTGTGCCAAATGATGCATTGTCTAAAGAGGGCACTTTAAATAGAGCAGGCGGTCTGCAACCTTGACAACTTTAAGACTTTAAGCATAGCTGGCTGAGGAATTCTGGGAGCTGAGTCCACAAGTCTTAAAGTTGTCAAGGTTACAGACCCCTAAAACAGAGTATGCTGCAAATTGTGCTTTAATATTATCCAACGCATAATAGCTTTAAAATAGAACATACTGTATGCATTCTATTACATCTATAGTTTTGCTGAATTATCAACTCAGTTAATAAAGTAACCGATTTCTAGTTTAGTGATATTCAGATGAGCATTTTTTGCCTTTGTGAGTATTTTAAGAGTAATTAACCTGCCAGTCGTAACATAATAGTCCATTTTCTTTTCTTGTTCTTCAGGATTCGAGTGGGTTGTCATAGATTAATCAATCACCATATTTTTACCAACCTCATTCTTGTCTTCATCATGCTCAGCAGTGCTTCCCTTGCAGCTGAAGACCCTATTCGCAGTCATTCTTTTCGAAATAATGTAAGAAAAATTGGATTTTACAAACAGTCTGCATGTATGATCTTCTTAAAATGTGTCTTTCAAAACAGACTAGTCCATGAATATCTCAGGAGATGGCACCATCTAGCTGAACTTAGTTCATCCTGTGAGTTACGCAGGTTCAGCCCTGGCTATTTTTTTGGCAAGGAAATGTCAACTGCTTGAAATTTCCAGAAATGTAATTTTATTTTACTTAAATTAATATCCCTTCAGTTTCCCACAGTATGATGGCACAAATATAATCCAATATATTGTTGTTGTTAGTTGTAAAGTCGTGTCTGACACATCACAACCCCATGGACAACGTTCCTCCAGGCCTTCCTGTCCTCTACCATCTTCCGGAGTCCATTTAAGCTCACGCCTACTGCTTCAGTGACTCCATCCAGGCACCTCATTCTCTGTCGTCCCGTTCTTCTATTGCCCTCAATCTTTCCCAGCATTAGGCTCTTCTCCAGTGAGTCCTTCCTTCTCATTAGGTGGCCAAAGTACTTGAGTTTCAACTTCAGGATCTGGCCTTCTAAAGAGCAGTCTGTGTTGATCTCATCCAATATATAGCCTGTCTATCTTTTGTGAATTAGCTATGCCTTCTTGGCCTTAACTAATCTGCCACCAGTATAAAATTTTCTAGAAATGTTATGAGCCTGGATCACTTGATAGTTGCTTCACCTGTTTCAGTGCTACCTTTTCAGACTATAAATTTCAAATGGGCCTCCCTCTGTGCATTCACATGGGTGCTGTCTTTAGATTTATCCTTGGAATTAATAATATTTGGATGACTGGTAACCCCCAGTTTCAACAGAAGAGAATATCTGGAGTTCAGGGTTGAACTGGGGACTTCTTGGTGCTCTCTGAGCCTAGTTGTTTGCTTGCTGATGTTTCATTACCAACTAGAAACCATCACCTGTGAACATCTTCAGTATGAAGATGTTACCTAGTTGGGTAAGGAAATATCTGCAAACAGACAACCAATCTCCCAGAACACCAAGAATTCCATATCTCACCAATATTACGCTCTCTGTAATAACAAGAAACTCTCTTCTGGAAACCAATTGGCCTGTCAGGGAAGATGAACTCCAGCTCAATGTTTCTAATACAAACACTGAAGTGGGGTATATTGTTTCTGCAATGCTGAGTATCTCAAAGCAGAGTGCACCTGCTTCTCCTAACTCTGATGTGTGTGTGTGTGTGTGTGTGTGTGTGTGTGTGTGTGTGTGTGTGTATACAACCAGTTTTGGTCACCACGATGTAAAAAAGATGTTGAGACTCTAGAAACTAGAGTGCAGAGAAGAGCAACAAAGATGATTAGGGGACTGCAGGATAAAACATATAAGGAACGGTTGCTGGAATTGGGTATGTCTAGTTTAATGAAGAGAAGGATGAGGGGGGACATGAAAACAGTCTTCCAATATCTCAGAGGTTGCCACAAAGAAGAGGGAGTCAGGCTATTCTCCAAACACCTGAAAGCAAGACAAGAAGCAATGGATGGAAACTTATCAAGGAGAGAAGCAACCTAGAACTAAAGAGAAATTTCCTGACAGAACAATCAATCAGTGGAACAACCTGCCTCCAGAAAGTTTTTGGGAAGAGACAGGACAACCATTTGTCTGAAATGGTATAGGGTTTCCTGCCTGAGCAAGGGGTTGGACTAGAAGACCTCCAAGGTCCCTTCCAACATTGTTATTATTATTGTTGCTGTTGTTGTTGTTATAATTGTGTGTGTATGTGTGTGTGTGTTTCAAATTACATTTAGATTTACTGAGACTCCTCTGTATTGTTTCAATGATTGTTTCTACATAAAAACAGAAACAAGAAATTTACATGGATAAAGTTTCTTTTTTCTATATTTGTAGAATAAGCATTTATGGAATATTGAAAACAGTCAACTACCTTAGTTCTTGGACTACTGTATGTACTAGGCTAGGAACTTACAAAATATCATAACAAACTACATCTGCCCAGAAAATAGCATGGATGTATCTATGTATTCAACAGATCTGAATTCAACTTAAGGGAGATTTTATTACCTTAAGTCATGGGTGTCAAACTTGATCACATCACATGACATATTGTGACATATCGTGATGTTTTTTGCCTTTGTGGAGCCGGGGTGGGTGTGGCCTGCACATGATGCATCCGGCCCGCAAGCCGCCACTCTGCCTTAAGTAATAACTTAAGGTGCTTATTTCTCCAGTTTCTTAAAATCATTTAATAATTCTTTGGCAATGTTACTTTTTATACAGTTACCCGCTTTCACTTTAAGCATACTCACAAATGATAAGATCTCTCCAGTGCCATTATTTCAGAAACAGTTTTGTTAAAAAAAAGTCACCATAGCAATTCTAGATATACGTACCAAGGAGAATGGAAAGGATCCTCAGTGTAATCAACATTGAAATAATTAAAATAATTCCATCCATGTGAAATTATATAATTTTATTACAAGTAATCATATATGTAGTTGTATAAATTTTGGTCCTAGGCGATAAAAGTAGCTTTCTTCATGATTTTGTGTATGTGAATGTGGCTGGTCTTTCAAAAAAAAAAAAAAAACAAATAGATTTGATTTTGGTTGGCATTTGGAAGTTGGACACCAATTTGGACACCATAAGGAAATCCCAGGTATATAGTAGACTTGAAAGTTAGAAAATTCCCATAAGAAGACTGTGTTAAATATTTCTAGAATGTACAGTATATATGAATATGTATCCAAAATTGTAAATTCTAACACGAACCCTTGTAAATAAATGTCTCACTGTGGCATGTTATGCCTTGCAGATACTGGGTTACTTTGACTATGCTTTCACAGCCATCTTTACAGTGGAAATCCTGTTAAAGGTAATTAATTGTTCACTGATCCTTGTTAATTCAAACACAACTTTAGCAATAATGTCTGCTACTTTTTCTTTACCTTCCATATACTTATGGAGATAGGATACTTTTTATTAAAGTTTTAATATAGTTTTCAAATCTTTGGGTGCATGTAGAAGCTTCTTTTTATCATCACATTAATTTGCAGTTTATTTTAACCCTTTTGCTTTTTAAATCTGTCAGAAGGAAAACATATCTCTCTGTGATGGATTTTTCTCTCTCTTTTTTTTTTAAAAAAGGAAAGATCATAAAAGAATGTAAATTTTCAGAGGAGGAACGTGTTATTTTTCATTACTTTTTGTGAAATAGATTTGCATAGAGCTAAGATAGTATATTATTATGTTCTTGCAAAGCAGTTATGCTTTGCAAGAACATATATCACTATGTTCTTGAAAAATATAATAGTGTTTTTTCCATATTTTAGTACAGAAGTGTACAACCTTTTTGCAGCCAAAGGGTACATTTGGTCTTTGAGGCACAGCTCCGCAAAAAAGTGGATAAGACCAAAAGAAAAAAAATAGTTATTATATGATTATTCATGATATATTTTCATGATATATATAGTTTTCTCTCCTATTAAAATTATTACTTATTAAAAACTATAAGCATTTTCTGAGATGAAATACAATTTGTGTAACCCTCTTCTAAGAAAGCTGTGCTATGTAAAAACCTAAAACTAAAATGTCAATGGAGATTCTCGGTCATCCAAGTCATGGTTGTCCCAAAGATGCTTTTTCAAGAGGCAACTGGACTTTCTTTGTTTTTCCTTGAAGATGTTTCACTTCTCATCCAAGAAGCTTCTTCAAAGAAAAACAAGAAAGTCCAGTTGCCTCTTGAAAAAGCACCTTTGGACTAAAACTAAAATGTTTGGCAAGTACATTATGTAAGCATGAAAGCTATTGATAGCAAACCATGATTTTTCGTGGGATGTTGGTATTTTATTTTATTTACTAATTGATTGATGTTTAAAAATGCTGTGATGTAGTATTAGATCAAGATTTTTAATCTTAACAGAGAGAGCTCCTTTTTCTTTGCATTCTGAGTGATATAGAAAGCAACATTCATTCTCTACAGACATCTTGTAAACAACCTATAAATGATTCAAACTGGGACTATTATGTTTTCAGCTAACTGTATTTGGAGCCTTCCTTCATAAAGGGTCTTTCTGCCGGAATTATTTTAACTTGCTAGACTTGTTGGTAGTAGGTGTTTCCCTTGTGTCATTTGGCATTCAGTAAGTATTGCTCATTTTGTCTTTTACTGTATTCATTTATGACTTGAATATAAAACAATACTATTTCCCCATCGTACGGAAATGGTCATATCTTGTAGGCTTGGCATCCTATATCAACTTTGATGACTAACAAATTGTAATCCCTTTCCCTTGAGAAAGAGTCATAGGTATTTTGCGATACCTAGAGTTCTATTTCAATAACTTACAAATTCTTACAATCTATATGAGTCCAGATTTTCTGAGAAATGTTTTAGCCTATCTTTCTATAATCAAACCTACATCTTCAATTTCATGCATGTATTCATCACTTTCATTAACTCCTGTTACATCGTTTCCCTAATCTTAGTATCACAAGCAGAAAACATGTTTTTTCTTTAATATTGGTAAGATAAGATAAGATAATCTTTTATTGTCATTTTTTTTACCATGGGCACATTGGCCCACATTAAAAATGAAAATTAATTGCTTGCTGTCAAAGTGTACACATACATATCACACATTTAAACATGCGATATACAACATATGTATAAACCTACACCCTTACATAAAAACAACCTATAAATATTAATCACTGTCCATTTTGAATACATAATGGAAAGAGGAAGCTTTAGAGTTCACAAGATTAATACTCTGTTGTTTATTAATTCATGTTCTTTACTATTTCCCCATTTGATATTTCAAATTTCAATATTGTGTTTTATGTGGTCATAAATCCATGGGCCTATAGATACTAGATCCTAATGTCTACCACCCAGGATGGTTTTAGTTAAGCCAGACTTTCCAATAATAATTTCAATAATAATTTCAAGGAATGCTCCCAGTATTCCTTCACAATGGTAAGGATAGAACTGATCAGCAGGAACAGATTTTGGCTGGGATGCCACTAGGGCAATCAATGTTCAGTTGTAATGCAAATATGTTTGTGGTATTTTGAAAGTAAGGATGGGTTAACTAAGCTTCTGTGTACTTTTTATCACCCTCCCATGATAGCATATGATGCTTAGGCTGATTAAATCACTGTTATATAGGTTTTCCGTTTTGATCACATTTATTCAACTCTACTGGATATTGCCTATATTTTATTTCAAAATGTTTTGTCATTTAGGGGTTATATTTATTATTAACATTTTAATTATACTTTTATTGTGGAACTCCTTGGAGAAACAAATAAGAGGGTGATTACAGTTCTCAAAAAGAGGATTAATAGGTAGTTCTCAGCTTACAACAGTTTGTTTAGTGACCGTTCAAAATTACAACAACACTG
The DNA here is from genome assembly GCF_016545835.1 of Crotalus tigris. Taxonomy (NCBI): domain Eukaryota; kingdom Metazoa; phylum Chordata; class Lepidosauria; order Squamata; family Viperidae; genus Crotalus; species Crotalus tigris. Next base: position 130,588 of record NW_024097419.1, read on the forward strand.
AAAAAAGTGACTTATGACTATTTTTCTTATTTGTGATGGTTACAGCATGCCTATGTGGCCACATGATCAACATGCAGACGCTTGGCAACTGGTTAATATTTATGATGGCTACCACGTCTCAGGGCCATGTGATTACCTTTTGCGACCTTCTGACAAGCAGTCAGTGGGGAAGCAAGGTTCACTTAACAACCGTGTTATTAATTTAACAACTGCAGTGATTCACTTAACAACTAAGGTCATAAAATGGGGCAAAGCTCCCCTAACAACTGTCTTGCATAGCAACAGGAATTTTGGGTATAATTGTGGTCATTAAATTGAGGACTACTGGTATTGTTGTGATTTTTATTCTTACTGTAAGTCATCTCTAATATGTAGACTAAGAGATAAAAATGTATTTATTACCGTATATTCTACATACATTGCATAAACAAATAAGACACCTGCAAAAAATGGAGAAAGTTTTTTGTTTTGTTTTTTTAAGTCTAGAGCAGGCATGTCAAACTCGCGATGTCACGTGACGTCGTGCAACGTATCAGGCCGATTTTGCCATTGCCAGCAATGGGGTGGGCATGGCTTCCATGTGACGCTCCGGCCCGCGGGCTGGCAGTTTGATACCCCTGGTCTAGAGGGAAAAACAAATTGTGTAGCTATTAAAAACCTGGATGGACAAGTTGTTTACTGCCATATATCTTATTTTAGTCTGTTTGTTTACTAGTACAGTATTAAATTCATTAAACAAGTTTTAGAAGGATTAAGGAATGGCTTGCTGAGGCATTCCAAGAAATTCTTTTGTATCAGAGAGATGTAGAACAACAAGGAAAAAAAAAAACCAACAGTGTTAATTTTTTTCCTGGAAACAAATTTCAGAATTAATGGGCTGCTGCATGCATAAGTATTACATAACTTTATAATATTAATTGAGTAGCATTAAGTCATGTCAAGCTAATGTTTGTTTTACTTTTCGTCTAGATCAAGTGCCATATCAGTTGTGAAGATTCTAAGAGTTTTAAGAGTCTTACGACCATTAAGGGCTATTAACAGAGCAAAAGGACTTAAGGTTTTTATCTGAATTCTCTTTGAAAAGTGTATATTCTGTTTATAAACAAAATCATAATAATACTTTAATATGTCAATTGCCTCGATAGAGGTTACCTTAAAAATGCCTTGGGGACTTTTAGCTCAAATAAATCCAGCATTCTATCTGTATTATTTTGAAATCCATATTTCTCAATGGTGTTTGAATGATGCCTTTCTCTTTTCCAAATACTTTTAACCAACAGGCTTTGTGATCTATTCCTGTGTTTCGTCTATAGTCTGGATTTCTTCATTTCTAAATTCCAATGGTGGTTGGTTGTATACCCATCACCTCATCTTATTCTTTGATCTTTAATCTTGATCGTAGTTTATCTAAAATAAATGTTAATTTTGACACTACCCAGGAATGAAAACCTTTCTTTCATAGACTGTACCAATGAAAGTTTGAGGTCCCAATCATATTTCTTGGGAATTAGCATCGTTGAGCTATAGTTCAATAGAACTTGTTTTAGACATATTTGATATTTCATGATTAGCTTCTTTATATGCTATTTATGACTGCCTTATGGTGAGAATGAATTTTGTGGAATATTGTGTCCCTATTCTGAGTATAGAAATAATGTAAAATTTAAAATGTGAAATTAAATCTTTTATTCTCTCTCTCTCTCTCTCTCTTTCTCTTTCTTTCTCTACAGCATGTTGTTCAATGTGTCTTTGTTGCCATTCGAACTATCGGTAATATCATGATTGTTACAACTCTACTCCAGTTCATGTTTGCATGTATTGGTGTCCAGCTCTTTAAGGTAAGAACAAGGAAAAAATATCCAGAGCATAGTAAAACCTCTTCATGAGGCTTGTTCAAGTTCTATAGAGATTTTTGAAATAGGAATGGTGCTCTAGATTCAATTGGTATGCTTTTTTATGCACAGGGGAAATTCTATCGATGCACAGATGAAGCAAAGCAAAATCCCGTGGACTGTCGGTAAAAACATTTTCCTATCTGCATTTTTTAGATAACAAAGAAATGGGAAGCTTTGGGGTCTCCAAATGTTGCTGAGAAGCAATATAGTTCCTAAGGTATCAGACTTTTGATGAAATATAGAGCTTCAAGTACTTAGTAGACGCCAGAGGTAATTGAATATCTTCAATGGAACTACATCTATGTGAAGGGAAGGTGCAATATCCCAAGAGTCTATCTTGGGCCCTTCAACATCTTCATAAGTGATGTAGATGAGGGGATAGAAGGACAATTCATCAAGTTTGCAGATAAGCTGGAGGGAATTGCTAATGCTTTTGGAAGATAGACTCAAGATTCAAAAGGATCTTGATAGACTTCAACATTGGGCCTTATCCAACAAAATACAATTCAGTGGTCAGAAAAGTAAGGTCCTGCATTTAGGTAGAAAAAAACCAAATGCATAGATACAGAATAGGTGGTTCCTGACTCAACAGTAGTAACCTGAGGATGAGCCAGCAGTGTGCAGCAACTATCAAAACAGCCAAAGCAGTCCTAGGCTTAATCAACAGAGGGATAGAGGTAAGGTCACAGGTAGTGATAATACTGTTTTATATCTCTTTAGTGAGTCCACATTTGTACTACGGTATACAGCTCTGTTCACCATGATACAAAAAAGAACTTGGAAAGTGTGCAGGGAAGAGCAACAAAGATGTAAAGGGTCTGGAGGCTAAATTATATGATGAACAATTGAATGAGCTCAGTATGTCTAGCCTATGAAAGAGAAGGATTAGGATGGGCATGATAATAGTCTTCAGGGGCTATCACAATAAAAAGGGGATTGACTTATACTCCAAAGCATCAGAAGGCAGGACAAGAAGTACTAGGTGGAAGCTTGTTAAAGAGAGATCCATTCTAGAAGGGAGAACAATTAATCAATGGAACAGCTTACCTCCTAGAATTGTAGGTGCTCCATCACTCCCTTCCAGCCCTATAATTCTAAGTTCTACTTCAGAGCTGTCCATGAGTGTTCTTGGAATAAAGCTGGGCTATAAATACAATAGAAATATCACCAAAAATGGAATAATTTCAGGGGGCTATAAGATTCCCCATTTCTGTTATTAATTAGAGTTACTAAAACATGCAAAAGGTTGTCATAGGTGCACTTTAAGAAATATGGAAAATTTAAAATATTTGTCAGTTGCCCTAGTGACTGTTTGCTTTTTTTCAACTATTTCAATAGGGGAATATTTATTGTTTATAAAGATGGAGATATGGACAGTCCAATGGTGAGAGAGAGACAATGGCAGAACAGCGACTTCAACTTTGATAATGTCCTTACTGCTATGATGGCTCTTTTTACTGTTTCTACTTTTGAGGGCTGGCCTGCGTAAGTGTATCATTTACAAAAGAGTATTTTATTTTGTTTTGACTGGCCTTTTCAGAGGTGATCAATTTTGGGGGGGGGGGAAGACTGTGACTGTGACTCTTAGAAATACTATTGCCTTGATGTAATGAACATGTATCATTTTATAGATACAATATGTTACAGTGCTGTACCGTTTATGGGGAAGGGGATATGAACATTTTCTACATTTTAAACAGACTGTAAATATGATAAAAAATATTTACTAGTCCTTCATATTTCCATTGTTGATGCTACCAGGATGATAGCTCACCTTTGAAATTAATACTCAACATCAGACATGTCAAACACAAGGCCCAGGGGCCGGATGTGGCCCACGAAGTGGTTTCACGTGGCCCACGAAGCCATCCTGGAAACAGTGAGGAAGCAGGCCCTGCTGCCTTGGCCTAGACCAGGCTGGCCAGGAGCCAATGTATAATTTTGTGCCATTTATGCTGAAATGCATTCAGTCTTAGCTCCACATGGCCGTCTAGAAACAGTGAGGAACCAGCCCCTGCCATGTCGGCCCTGCCCCCTGGGTGCATGCTGGGGAGGTGTCACTCTTTGTGAGGAATAAAGAAATGGACCATGCCTTGTCACTTGCCCTGGTCCCACCCCCTTCTGCCAGAGACCCTCAGATCTGTCCCACTCCTGCCCAGGCCCCCATTGATGCAAACGATGTAAAGCTGGCCATGCCCACGCAGTAGGCTACACCCACTCCATCCACACCCACCCAGTAGGCTGCACCCACCCTGGCCACACCCACCCAGCCCCCCAAGGGCAACCGCAATGCTGATGCGGCCCTCAATGAAATTGAGTTTGACACCCCTGCTCAACATGCTTTGAATTGTATAAGGGGATCTTTAGTGATAGGCATCTTGCCCTCTTGTTCCGTGACCAGAAAAGGATCTTCCTTCCAAAATATACGTTTGAATATTGAAACCAGAATTAGAAATGGCTGTTTTCATGTTAGAATCTATTGTTTATTTGTCTTTAATTTGCAGGCTTCTTTATAGAGCTATAGATTCAAATGGAGAGAATGTAGGACCGATCTACAATTACAGAGTGGAAATCTCTATTTTTTTCATCATCTACATCATTATTATTGCTTTCTTCATGATGAACATATTTGTTGGCTTTGTCATTGTCACATTCCAAGAACAGGGAGAACAAGAATACAAAAATTGTGAACTTGACAAAAATCAGGTAATAAAACAGCACCTATTTAAATATTATAATCTAATATCTTCAGAATCCTAATGTTTCCTTGCTTGCTATTACTAACCAAATTTTGAGCTACAGATCCAAAAGCCAGTTTCAAGCATTGAATTTATCAATCACATTGTAATCACAATCTAGTTCTAGGTGACTTTTCCACTATATGTTTGGAATGGATTTTTCCTTTTGGCTCTGTTATGGAATGTAATTGTTGATATAATGGAGCTGTCCACTAATGGATTTGTTTCTGAAATAAAAAATTGAATCACAGAGAGATAGTTCTGGACAAGATTGCAGTTCCTGCTTATGATGTTGATATTTCTACTATTTTCAGCGTCAGTGTGTAGAATATGCTTTGAAAGCCCGGCCGCTGCGTCGATACATTCCAAAAAATCCTTACCAGTACAAATTCTGGTATATGGTGAACTCTACTGTCTTTGAATATATCATGTTTGTCCTCATCATGCTCAACACCCTTTGCTTGGCTATGCAGGTAGGAATGAAACAAGGTGCCACTTCACCTAAGAAATTGGTTATGGCCATTTTATTTAGGAATGCTGTCTAGGAATGCTGGAAGATGGTACAGAGAAAAGGAGCAAAAAGTACCCTTGCATGCAACAGTGGATTTCATTTGTGGTTTTGGAATTACTATTCTTTTTACTAAAATCTTAAGAAAATTATTTTTAGTTCAAGTTTTATTATTTACAATATGTTAAGTCATATATCAAAAGTACAGTGTCTGCTCTATGGACTGTGGAATAAAGAGTGGTGGACCCCACTTATTTGTATCAGCTTCAGTTTGTTTCACAGCAAATTGGAAAAGGGAGGAGACCCATGCTTTTGGCCACATTTATAATAGTTATCAAATTCTCCAGACTTTCCTATAATTGTTCAGAAAGTCTGTTTCATAAGGGATTTAAAAAAAAAAAAAAAAATCTAAATTTCCCTATGTAACAGCAATGCCATATATTTAATCCTTTATCTGAAGCAGGCATTTAATGTGCTTCTTCCCTTCAACCAATCCTTGAACAAAGGCTTAACCATTACCGTGAGATATACTGTCTGGATTCATAGTTCATACTAAGCCATTGTATTTGCTTTGAGGTTAAAATGTTCTGTGAACCTATCCATCAGTCAACAAGGGGAACGAGTACTGAAATGAATATCACAGTGTCAATACCCCAAACTCATACATTTGCATACAGGTAGTCCTTGACTTATAACAGTTCATTTAGTGACTGCTCAATGTTACAACAGCATTGAAAATGTGACTTATGATCATTTCCACACTTATGGCCATTGCAGCATCCCCATGGTCACATGATCAAAATTCAGACACTTGGCAACTGACTCAGGACAGTTACAGTGTCCTAGGGCCCCGTGACCCTTTTGCAACCTTCTGACTTACTTAACAAACATGTTACTAACTTAACAACTGCACTGATTCACTGAACAACTGGCAAGAAAGGTCACAAAATGGGGCAAAACTTACTTAACAACTGTCTCACTTGGCAACAGAAATTTTGGGCACAATTATGGTGGTAAGTCAAAGACTACCTGTACTTGTCTGCAATCTTATCACACAAGTACAAAAAGGTTAGGATTAGGGTTAGGGCTAGCCATTCTGGCTTATTCCACAAGCCAAAATGAAAAGGAATTGCGTTTTAGCACAATGTATCAATCCAGCCAATTTTCACCTTCCAGGTTAATTCTGGTCAAAGCTAGTCAGTTCATTTTTACTGGTTTTACCTGAATTTACATGCTATGCCAAGTCATGATGTTATTCATTTTGTTTTAGTTTGGTGCTTTTTTGCAAATGTAGTCATGATTTTTAAACAATTAAGATGTAAATCCAGGCATTGCGGTTTCTTTAACAAATAACATGATTTGGTTAAAAGAAATCATGATTTAATGTTAAGCTAGCTTTTGAGAATTGCTTACAAATCTTGCTTAAGAGCAAACTTAATCGGATTATCATATTTAATATCAGTAGTGATTGATCTTTTTAAGGAGCTGGAGGTAAAGAACAATTGGATTTAAGAAAAGGGATATTTTTAAGATAAAGAGAAGGGCCACTTAATAAAAGTTGATAAATAATTGACTTAATAAATTATTTCCTAATATTGGGAGAAATAATATCTAATAGGGAACAATAATTTACTTTGATGTCAGTATGTTATTTCACAGTAGATTTAGAAAGAAACAACAAATAAATGCTATTTGTGGCTGGGTAATAAGTGATCGTCATATGTTTGTTTAATTATTTATATTCAATCCCACTTTTATTATTTTTATAAATAACTCAAGACGGCAAACGTACCTAATACACTTTCCTTCTCCTATTTTCCCTACAACAACAACCCTGTGAGGTGAATTGGGTTGAGAAAGAATGGTCCAAAGTTACACAGCTGGTTTTTGTGCCTAAGGAGGGACTAGAACTCACCATCTCCTTGTTTTGTAGCCTTTATACTGCACTTTCCAAACTTCTCCTTGTGAAGTATTAACAACATAGGATTTCATACTAATCTTTTTAGTACAAGATTTGCGGTAGAATGTTAGAAATGTGTTGTTCATTTATTTTGATTGCCTGAAAAAATATTTAGTTATATTAATATTTTTCTCATTTGTTTTATTCATAGCACTATGGACAGTCTAAACTATTTAATGATGCAATGGATATTCTGAATATGGTGTTTACTGCAGTGTTTACTGTTGAAATGGTTCTGAAACTCATTGCATTTAAACCGAAGGTAAGAGATTATGCATGATTTAATTAGCATTTCTTTTTTAGTTGCTTCTTTTTAATTTACAAGTATTTTTTGCTTAGATCAGCACACATAAGTAGGTAAATGTGAGTTTTTCATGGTTAATCATCAGAAATACAGTATCTTCACCAAAAATCTTAAATCTGATAACTGTGTTAATGCAACTGCAGGAAATAAAATGAAGAAACATTATTTTTTTTTTTAAAAAAAAGTATTGCTGGTAATATATAAATAAGAAATATATTAAAGTTATAAATCCACTATTTTTTTTCAGATAGTTCTGAACATATATTACACTCCCAAACATATTGAATATCAATGTCAATGTTTAACCACTGTAGTAGTATAACACAAAACAGGCAGTGTCTTTATGCCACAAATATTTCACAGATTTTTTTTTACATAATTTGGGCAAAAAGAACAGGCATGTTTGTAGGTGGGCACTGACACATTTGGAAGCAGTGTAGCTTATGAACAGTTTGCAAATAAGCAAATGGACTCCAGCAATTAAATATGACTCTCTTTTTTTCAAATTCAGTAGTTTAACAAAGTTTAACAATTCTCAGTGTTATTCAAAAATAACAATTTGGATATAAGCTACTATCAGATTTTTATTTTGGTTATGGATCCAATCTAATCCCAGGCTTTGTAGATGCATAATTGTTTCTGCCATTCATCATGTAATCAATTATACTTTGAACTAGGAGTGAAACCATGCCATGTCTCATAACTGATGACAATCTAGTCCTCCAATATCCACATGCTGAATGGAGATGAACCTCCATTAGAAGACAGGCTCTTCCATATAAGGCCACCTATGGAATCAGAATGTCTACTGAGCCAAGAGTCTCCACTTTGCCAGTAGCTGCTTGAACTTAGGAATTCTTTTCCAGATGGGCATGCTCAGTTCACACATGTCATTGGGGGTTTAGCCCTGCAACTTATCATTGAGGGAGTGGAGGACGACATCATACTTTAGGCCACAAGCCATTCCACTACTCGTTTTCCAGTTTATAAAAATTGAATACCATAAATTATTTGCAAAGTTCATGAGGTTGTGAAAACCAAGCATTCTGTAACTAAATGTGGAATTATTTTCCCTTGCCATTGTTTATCAGATTTGTGTGCCAAAAAAGAAAAGATATCTAGTAAGTAATTTCATCTTCGGTTATTGCAGTGATGAAGGTTATTGGGATGTGTGATGCAAGTTTACTTGCTGTGACTTGTCCATATTTTGCATTTTTCCCTTTTCCAGAATCATCTCGATTTCTTTTACTTGTGTTCTTATTTGTATTTGCTTGCTTTGCCCCTACACATTGCTGGAAACAATATTGAGCATGGGAAAGGTGTGCCTTAAGTGATTAATATGTGACATGCAGTTTAAAATTCCAGTAATCTTATAGTGACTCAGTAAGACAGGGGTCCATTCAAGCTCTTTCCAGTTAAGGATTGGCAAACATTTTGGAGTGCCCATGCTTTGCCTGAGGTGCTTCTCAACCTCCTCTATCGTGAGTGCAATCTTCTCATGATCCAACTTTGTTTACTTTTGTCTGGCTTTTTTCCTGAAATGTGCTGATCAAGCAATACATTTTGTTTCAATCATGAAGTTCGAAGCCCATGTTACTGAGACAACAAAGACTGACCATATTTCTTAATTGGAAATATCAGTTTTGTTGGCTTGTTCTTTTATTTATTTCCTATTTTGAGGGCTTAAAGAGGCACTAATTACATGTTGCAATTGGGAAAAGAACCTTATTTTTTTAAAAGAGTCATATAAGCTGATTTAAACTGCCACTGGATCTATGTGTTGCCCATAAGTTCCACACTCATCCTTATAATTTCTTATATTGTATGCCAAATGGACTTCAATTTTTAATTTAGCTTGGACATTACTAATCATATATAATATCAGAAGGAAATAGTTTAGTGCTAGAATATTTGCTTTCGTGCAGAAGATCTGTGGCTTAATCCTTAGCCCTTCTGAATTAGATCTGGAGAATTTTCCATTTGGAAATCTTTCAAAACTATTGGTTAGACTACGTATCAGTTCATATCACATAACTGACCCAAACCGTTTCTATCCAAAGTGAGCCATCTTTGTAAGAAACTCAGCTACTACAAACTGTCTTTGAAACTGTTGGCGAACTATCCCAGCACATTTTAGGTTAAAACTATCCCTTTCTAACCCCATGCCTGAGCATAGTTGTTCTCACAGCATACTAACCATTAACCCTACCAATGATGGGTTAAGCATGCCATGTAAACACAGCCAAAGTTTAAAAAAAATATACCATGATGGCATTTTCTTGTGTTCCTATCTACATGATGAGATTTGGGGTGATTCTGCTTAAAACATAATTCTACACAAAGGTTATTGAACACTTCTTTATTTATGTTTTGTGTTGCAACATATTAGTTTGCAGAAGTAAACTACACAGGAGCATGACATTATATTTAGATTTTAATAGTCTCCTCTGAATTGTCCTGTCCACCAGGATTTTACATAGGCAGCCTTTCTTTCAGTATGTTATATGAGAGATGCATTTGGGCAGTGAAAGGTGAATTGTGAGGGAGGCTATCAGGTGTCCATGAGTATCACAACAAGCTTGAGGTGGCAAACTGGTGCCCTCGGGCAGCATCAGGGTTTGTGGTAGTTCTCATCCATAACAGTAACTACTTTAGAAGTTGATGTTAATTTGTAGTGAAGTCTCAAATTGGAGCACTCTGGAGGATATTCTTTTCTCATACTGCCAGTACCCTGTGTGTCCATATTTACAACATAAACCATCTGCTGCAGAACTCTGTTGGCATATGGCAGTGGTATCATGTCACATATAAGCCTTTCCTTCAGTAGGCAATATTGTTTATTTTCTTCTCATGAGGCCACAGAATTTTTGTTTGATGTATTTTCTGTTTATGAAAAAGTTAAACAGAAGAATGCAAATATTCTGACATTTCATATGTAATTACAAACATTTGCACCCTGCCTGCTCTGTTCAGGGCTATTTTAGTGATGCCTGGAACTCGTTTGACTCCCTCGTCGTTCTTGGCAGCATAGTAGACATCATTCTCAGTGAAGCCGATGTGAGTATTTCCCAGCAAACCCCCGCAGTCCCACTCTGCTATTTCTCTCCCTCTCTCTCTCTTTTTCTTTCCCCTTCCCTCCTCCCCCCCCCGAGCCCTTTCTTTATCTCTGTTTTCCCTTCCCCCCTTTTATTATGTTATTTGGACAAGTCACAGAACTTTGGATATGTTCTTAACTCCAAATGCAGGACAGACATAATTCATAGTTTGCTTCCCGTTTTCTCAGATTTGAGATGGAAAGATGCAGTACTGGGTACATTGTGTTTCTGTGTTATAACACTGTCCTTTTCTTCTCTTTTTTTCTGTTTCTGTTTTCTCGTGCTACTGAATGCTTGTCCTAACAGCACTATTTCACTGATGCATGGAACACTTTTGATGCCTTAATTGTTGTTGGTAGCGTCGTTGATATTGCTATAACCGAAATTAATGTAAGTAACCCTGTACTCCCCATACAAAGTAATGGCTGACCATTTAGCACCAGGGTAAAAAAGAGTAGTTGGAAGAGTCATACATCCTTTCCCCTCCTATTAAGAGATGGATCTTTGTGCATTGTGTGGAAATTGGAGTTCTATCTTTCCTACAGTAATACCTGTAGATTATGCCCCAAAATTAAAAGAGGAATCATGACAAAGACTTCTAATGGAAATTGAGATATCACATTCAAAAGGCCATGTGGTCACAACTGCACAACATAAGTTTTTTCAGGCACAACCAGTGACCTCTTTGATGGGTCATATGTTGTATAGACCTGGTTCGGTTTAAATTGCTATCCATGAGGGTGGAAGAAAGCCAAGAAAATTAGGTTGTACTGCAAATAAAAAAAATTGATAAAGTATATATTATCCAAATTTTAATAATCATATTTTATAAATGGCTTTACAAATTCAGTGAGGACATTTTATAACTAGAATTATAAATTTTATTGTGAAGTATTAAGAATTAGGAATATTAATGATAATTTAAATTCAGTCATATGGCTAATAGTCTGGAATAGGGATCGCTACAAGAACTGATGCTTTTGTCAAAATAATGAAATGAGCAATGTACTATTCTGACACAAACTCCATTCTTTTTGAACATCTGTGCAATGTCACAGTGCCTGTACAAAAGGGATGGAACTTGTGGTGCAAAAGCACAATCCTGTTTCCGCCATTTCTCTTCACTGCTACCCCTTTCCCCTTTGACCTTTCCTGCAGTCACCTCTGGGCTAGATTTGGCTTTGTGGGTGATAAAAAGTGCAGTCCTGATTTAGTTTAAAAGGCTTTCTGTGGGGACACTTCTGTCCCTTTGAGAGATTTGGCTACAACTTTAGTACAATTGTGGTTTTAAGTCCTATGGTCCCTGGGTGGACATCCCTGCTAATTTCCCCTTCTGCTCATTGAAAAGGAAGTGGTCCATACATCTGTCCTGCACATCTTGTTGGTGAGAAATGTTTAGCTTGCTGCTTCTTTAAAGCGCTCTGATGGTGATAAAGGCAAAGATATGACAAACAGGGATAGATAGAAAGAAACTTTTAATCTGCCAGATATAAACACCTGTATTTCCATCAGTGTGGCTCCCCCAAACAGTGAATAAAAACACCAGCCTTGGACTTAGAATACTTATTTTTTCTCTGACTCATTTTTTTTTGGGGGGGGGAGACTTGGATTTTTGCAAGAATGTTGTTTTTGTGTTCAAGAGGTACATAGAGAATATTTCACAAGTATTGCTTTTGTCAAAGTCACAATTAAATCTGAGAAACAGGTACATAATATTCGAATATTTCACTAGCAATCCAGAATAAAAAAAATCTTTGCTACAGGAAACCCTGCTGACTATTAGAATGTAAAGCTCAGCTTTAGGCTTTTCATTCTGAATGTTTTTTGTTAAAAAAACTATATCTAATTATTTATAATCTTTCAATACCATTTCTCCATGGGAAGGGTGTACTCAGTAAGCTCCAAATCACTTATATGTATCTGTATATATGCACACACAATCACATACCCCTTTCTTAACTACTCTGTTGTAATACTATTTTCATCTTATCGTAAAATATAATTGTGAATTGAGAAATTCACAATATTAAGTTTGTGTACCAGCAATGGTCTTAGAATAGATACATTTTTGGATAAGCTATTTAGTTTCACTTTGCTTCGTCAATAATCCAATAGTGCCTGAAATTTCCTTTAGCAAATTCCTAAAGCTTCGGAGCACTCAACTATATCTGGATTTGGAGCCATGCTAATATGGCATCTGATTTGAACAAATAAACTAGCTGGTTTGTTGAACAAGAGTAGATCTTCTTGTGAAGTTTGAGTTCTTTTTTTCTTCTATTTGCTTCTGGACACAAGAAGATCGGGCATTTGTTTCTGAACTCAGTGTTGTACGTGTCTACATTTCATAGTGTGTGGATACAATTTATGTATTATATTTTTCATCATTATGTTTTTTCCAAAGAACTCAGAATTGTGGGAATAGCCTTTATTTCATTATTTTATCCTCGTATTGTAAAGAGAGATGTGACTGAAATATTGTGATTGGTTCAAATTAATCCAGTATTAAACTCAAAATTCCTAAAGTTTGTATCCTACTTTTAAAAGAGATACTCAGACAAGAGATTCAGATTTTGGCTACAGAACTGATGAGATATATTGAAGAGTTATTGTGATTATCTGTTCGGTGTGTAGACAATTGATAAATCCTTCAAATACTTTCAGTTGCCTGTAAGAAATATGCTTACATTTTTTAATTTAAAAAAGCAGTATCTGTACAAAAACTGGCATACAAAGAGGTTCTTATTTTTATCTTATTATAGCTTCTCCAGAATATACTTACCTGGTTATGACCTTGAAGGAAATAGACAAGAACCGTTCTATAAACAAAGAAGGCTGAACTTTCCTTAAGTTCTAGGAAGCAAAGTAGTATTCAGAAGAATTAAGGCAGTTCTTCCCTGAAAGTCACATTGATAAAAAAAAATAGCTTAGTGACCAATCCTCACATTTACAGCAGGAGCATTGCAGCATCCCATAGCTATGTGATTGCCACTTGGGCTCTTTGCAACTGGCTTATGACTAAAGAGTTACTAGAGAAGGAGAAAGTCTCTGTCATGTGCTTTATGACAATGGTGGTTCACAAATGGGAAGGTCTTAAGCCAGTCACAGAAACATGATTTTCCACTTAGTGACAGTGGCAATTAAGTGACCATAGTTTCTGGTCAAATTGTAGTCACTAAGCAAGGTGGTTTTATGTCTTTGATCTATTAAGGAAAATGCCTCATGTTTATTTGGGGCAACTGCTTCTTTAATTTATCAAGCAAGAATGAGCTTCTGTTACCTGGCTATAAGGAGTAAGGAAATGACTTTGTCAGAGATATGTGAAAAGGGTTACCTAGGCAGAAAGGACTGAAACATTTTTTAAGTCCACAACAACCAGATAAGATTCAAAAGCATCTTAGGTAGAAGCCTCCCCAACTCATTTAACTATAAAGAGGAAGAGAAGGTACAGCACAATCAGGGTGGCAAGATTCTATGATTATCTCACTAAAAGTGCTTTTAGTCTTCTTGTGGAGTTGATTTCCTACTCTAGTCTACTTAATGGCGCTGACACTAGTTTTCATGTTTATTTTTTTTTAAAGAATTTTTAAAAGCAAGATAATAAAAAAGTATATTAAAATTACCAGCATACTTTTAAAATACTGTCTCTTAAAAGCTGTACAATTACTTTATTTAGTTATGTTTTGATGAAAAATATATATACAGACCCTAGCTCTACATAGCTAAATGATTCATTCTTGATTATACACTACAGGCTTACGATTGTGAGTTTTTTGTGAAATTTATGTTCTGAAGTTGAAAAGTATAATAAACAGACAATATATTTTACACTGTTTCTCTTTTATTCTTGGGACAGCCAAATACCTGTGGTTGTGCCAGATTTCTGAAATTAGTATTAGCAATTAATTAGCCTTCTCAGTTGAGAAAAAGAAGTCAAGTGTTTTGGAAAATTTGCTATGGATGTACTTATCTTAATAAGAACTTATGGTAATGTTAACATGTCAAGCTGAAAAATAGTTTGGATAGCTACTGTAGAGTATTTTAAGAGTATATTCATTATTTGTTTACAGTTTGATTCAACAGAACTTTAAAATTAAGGTGATATGGAAGAAAGAGGAGGTTCATATTTATTCAATGGTATTTACTTTGAACGATGGATTACCAATCCTTCATAAAGCGTGGAGGGATGTTTGCTGTGAGATATGATTCTTGTCAAGTAAGAACAAAAGGAAAGCTCTTCATTGCCAATAAAACCAGACTTTTTTTATGTTGGGCAGTAAGTAACCACAGTCCCAAATTATGCATATCATGTGATCAGGATCAAGAATCAAATGAGATCTTGTTGTATCTCATTTCTCTTTCTTCTTTGGTCACAGTTGGGTGATGGTACTTCAGGGTGCATGACTGTCTATTGTTCCAAAATGCATAGACCTGTTTGGCAGCCCTTTGATTAATTGAAGACAATTATTGTGTCTGGATTAAATGCTTATCTTACCGTCCTTGATTTCTTTCCTTTGGACATTTTCCACTTTACACGTATTCTTCCTAAAATGTAATGATCAAAACTTTAGTCAACATGCAGTCTGAACAATGTGGAACATCAAGGAACAATGACATCTTTTAAAAACTGAAGCTTTATATTTGTTTCCAGTGTTGTCTTCTGCACATGACGAGTTCTCAAGGGTCACAATTACAGGAAGGTAGATTTCATCTGAAATTTAGGAGTAGCACTAAGAAGTTAAACAGTGGAAGTGTGCTATTTCTCTGCTTAGGCCTTTCAAATACTGTATATCAGGTATATTTTGAGGCAGTTCAGCACTAGATTTCTGTAGCTTTAACAATTCTGTGCCACCTTTCAAAATTATTTTCTGATTATGTATTTAATTTATATTCCAACTTCTACCCCGAGTGCATTCAGGCAGAGCAAGGTGGCAGAATATCTTGTCCCTTTTAAAACATGCATTGCATTCACAACTCACAGAAAAAAGAAGAGTGTTTGGTTGCATTCTTGGAACTGCCTTCTTGATATTTTTCATATGTCCCTGCACTCCCTATTCCAAAGATGTCTATAAGCTCAGAGAAATAATTAATATACTCAGAAAAACTACAAAACTTTAAATTCAACCTAATCTGAAACTGACAACAGAAGCTACAAATAGATACATGCAATCAAAAGTAAAATAAGACACCAGATTGGAAAAGAGGGTTTTATATATTTTACTTTTTTTAAAGGTGAGTGTTTACCTACAAGCATATCATCTATCTATCTATCTATCTATCTATCATCTATCTATCTTCCATCCATCCATCCATTCATCCATCCATCCATCTATCCATCCATCCATCTCAATAAATGTATATACCTTGCAATCAAGTGCTACAAAATATATGACATCTATAAATCCAGCAGCTTAAAAAACTTAAAATTATTTTACTAAATTCATTACCTTGTGGCAGCTACAGCTATCTTGTGAAAACAGGATGTAGCATTAGCAATATCAACAGATACAAGCCATTTCATTCAACTCAAATTGATACCAGTTATCTGTAAAACCAAATGTGGAGATTAGATAATAGCACTCCCTCTCCTTGACAAATAAATAGCATGTTTGTGATATCACACTACTCTCCTCAACAGACTAATATTTTATATTTTAAAGGGAAAGGATGAATGATACATAGCAGGCACAAGTAATTGTTCCTCATTTTATTTCAAACATATCTCGGGCCTTTTGCCTAGACAAGATAAGTAGAAGAGATGTGTCATGTTTGTTTCATTTCTACAGATAGGCTTACAAAGATTCTTAAAATCCACATAAAAGGACATTTCAGCATATTGACCTCCAAAACTGTAGACTGAGATGTTAATATACATAATATAATGCAAAATACAAATGCAAAAAAAAATGTGAAAGAGTGAGACATTCAAATAAAATCCAGGTTAGAGCTCTTCTTTTGTCCTCATACTTTAGGCGCATTCAGTCCTTTAAACTAAGCATTGGTTCTCAATCTGTGGTCCGCGGTCCCCTTGGGGGGACGTGATGTTGACATAGGGGGTCTGTGAAGGCTTGAAGAAATGTTATGATTTAACTCTCGAGTTAAGTCTTGGGGGTCCGTGACCACAAAAAATAATTAACAAGGGTCCGTGGTGAGGAAAAAGTTGAGAACCCACTACTTTAAAGACATAATAAAATTAGAGCCATGTTAGCTGATGGTAGCAGAAATCAAAAGAGACACCTTACAAAAGCTTAGGCCTTTTAATAAAATTTGTTAGTCTAAAAAGGTGCTACTAGACTCCCGAGCATACTTTTGGCAAGAAAGAATGGTTGTCTAATCTCCATTGAATATCAGAAGACTACCCTGAGAAAACATGCACTAATATTCAGGGTTTTTGTCTAAAAAAATCCCCCAAATAATCAAAATACCCCCAAATGATCAAACAGTAAGCAAAATATTCTACGCAAGTCTTTGCTTGCCTGTGGGATATGCCAAATAGTTTTTAGTGGACATACATAGATATTTAAATATTTCTGCAGCCAGATTACTGCCTTTGGTGAAATGTTTTAATAAAGTAAGGATCAAATAGTCCATTTTCTTAGCAAGTCTAAATATTAAGAGTCTGTACCTTAAGCACATGAGCTTAATTAATTTTCATGTTCTCCTGTGTATGAGAGTATTGCCTCTTATTTTAGCAAAGAACGTATATCAAATATTGTTTTATTATTGCCAGAAAATGTTTGGGGGTATGTTCTAATATGAGTAGACCCAATTGTAACTTCATTGCTATAACAGTTTATATTCAAATGGCTGGCCATATTAAGCAGAGATTTGAGTATTTCTCTCACTCTCTCTTGATTTTTATCTTGACTACCATTGCAATTAACATAATCTATGTTCTGTAGTCTGTGTGTATTTATGTGTCTCAGTGCAAGAAAATCACATTTGCTCTCCAGCAATGGTAAAGCAACAGTGCACTCTTTCTCTTAAGAATGTGAGAAAAATATTTTTTTTAAATCAAGTCAAAGGTATCTATAATCCAGTACTCTTCTGCTGCCCCCAGGAACCCTTCAAATGTTCAAGATGTTAAAGTAACCTTTTATCCCAGTGGTTCCCAAGCAGATAGTAATTTGAATTCCACAGAGAATGGAAAGCCCCCACAGATAGTAAGTGCTATTAGCCTTATCCCAGAATGTTATTGCATATAATATGGCAATAGGCTGCATATGTTTCATAATGATTCCTTGACCAATACTCATTTGATAATACATACAAACGTTCTTACACAAACTTTATTTCTTGCTCCCTTGTTGTTGCATTTGTGGTTTCTCTTCCCTTTAGTCAGGCAGCTATTAAAATCAGAGACTTTTCAAAATTTTCTCCGTTCCATATTGTCTCTTAAGAAACAAAGTTATTAACAGATCCTCACTGGAACTTTCCATTCAGCTGTTATTATCTTCATTTAATTTGCTATTCGACATAAAACAGCCTATACTGTTCTCAAAAAAATGTTCTTGTAGGATAATATAGGTTAACCTTCTCCAACTTCATACCCTACAGTCTTACCTGGATTGCAACATGCACAATTCCCAGATTAAATCTGAGGATTTGCAGTTCCATCATATCTAGAGGGCACAAAGGCAGGAAATAGATTGTTAAACAAGGACTTATCTGAAGTTGCTAACCATTTAGATCTCTGTGCTATGAGAAAATCAGAATAATGCCGAAAGCATAACTTCTTATAAATCATGAATTATTATCCATCTAAATTCAAGTGTGCCTTTAAAGTTACCAATACACTGTTATTTTGTTCAGACAGATTGCCAAGTATTCAGCTTAGAGTAGACCATACTCCTTACTTGTAAGTTCACTATTCTATGGAATATCCACAGCCAGTGAATAACTCAACAGCCCTTTGTCAAATTCTGTTCTGTTATGAATCATTACGATAACCAAAAGAGTTCAAATATCAAATACAAAATAAGTTTCAAATACCTCTAAGTTTTATAGTAAAAAGGGCAATAATTTATGTAGAGAGGCACCATTTATATAGAGAGGCACCATCCCCTAGACTAGTGAATCGATAGAGCTTTTCCCTACCTGATGGTTTCCAGATGCGTTGGGATTCTGCAAATTACACAAATATGGTAAGAAATTTGGGGGCTCTGATCCCAATAGATATGGAAGACATCATTTGGGGGAAGGATGATTTAGAGCAGGCATGTCAAACTTCTGGCCCATGGGCCAGATGTATCACGCCAAAACCACACCCACCCCATTGCCGGCGATGGGGAACAAGTTGCAATACGTCGCGCGACATCACATGACGTTGTGAGTTTGACATGCCTTTTTTAGAGGGAAGCCTATCATGATAGTCAACTGTGGTCAGATCATTAAATAATAACAAAGCGTATCTTACTACAGTGGAACATAGCATTTTGCACAGTTCTGTCAGTAATGTAAATAACTAATGAAGATACAGGTCAAAAGGATTTTTTTTCTTAATCAGCATCATATTATGAAACTTTAATTTGAATTCTTTTTCCCCCTCTTCACAGTATCGTCAAGTAGAATTATTTTTCAGCATCTTTACTTTGATTTTAATACATAATGTTCTTAATTTTTTAAAGCCAAAGCCAACTGAAACTGTTACAACTGATGAATCTGGGGTAAGATAGCAAACTAACCCCAGTGATTGTACCTCTACTTCAAGCTTATTCTTTTTATTATTCTTTCCTCCACTGGTTTTTCTGTATTTGTCCTAGAAAAATGTATGCAGTGATTTGATTTTGTTGTCAGTGTACCTATCAAACCTTACTACAGGCAAATTCAACTTGATCCTATTAACAATGTGGAAAGCATGGAAATGCATGTGATGAGTGAAGCATTTCTACAGATTTTGTGTACCAGCATGTAATTTTTTTCCTGTCACATCATGCTTATAAAGTTGAAAAAGACCCAGAGACATATATTCCAACCTTTCACCTTTGTATTTGTTATTGTTTTTCTTTTTCCTGAATTGTTCTGTATTCTGGCTTTTACATGATTTGATTTCTGTATAATACCCTATAGAACAGTGAAGACAGTGCTAGAATCTCCATCACATTTTTCCGTCTGTTCCGAGTTATGAGATTAGTGAAGCTCCTCAGCAGGGGAGAAGGAATCCGAACTTTATTATGGACATTTATTAAGTCATTTCAGGTAGGCGTAACATTTAAAATAATTGCTTTTTTGGAGTTAAAATGCAATGTATTAGGTATTGGATGGTGATCCAGAGTGAAATACAGTATAAACAAGGGTGATGTGTATTATCAAGAGGTTCAATATCTCTGTGTCTCTCTTTTGTTCAATTATATTTGTGTGCTTGTCTTTGTGTGTGCATGTGCATGAGTATGCATACATAGGCATGTATATCTGTATTTGCATCATATTGACTGGAATATATAATAATTACATTATTTTATTTATTTTTAGTTATTTTTCACATTTCTGTACTGCCCAGCTCCCTCAAAGAGGGACTGGTGGTATACAATAAAATGCTAAAAAATAAAACAGTACAGTAGTGGCCAAAATTGTGGAAATCTTTTGGGAAAAGTGTACAGTAGAAATGCCACCTTTGGTTAAGCTTCCACCAATTTTTCTTCTAATTTCTTTATAGCTGTAGCCTTGTTCACTTAATAATACTATTTTACATCGCTTTCTGGGCAACCAGTCAACTCTTTACACCATTACTTTAATATTATTTTTACAAGCTCATGAATTATTAGTAAATGAAAGAAAAAAAACCCCAACCAACTTGATAGCGATCACATAACACACTGACAAATGTCCTCCTCTCAGCTTCAATACATGACATCAATAACTGAATCCTACTGTGATCTGATTGGCTCATTGCCAAAACAAGATGACACCTGATTGGCTCTCTAAACACTCATGCTCACTGGCTACAATCAGATGAAGGAAAGCTACCTGATAGCAACCTAAGCAAGTTGTGCTTCCTTTTTCTGTTTATTTGGCTATAATTTTTCATAAAATACAGTACAGATAATTGAACAAACTTTGTTGCATTACATTCTTGATTAAATTATCTTTCCATTGATATATAATTTTATGGTACTACTCCAAAAAAAAGTGGTATTAGCCATCAAACCTAAAAAATACACTTCCCCAAAAGGTTTCCACAATTTTGGCCTACTGTATGTATAAAAGTTAAAACATTTTTAAAAGTGTTAAAAGGAGACAAGAGATTAAAATTAGTCAAAAGACAAAAGGAGGCCTTTCAGGGAACTAACCAGGCCCATGGCTGCATATTCCCCAGGGCAAACCATGTGAGGTTACAGAGCCATGTCTTAACTCCTTTTTGGAAGGCCAGGAAAGTGGGGGCCAGTCTCATCTCTGGAGAATAATAGGGGGCAATAGCTCTCTTCCTAGAACCCACCAATCAAAATTCTTTAAATAATGGCGTCTGTAACATACCTTCCCTGCCTGATCAGGTGGGATAGGCTGATGTGATGGGATGAAGATGGCTCCATAGGTATCATGGCCCCATATCGTGTAGGGCTTTAAAGGTCACAACCAACCAACAAGGTTCTGATTATGGGTTTGATTATATCTGAATAATATAATAATCTACATAGCATTTAAATTGTGCCCAGTTCTTTGCAGTTCTGATTGAATATTTTTACAATTAAACATTTTTACAAGAATTTAGTGAGGCATATTTTCTATATGCCTATGATTACAGACTGAGAATAATAACCTGATTTGTAACCATGCTAATTCTTCATTCAGACTTTCTGCCATCATGTTTCTTAATTGTTCAACAAGATGGAAATTACTAATTAAAATTATTAGTAATTTTGGAATACCAGTTTCAAAAGAATGTATTAATCATAAAGTGTAATCCTATCTACGTTATTTTAAAATAAGATTTAAAATAAAATAAGACTCAGCTTTATATTGAATCACCACCCTGAAACAGCAGGCAACTTTGAAGTCAGCAAATTAGTGTAATTCAGTACAACATACTTTTATATGTTGTTAGCATTTTAAATAACTGTAGAGCTTTCCTTGCCAGTCCTTGTCTATTTATTTCCGGTTAGTGGAAATTAAAAATAGAAAAATGTATAGTCCATATGTAATAGCTTCAAAATAGATGCAAGTTATTATTTTCAAACTTCTTTTCATTTTAGGCTCTACCATATGTTGCCCTTCTGATAGCTATGTTGTTTTTCATCTATGCGGTTATTGGAATGCAGGTAATAAAAACAAATTATTTTTTTCCTGATAAGGAAGTATATGATGAAAGCCAGTTATTAAACATGTAGAGGAATAAACTCTGCTAAAAAATAAGGGATAGGAAATTGACAATCTCTTGCCAATCTGTGTTAGAGTATTTACCTATATAGAGAATATGCTGATTTGCTGCCAATATTTTTATTAAGATTCCTGGCTAAACTTAGTAGTTAAAAGGTAAGGTTTTTTTAATGTCTGGACTGAACTGGGGTCAATGCTATTTAATTCATTCACAAATGAGAAATGAGGTTTGTATATTGCAACACCTTATTCTATATAGTAAAAGCTTTCAAAGAGGCAATTACATGGCAATTGACATAATCATAGATAAACCAATGAAATAGTTAGTGATCATTAATCATAGCAACAGAAAAAAATACATATTAGGAATTAGGATTGAAAATAGCACAACTACGTAAATATAAATAGGATTTTTAAATATCACCTATTACAGAGAACAGTTGCAGATAAATACAGTAAACATTTTGAAGGGCTAAACTAGCTGCTCTTTAACAAACTGCTGGGATATTTGGTGGTTGGAGAAAACAAAGCACATGAGTATATATAAAAACTATAAGTAAAGTCCCCAAAGGCTTCTTGGTGGGTTGAAAATTTCTGCCCATTGTTTTATTTTCCATTACTTTTTCTCCATTTTCTTTCAGTTTCCTTTCCCACTTCTTACAATTGCAACCATTTCTTTCAGTAAGTCTTGCTCTGGGCCTGTTTGTCATAGCACAAAGATGCTCCACAAACCATTTTTAGAGATATTTCTTCACATTATATGCCACAACTAAACAGCTGCTTTGCTGCATTCCACTCTCATCAGAAAATCACACCATTCTAAATCTTGCTGACTCTACAATGCATGCCTACCAATGTAGATACTTTAAAAGATATCCTTGATAAAGATATGCAGGAACTATTACCTTGGCCAAAGAATTAAGTTTAGAATGTCCTAACTCTCTAAACTATAAGGAGAAGGAGATACAGCCCAGTCAGATTTTTATAATTATTTTATTAGTCAATCTCAATAAAAATAATTATTGTGTGAAGCTGATTTTCTGGTCTGGTCTATCTGATGCTGTGCATCAGAATGGGTCTGTGCTGTGCTGCTATCTATATGTTGTTAACATGCAAAATCCCGTATTAAGATTGAAATTCCAGCCCAAAGGAATATACCCCATTCAGTGAAAAGCCTCTGCCAGTTGGTGACTATTCCATGCACTCATCAATTGAATAATTAATTTTCAAAAACTTTAAAGTTATGGCTCAACTATTCATTTACAAGATAGCAGCAAACAATTAAAATGTAATGTTTTGGCTGCTTGCTAAAAAGCCAGCCCTATAGAGTGCTCAAACTCAGCATCTTGAGGAGCAATATTAGAGAAGAAACCACATTCAGAGTATAACATCTTAAGCTGTTCCCTGGCTGCCTCATCTACAGTTTAAACTGAAATACAGGCAAAGACTCACCAGCCACCCACAACCAGAAGGAAGAAATGAGCGATACAGAAGGGGAGAAGACAATAGAGATGGAGATGATATGGCAAGGGGGCAAACAATGTTTTGGATGTTAAGAGAATTAAATAAATGTGTTTAAGCTATCCAAGCATCAGTTAATTAAGAAAGATGGGGAGGGGAGAGTTTACAGTTTTAACTGGAACATAGACCTATGTAAAGACATTGATTTCTTTATATCATAGAGGGCAATCTATGTGTATATAGCTTCATTTTTGTCAGTAATAGAGTTTCATCCAATTAATTCATATCTAGAAGTCTTATTAGGTAAAATAATCCAGAATAAGGGATTAAAAACTGTAGAGTTGAGGTTTACTACCAACCTGTCTTGTAAAATCTGACAATTATGGTTAAGGATCAATGTGTCAGTAAATTATTATTATTATTGGGATTCAAAAATAGGAAAGGTTTCATATTACAAGCATCTGACTCAATACTGCAGAAAACCAACTGTTGGGCTTATCAAAAGTGCAAAAGGTTACCATGGATAAGCTGTTACTTCTCTTTCAGGTATTTGGCAAAGTTGCTCTGAAAGATGGCAGTCAAATTAACAGGAACAACAACTTTCAAACCTTCCCCCAGGCGGTGCTTCTTCTTTTCCGGTAGCATTTGTTTGTTATTATTGGCATAGAGTTCATAAGGATCCAGTTTGGTCTAGTGCAGGGGTTCTCAACCTTGGCAACTTGGACTTGTGGACTTCAACTTGTGGACTTCAACTCCCAGAATTCCTCAGCCAGCTTTGCTGGCTGAGGAATTCTGGGAGTTGAAGTCCACAAGTCTTAAAGTTGCCAAGGTTGAGAACCCCTGGTCTAGTGGTTAAAACACTAGGTTAGGAACCAGGACACTGTGTGTTCTAGTCACAGTGTATGAAAGCCGGCTAGGTGATTTTGGGCCAGTCACTTTCTCTCTCAGCCCATAACATCAGGCTAGGGCAATAAACCAGTTGGTCAATTCCTGTTGCCGCCAAATGGATCAACCTTTGATTGACCTGAACTTGCGGGCAAACTCTAGGAAGAAAAAAAAATAGAGTTCAAAAATATGTAGAATGGTTTTGTGGTAGGTTGTAATAAAACTCTTTATTTTTTCTTTATTAAATTTCTTTATAAGAAATTAATCTTCTGTTCCTTCAACAGTGCAGATAATAGGTCATAAACAAGTAAAATATTTAATGTACCGTAATCTTTTGCTGGAATTTTGAGTATTCCACATATATTTAATTTAATAAGTTAAAAGTGATTGTGAAGAAGCTAGAATGTAAGAAATGCTAGATTCTTGCTTGTTCTTTATCATTTGGAGATTTTTAATGAGATACGATTTTCAGACTTTCAATGCTTTACTAAAAAGAAATGAAAATATTCAATTTAATTTCTACCACATTATAAACAGCTTGAAACAGTTGTCCTGTTTGATATTTTTCAGAAAGCAAAAAAAAGCCACTTCATGACCCATTTCATATTTTATGTAGTCATCAGTAGCTAACAGAAAAAGAGAAAGGACTGCAGGAAATACCCTGCAGTGACTTCTAACTGAAATATTGATTGCCAAAGATAAATGTGGAAATGTGTAATTGAATATGAGTACAAATTACATATGAGAGCTAAAAGGCAATTTAGGTAGCCTAATCATGTGCTGTCCACATATCATCCCTTACTGCCTCAAATAACATGATGGTATAGTTAAATAACTCTGTGTTAAAATTATACATTCAGTAGCTTCTGTATCCCTGTCTTGTCCAATGGGGTTGCAAGGAACAAGATCAACAGATTAAAAGCTGGGATATTTATAGGAAAAGCAGGGAGGAAAGCCCCATCCAGGAACCAGAAAGTGCAGAGGTAGCACCACTGCAATTAGACAATATATAGTACAAGCTAGTTAACCAGCAGACTACATTCAGACTAAGAAAATTTGGTCAGAGTTTGTCTACACAGGTATCAAGGTACATAGGTTGTGCGGGGATGACTGTGAATTGCATAGGAAAGCAAATGATGAAACCTGTATTTTGACTATACAACAAAGCCATGTGACTTACATTATATGCACTCAGTTTTGGGATGCAAATACTAAAGGCCAGGTGCATGTTTCATAATTTGTTTCATCAGCACAGTTTGTACCAGATGCCTATACAAAGGAAGACTGTAGCTAATACTCTCTTAAAATTATTGGTTTTGTCTATTTTTTAAAAATAATATGGTTATCTGTCTTGTACATGAATTCTGGGTAGCTGACAACAATCAACAAAAGCAATAGAATAAAATCTCCATATATCAAGTAAAAAACAGAATTAAAACATTCATAACACAATAGTAAAGCACTATATACAGTATGAGACTCAACAACACAAACCACACTTACCTGGGCTGCCTGGAAAGTTATATTTTTTCTTCAACATCTGGGGGAAAAAATCAAGTCTTCCCATTCTTCTGGAAGGCTGGGAACTGAGCAGGACGCATGGGGGAGACTGCTTCATAGGTAGGTGCCATAACAGAAAGGCGCAGTTGGTCCTTGGTCTAACAAGATGGTATTATTTAATAGAATTTGCCCTGTCAAATTTAGAGATGATCCTGGAAAAACTGTTCAGAGAAGGCTACAACATGTGCAAAAACATGCTTTAAAGAATGAAGGCGAATATACATGTCCCAGGATAATGTTGCAGGATCTAATCTGGGTCGGTCATCGGGACCTCAGAGGTTTCGTCTTCTGAGCTTTTGGACTCGTGCTGGAGCCCTGAAGATGGGCTCCAGCAGGGGTCTGAAAGCTCGGAAGACAAAACTCCAGTGACCAATCCAGATTGGATACTGCAAACATTCTTTAAGCTTGTGAAACAAGGAAAGCATTAGGAAGAGTCCTGGCCTGTCTCTATCCTGAGTACCTGAAATATAAGAGGGTTGGAGAACTAGGATACCTCCTGCATTGATTGTGCCATTTTCAATGGTTGCCTAATAATACAGTGAAATAGGAGTTCTGTATGTTTTTGAATTTCTGGGCAGCTTATTTATTTAATCCCTAAATTCATGAGGGCTCTAGAGGTTATATCAGGGGTAGTCAACCTTGGCTCTTTTATGACTCGTGGACTTCAACTCCCAGAATTCCAGAGCCAGCTAAGAGCCAAGGTTGGCTACCCCTGGGTTACATGAACAAGCAGCCCAAGAATACAAAAACATACAGAACTCCTATTACACTATATCATTAGGCAATCATTGAGAATAACCAGAAAAAAATCCAGCATACTATGTTAATACTAATAAAATCAATGTATTTATGCTTTCAAAATTTTAATGGTAACAGTAAATAAAGGTTTAATATATTTTTTAAAATAAACAACATAGTATGTTATCTCTTTACTGTGCAGTCACTCACATTGTCTGGGACCATTATTAGGCAACAACAATAATAATGTTATGCTTAGAAGAAACAATATTATTTGCCTTATTTTATCTTCCTTTATTCCATATTCAAGGTGTGCCACAGGAGAAGCTTGGCAAGATATCATGCTAGCTTGCATGCCAGGAAAAAGTTGTGACCCAGATTCTGATCAGAATCCTGGAGAAGAATATACATGTGGAAGCAATTTTGCTATTATTTATTTCATCAGTTTCTATATGTTATGTGCTTTTTTGGTGAGTCTAGAAAGTAAATTTTTGAATGGCTAAAATTTGAACAGACAAATGTACTAAAGATTAATTCTATTAATTCACAAAGCATTAGTTTAGTTTAGTTTATAGTTTCCTTTCCTTATTGCTGTTACTTATGTGGTGCTTCACTTTCAAAGACTTTGAATGCTTGCAGAATTAATATCAGATGAAAACCAAAACTGAGTTAATCTAATTATTATCTATCAGTACAATGTATCCTATTCAAGATAACATGCTCTTATTTTTCCTCAAAAGGCTTTCTGAAGGGAATGGATTTTATGGCTTTCCAAAAATATAGTAAGGAGAGAGTGTTATAAATATTTGGGGGTAAGATGTGTGTCCCAAAGGAGGGGATGATCAGTGAAAAGAATCCCTGAAGAGGACATTCCCTCACTGGTGGGTCTATCAGCAAGCCTTCTATTTTTGATCTTAGTGGACTAGCAGACTTAATTTGGAGAAAGCAATATAAATGTATCCAGGCCTTGAGCTAAACAAGGGGTAAGAATAACAACCAAACTTTGAATTGTATTTGGAAACTAACTGGCAATCAGTGAAGCTCCTATACTAGATGCTGGGTTACACGAGCAAAGCTTTTTGCATACATAGCTACTCAAGCTGGTGTATGTTGCAGTTTAAATGTCTGGATAGTCTGTGGGACAGTCCCATATAGAACACTACAGCAATCCATCTTCTTTTTTTTTTTCAAAGATAATTTTTATTGAGTTTTGACATTTTACAAAAACAAAAAAAAACCATCTTCCCCCCCAACCTCCCCAACCCTCCCATTCCCTCCCCCGACCTTCCCAGAGCTGGATATATAGGCTTAATTAGAATTTCATCAAAGAATCTTAAAAAAAGATATAAACCATAAATAAATCTAACATTAGTTAAAAATCTAAATACATTAATTAAAAAAATTATAAAATGATTAACAATACATGAATACAAAAGATAAATGTTTAAAAAAAAGAATGAAAAAAGGAAAAAAAGAACAAAAAAAGAAAGAAAAAAAAACCAAAATATTCCATTTTGAATATAAGTTGTTAAAAAACTAGATAATATTTTTTATATCTAACTTATATTATATAAAATCTATCCATTTTTTCCATACCACAACATACTTCTCTTGCGATTGATCCTTCAAGAAAGCCGAAATCTTTGCCATTTCCGCCAAATAAGAAACTTTAAGAAACCACTCTTGCAAAGTAGGCAAAGATTCCTTCTTCCAACATTGCCTTACTAACAACCTTGCGGCTGTAATTAAATTTAACATCAGTGTAGTCTCCTTAGCAATCCATCTTCAAGACACTAAAGGTATAAGTGACTAAGAAGAAAGCCTCTTGATCCAGAAAGGATCACAACCGAAGCAAAGCAATCAATATAATAATAGTTGTACAAAGGCATTTGTGTCTACAGCCTCTACTTACTATTCCAGGGGTCTTCAAACCTGGCCCTTTTATGATTTGTGGACTTCAACTCCCAGAATTCCTCAGCCAGAGTTGAAGTCCACAAGTCATAAAAGGGCCAAGTTTGAAGTCCCCTGTGCTATTCAATCAAGAATCACGAGTTCAAGAGGATTCCCAAGTTATGGGCCACATCCATTTGCAGCAGTATCTTATCCAGAATCAAATATGTACTATTTCTCGACTCAACCCAATTCTATTTTAATAGGTTTTAGTGAAATCCCATTTCTAGATTCAGATAGCCTCCAGACACTGAGTAGGACTTCCACCACATCACTTACATGACTCACGGTGGAAATATAATTGGATTGGATATCATTACATACTGAAACCTCACCTCATGCCAGCAGATGAGCTATCTCAGTGGCTTTGCATGGTAGTGAGGAGATCAAGTCTCATAGTTGTCCATAATGGAGCACTTGAGCTCCTCCTATTGACTGGAGATTACTACTAAGAAATGGAAGAACCATTGAAGAACAGTGCCTTCCTCCCTTTTCTTTGTAGTCAGTCTAGGACATCTTAGTCCATGGTATCTAGAGCTACTAAGTTGCAGAAGGATAGTCTCTCTCTCTCTCTCTCTTGCCAAAAACATCGTGAGTTATTAATATAGTTTTGGTCCTACAGCCAGGCCTGAATCCTGACCGGAAAGGATTTAGATAATCCATTTCATCCCAGAGTCCCTTAACTACAATTCAATCATCTTCTGCTAAAAAGAGATCAATTATTGTCTAAAATGGCCATGTCAAGAGGTGGTTTCTAGAGGAAAGATGGTGGTACCACCTCTTCACTCATGGATACATTGGTCATCACTCACTCTCAACTTTCTGCCCTGGCAGCTTTTACCAACCAGGTAGACTAAGGATTTAATCTATAAAGAGTGGATCTAATAGCACAGAGGAGCTTGTATACATCCTCATCCACAGGTTTAAATGAATTCCAGATTATAAAAGGATATCTCTTGTCATCATCTGGATTTGCCCAGCTGGTGTCCAACCCCAAACAAATGTGTGATTTTATCCTCAAAATTTACTCCAACAGCCAAATTTTGTCTAGATATCCAGTCATGGATACAGTAAAAACGGAAAAGTCATATGACTTTACCATTCTTGTTGCTACTGTTAAGCTGAAACCTGAGCTCTTTCTCATGTTGGGTCACATTCATTGTTCCTCTTCTAGCAGCTTTACTCTTGGCATGCCTTTGCTTCATCTCTTGGAAGTCCTCAATAAACCAAGAAGTTGCCATGAGTCAGCAACTAGATCAGGGGTTCTCAACCTTAGCAACTTTAAGACTTGTGGACTTCAACTCCCAGAATTTGCCAAGGTTGAGAATCCCTGAACTAGATGG
This sequence comes from Crotalus tigris, assembly GCF_016545835.1. Taxonomy (NCBI): domain Eukaryota; kingdom Metazoa; phylum Chordata; class Lepidosauria; order Squamata; family Viperidae; genus Crotalus; species Crotalus tigris. Next base: position 160,335 of record NW_024097419.1, read on the forward strand.
AGCCTGCTCAGGAGCAATCTTGTCAAGTATCACCATCTTTCTCTTTTCTAGGGGTTTACTAGGCACTTGACAGAACTGCCTACCAGGACTTTGAAAAATTCTCTAGGGGCTTTTAGAAACCGCAAAATCCCATTAGATTTCTAAAGTGAACTTGATAAAACAGATCTTTCCTCCCCACAGAAATCTATAGTGGCAATTAACTCTCTAGAAACTAGAAAGTAACCTAACCATGACAAGTTGCATTACTTTGTTATTTAATCCTATATTTTATTGTCAAAGTCTAATCAAATAATACGCTAGTATCAATAACTACTCATGTAAACATTCATGTGTTGTACATGAATAATATATGCAATAACATAAGGAGACAATATCGGGTTCAATGTATATTATGTCCATATCTCTATTGTTTTCCTCCAAATATTTTCTTCTAATCATATTCTGACTAATGGAAACACATTTCTTGCCTTGACATGAATGTGTTCAGTAATATTACACTTGCTCAATGTAGCATTTCCTTTAATAGTCTACTTCAGTGGTGGCAAACCTATGGCATGCATGCCAAAGGGGGCACTCAGAGCCCTCTCTATTGGCACGCGCGCCACCACCAGGTCCATCAGGCCACCACCAGAGCAGGAACCTCACCAACGATTGTTGATTGATGGACTGGAAGAAAAGGGAGAGAGAAGCATTTTACATGCATGCATGCGCGCACAGAGCCACAAGCAGGCATGCGCTGCAAATGGGGCAGGGGTCGTGCCTGCGTGATACTCACTAGCCCTGCCCCGTTCTTGCGTGGTACAGTGTCGTGTATTTGCACCCTGCAGCGCGGCAGTGGCCATTTTGCGCCTTGCAACATGGTGGCCCATTTTTGCGCCCCCAGTTTTTGCTTGCCAGAGGCAGCACTCAGAGGCAGCACCCTGTTCCCCCCCCCCCCGAGGCTGATGTGGCCCAGGCACTTTGCAATAAATAAGTGGGTTTTGGGTTGCGGTTTGGGCACTTAGTCTCTAAAAGGTTCACCATCTCTGGTCTACTTCTTGCTTTCACTGTTGTTGCAGTTTCTATTATAAAATGTTTGCCACAGTTAACATTTTAAATCACCAGAGTTGGTATAACATTTCCAATTTCACTGGAAGCTGACACTCTAGTATATTTATGAACATCTTACATTAACTCTAATCTTCAAAGCCATAAATAGTATGAGACCAAAACCATTTTAAGGTTAGCTTTCACTTATAGGAATCTGCCAACCTTTGCCTTAATAATCCTTCCACTTGCTATCTAAAGAATGGAAGGTGTACGTAGAGAATAAGGCTTTCCCATAGAACATTGTGCCAAAAAGAGCAAAAAAAATAATCTTGTATTCATTCTACTCTGAAACAATTTACAGCCAAATAAATGCAGGCAATTAAATTTACAGGCAAGTTTATTTTTAGCAAGCATTTATATCTGTCTAAGGTATAAGACAGATATGGAGAGCCAGTTTGATATAGTGGTTAGGTTAGAAAACAGGACTGTAAGTTCTAGTCCTGCCATAGGTACAAACCAGCTGGGTGACCTTTGGCCAGTTGCTCACTCAGACCTTGGAAGCAGACAATGGCAAACCACTTTTAAAATCTTGCCAAGAAAATTGCAAGGACTTGTCTTAAAAAAGATATATTTATTTCAGAGCCCAAGTTTAATTTAATAAATGCTGGAATTGAATATGTCTAGTTTAATGAAGAGAAGGACGAGGGGGACATGATAGCAGTGTTCCAATATTTCAAGGGCTGCCACAGAGTAGAGGGAGTCAAGCTATTCTCCAAAGTGCCTGAAGGCAGGACAAGAAGCAACGGATGGAAACTAATCAAAGAGAGAAGCAACCTAGAACTAAAGAGAATCTTCCTGACAGTTAGAACAATTAACCAGTGGAACAATCTCCAGAATCAGTGAATGCTCCAACACTGGAAGTTTTTAAGAAGAGACTGGACAGCCATTTGTCTGAAATGGTATAGGTTTTCCTGCCTGAGCAGGGGGTTAGACTAGATGACCTCCAAGGTCCCTTCCAACTCTATTATTATTATTATAAATAAACAAAACTTTCAATGTTTTTCTGATTGCTACCTGAGCTATATGCTAATATTGTCTTCCATTGTTTTTAAGATTATCAATCTTTTTGTGGCTGTCATCATGGACAACTTTGATTATCTGACACGTGATTGGTCTATCCTTGGTCCACATCATCTGGATGAATTTAAAAGAATATGGTCAGAATATGATCCTGAAGCAAAGTAAGTTACACTCATGACTACAATATGTCCCCATCAAAAAGGGTAAAAAACAAAACAATGCCTAATGTAAGTCAGCTAGAGCTATTTAATTTTTTTCCTGAATTTTCTTTGTAGAGGGAGAATAAAACACCTTGATGTTGTTACTTTATTGCGACGCATCCAGCCTCCCCTTGGTTTTGGCAAGTTATGTCCTCACAGAGTAGCCTGCAAGGTAAGCTGGGGTCATTGATTCTTTAAAAACTTCTACATAATTCACATTTCTAGAGAAGAGATACCTGTATATTCATTGCAGTCAATTCTCCCTTGTTAATTATTAGCCTTTTCTCTAGGCTCTGTTATATATTATTACAAAAATAATAAAACTTCTTTCTTTTGTTCTGGTTCATTGATATGGAGCAGTATTTGGTTGGTAGTAAAAGGAAGTTTTGGAGAATTCAAGAATAGTCAAGATTTTTATAAATTGCCTATTCACAGTTATGAAAGAAAGTAAAGAAGTCCCATATATATCAAAAGGTCCCTGTAATTAAAGCAAGAAGATTGATGGTTCTTAGTTTTAAAAAAATACATGACATGGATTTTGCTCTTGAGATCACTGGCTAGTGTGACTCATGTAACTCCCAACTAGAACTAAAAGGCTAATTGAGATCCTTTGATCAAAAACGGTTGCCTATCAATGTAGAATATAAGCAGGAAAAGCACAATAGATTCTGGTTGTGTGGAAGTTTCCATTTTTATACTGAAGTTGCATATACAAACACCATCTTGTCTTCAGCAGATTAGGAGTGTTGTGGTAATGCCTAGACATTTGTACAATATTTGTACTAAGTAGTAATTGAATCAGAGCATAAAACTAGCATTTTACTATTAATTGAGATTAGCAAATGCCTCTAAATTGCCCATGAGGAGAGTATGATGGAAAGGATCATCCAGTTTTCTTTGGTAAATAAAATAGCTATAGTTATTTTAAAAAAACAAGTCTCATTTCAGAATAATGGAAATTTCAAAAATATCTAGAATCTTTATCCACAGAAATTACTTTTTATTCTTCTTGCAGCTATAAATATTTACCACTGATTTTATGAGAGAGCTAAACAACTATGAAGTTATCAAATAAAAAGGAATGAAACTTTATAGTAATTATGATATGCTCATCCCAAATATTTATCTTCTTCCATTAATGTATAAAGTATGTTAGGTATAAATTGTTTTACATGTTAATTATAAAGCAGACTTACTTACAGAACTCTTGTGTCAGGCAGAATTTCCTCTATTTTGTAAGATATCCCTGTAGTATTCAGCTCATAACATCTATGAGTAATAATAACCAGTTAACTATGATATATCCTTCTATGCATTTTTAGATTAATTTCCTGTGCATACACTTAAACATTTGATAAACGCATACTAAACCTCCTTTGTGTCTATTTATTTTTTTAAATATCTGCAGAGGTTGGTAGCCATGAACATGCCCCTAAACAGTGACGGAACAGTTATGTTTAATGCTACTCTATTTGCTTTAGTAAGAACAGCCTTGAAGATCAAAACTGAAGGTAGGAGCTTACAATAAATATTTCAATCATTCTTTATTTCTCCTTATCAAATAATTACCGTAGTACTGATCTTTGATATATGTGATGGCCACCTGGAGACTTTCTAAATGTAAACAGTTGCATATATGGTTTTCTGTAAAAATAGAATAGCTATGTTTGTAGCCCCAAATCTCAGTTTTTTGTGGAACAATAGTTTCCTTTACTGACAAATAGAATAGGTGGTGGAGATCAATTGCACTTTGAACTTGGTATAGACTGGTCTTGATTTCTCAAAATCTCTGGTCTTCAAAAAATTGTACATAATACTTTGTTGCCAAAGTAACATGCTATCAGAAAATATATTTCATCATATATGAAATTCATTGGTATCAGTACCTTCTTTATTTTGTACATTTGCTTCAATTTGGTATCTGCAGATTAGAGGACCAATTTTTCATAACCATTGTTTTCCTTTTGACAGATGCTTCAGTACATCCAGGGAATTTACTATCAGGAGATAAAGTTTTGCATATAGCCAGTACATCATATGGCTTTTTTAACTGCTCTATATTTTTAAGATATAAATTTGTTTTACAATGGTGGCGTTTCATGAAAAGTCTTCCTTGTTTATCCTACTTGTTCATTGAAATGGCTGTTGGCAGTACTAATGTTGGTGTCTGTCAATTTTCTTCTGGATCCTAGCCAATATTCCTTCTGTGCTGATTGCTGAAGGATATGTGGAACAAGCTATCACCCTCCAAATCAGGCTTGTGAGCTTCTCAAATGTATCCAGGGGACCACTGTGTTTGTTTTCCCCAGTCATTACCTTCCCTTGCTATGAAAACAGCAGCAATGAGGAGGTATTCCTGAAACAGTGCAAACCAGATAGGAACCACTTCAAAATCTATAAATCCAATCTGCCAGACTTGCTGTGGGAGAATATTACAAATATACTGGAAGTGATAGGCCTTCTTTTGAATCTGTATCTCTTGAATCTTAAGGCAGTCAGATTTGTTTACGTGAAGTCTCAAAATAAAAGCAGAATAAGCTAGTGTCAAAGCTATTGACTTTTTGGAAACCATTTAACGTTGGCTTAGCTGTAGAGATCCAAACCATGTGCAAAAATATTGACATTTTGCTGTTTAGTTACATGTTAATATATGTAATTCCTTCCTTCCTTCCTTCCTTCCTTCCTTCCTTCCTTCCTTCCTTCCTTCCTTCCTTCCTTCCTTCCTTCCCATTCTCCTCAGGTAATCTAGAGCAAGCAAATGAAGAACTCAGGGCAGTTATAAAGAAAATCTGGAAGAAAACTAGTATGAAACTCCTGGACCAAGTTGTTCCTCCTGCTGGTGGTTAGTAACATGATTTCTCATAGCTTCTACACTTTAAATACAAGACACAGAAAAATACTATAACAATTCAACCAGAATGCTAATATTAACTAAGTGATAAGATAGTAAAGTTTTACAGAAAATCACATAACATAGCATTCTGGAATAAAGAATTTAAACATTCCTTTATACATAAACATTTCAATTTATAGGCTTCAGAATAATGATGTGCTAATAAGAAGCTCTTATTATCTCTAGTAATGCATTTAAATTTGGAACTTCGTCTAAAATTTGTGAGCCATTCTTTCTTTTATTTTTCTTCAACACTCTTAGCCCAAAATTTAAGAAAATAATTAATCAAGAGTAAGTAATTTTATTAAGAAACACGGAGTAAACAATCTGCTAATGTTAGTATATTAGCTAGAACTATGTAACTAGGAAAGTTATGATTGATTTAAATGCATCTAAGTTAAATGCAAATGCAAATATATTAATGATATATGGACAGTTATATACTTGTTGATAAATACAGTGATAAAGTGTTGATTGCAGGTGATGTTCTGATTTGCTTTTTTCATTTTAAAAGTGCAGGATCTCTTGCATAGTTAGAAAACATCTCAGGCTGCTGTCAGACATCCAAGACACCCAGCTGTTGGAGTTCATCTTCTAAAATCTTTATAGTTCACTGTACTTCTTTAGTATTATTGCACCCTTCAAGATCACTCTGGTTTAGGTTTGAAAAATGACTTATTCCTGAAGGTACTGAATTCTGTCCTCTCTCTAAAGATGACCTCCTTAGTATTTCAGGAGAGAGAGAGAGAGACAAAGAGAGAGAGAGCATGTTTAGCTGTCCTACTTTTCAGCCAGCTCAGAAGAAGCCCCTGGCAACTGACAACTCAGATACAGGGTGGGATGGGACAATGCCAAGCAATGCCAACTGTCCAGAAAACAGATACTGCACATTTAAAATGACATTTCTGTGTCCCCTTCTGCTTTTTTTCTAGCTGCACAGCTGATTTCTTGCATGGCCTAGATGAGTTTGCTTTTGTTGTAACAATGTGCTTGAGCTTTTTCTGCAGCCTCTATTCCTTTCAACTATCAGTCTTTTCAGAATATTCTGAAGCAATTCTGTTTTAGGGTGGTGGCATGGAATCAGTGTTGCCTCTGGCCAGCTTCATTCCCCTCTTTTTATTGAAATACAGAGACATGCTTCAGAATAGCAAGCCATGGCTGTCTAAACTGAGCATGGAAGAGCCTTTTACTGAGTACGTGATTCAGACCTAACACATAAAACAGGCCTTCTATAAAGTGGAGTTTGGAGAGTTCAGCACAATTGCATCACTGTGTACAAGATGACATCAATGTATTGTGACAAGATAAATGACTGAACCTGCCTAAAGCAAAGGCACAACAGTTGTCATTAAAATGCAGGAAACAGAAGACTGCCAAATTTTGGTGCAACAGTAAATTCACAAGCACAGAGAAATCTTTACAGAGTATAGGCAACATGAAAAAGGAAAGGATGTTATAATAATCCAGGAATATGAAATAAAAATAAACCTATAGAAAAGCAAGCGTGCAGATTCTCACAAGACTGAAATAAGTTCAAGATTATATAGCTTCAGTTTAAGCAATGTCATAATTTGAAGAAAACTTTGTAAATTATACTGGCTTATATTTCAGATCAGATCAGTGGATTAGAATGAAAATAGGTGTATGTAGGACATATATTGGACAGACCAAAGTTTTATCTATGTTAAGTTAGGTCACATTATTTCATTAGTTTCAATATGCTTTACCACTCTCAGACAAGATCTAAATAAGTGTTACAGTCATTTCACCCTCTCTCAATAATAAGCACAGTTACAGAATAAGAAATACTAACACAAGAAAGTATTAGTTTTAGATACTATTAGCATTAAATCCACTAATTTTCTAAATTTATTAATACTTCGAAAGAGACTAAAAGTGATTTGAATATCAAATGTCACGTTACATTGCAAAAAATGTAACTCAAAATGAATGATGGGGGGAAAACCCACTAGAAGCCATTGCTCTGTTTTATTCCAAGGTTTCCTTTAATGCCCCTATTAACTCTTTTCCAAGCACACAGACACTTGTCTAATATTCCCTTTTTTCTTCCCTACTTGTTTTGTTGAAATCCATTCCCTTTTAATATTTTTCATGTTGATATCAGCTCTGTTTCTTCTATGCCCACTAAGAAAGGGTCCATGTTTGGTCTGTAAAATATGCTCTACATCTGTCCCCTTTGCATATTCTGCTGTTCTACTAAAAGCAAGAAATTGCAAGTAAAGGTGGGTGAATACGCAAATATGGATTTGTGAATACCCACTTTCAAACATGCGTATACATAAAAAAATGTATATTCTGAAAGGCCAGTTTAAGGCATGTTTGTCTATTATAGCATATAAAGTATTTTGTCCCATTTAGTTTATTTCTTAGTCCTCTGAAATCCATTTTAAAGAGCATTTCCTTATTAAAATTAATATTTTGAGAATTCTTTAAGAAAAAGCTTTGTCATAAGCTCATAATTATCTCAATATTATTTTTATTATTTGTATCCCACCTACATTATTTTTTGCAAATAATTCAAAGCAGCAAACATAACCAACATGCTTTCTGTCTATTTTCCTCACAAGAACAACCCTGTCAGGTGGATTGGGCTGAGATACTGTGTTTCCCCAAAAGTAAGGCCTACCCTGAAAATAAGCCTTAGCTTTATTTGGGGGGGCTCTAATATAAGCCCTACCCCCAAAATAAGCCCTAGTTTTGGGATGAAGCACACACTTAAAAATCAAGCTAGGGCAGGCGGTGAGAGTGTGGAGCTGCCCCCATGCCCCGCACCCACTTACCTGTCAGCCAGGCCTCTCCTTGCTGGCCCACTTTTTCTGAGGCGTCTTCTGCAGCAAGACCTGCATTTCAGTCAGAGGCCTTTCCAGAACACCTGTGCAGTCAAGAACTGAGCTATGGATTGAATCCATAGCTCGGTACTCGGCTGCAGAGGCCTTCTGGAAAGGCCTGACTGGGAAATTGCAGGCTGGAATGCAGCTACAGAATGAAGCTGCTCCTTTGGCCCAGAAGAAGTGGACCTACTGGGCAGGGCTGTCGGTGCCAGAGGTGAGTAAGACATCTCCCAAAAATAAGACCTGGTGCCTCTTTTGGAGGCAAAAATAATAATAAGATCCAGTCTTATTTTGGGGGAAACATGGTAGAGTGACTGGCCCAAAGTGACTTTCATGGCTGAGGTGGTACTTAAATTCACAGTCTCCTGCTTTCTAACCTGGTTCTTTAACTACTACCAATATCAGATCTGTGTGCAGATTTCTTTTTTTTATTACTTTTATGACATTCAGATTTTAGCACTATCTTTTATTCAAAGATAGTCCTTAAGATCTGTACTTCGTCCTTTGACATATTAGATTAATATAGGCATCACTGACCAGGGCAGAATATACAGGCAATTGGCCTAATCAAAGAATCCAATTCTTACCATGAATTCCTTTTTCAGTAGGGTCAAAATGCATGTCACTATTGCGTGATTTTCCATTGAACTAAATTCTAAAGGATTCTGTTTATATGGACAGAGGAACATTCAGTGCAATTATTCTGTGGCCATGTTAGTGATATAAAAGAATAGTTAATTCAATAGATTCTCAATGAGAATCTATTTTAAGAAAATAGATTTTTTAAGAAAATGGTTTCCAAGGCAGATTACACCAGGTGTTCTCATGGTTTTGAAATATAGTTAACTAACCATGATGATTTAAAGAAAAAAATTACCTGACTTTGAATTGCTAGGACTTCTAAGTTTGCATTGTCACAAATGAAGGTTGATGAGGAGCTTTTCAAAAGACATTTTGTCACATGATAAGATCAGACTCAACAATACTATTTAAGTCAGCATGAAACAGACTGGACTCCCAACCAAGCAACGTTAAATATTAAATTTTGTTTGTTTAAGAACTCTTCTAAAGGAGAATAATATAAAATACATTATCAAATATGGGCTTGCTTTATATGTAGTATTATTAATCTAACCAGAATAATAACATTATTTTAGGAAGGCATTTAAGACCACCTTGGAATGAAATTCTTTGTAACTGTCCATAATGTAAAAAGTAAAATGGATGATTTTTTAAAAAAATCTCTTTTCTGTAATCAGAATTAGATATGGTAGTGAAATAAAAGTTAATAATATAACACCAATAATCCAAAACAATTGCTAATATTTTTCAGAAAAACTACCCCCTTTATGCCTTCGAATCACCACCAAAGTGTGGAGAGCCATCCAGAGGAGATCTGGAACTTGTTAGTGAGGAATAAGAGTAGAGCAAAGGGAATCTCTCATTTTGAGTCAAGTGTAGGAGTTAACTTGTTCCTGAAATGATCACTCATGAGTTATATCTATGCTTTTAGTGGTAATAATGCTGTTCAACATATCGAGTTATTGTAAAATCTTCTTAAAGACCCCATCAGGTAAAGCTTCCAGTATAGGAGATCAATTTAAGATGATAGCATTTGCCCGAAAGCCTGATTTCTGATATCTGTCACTTTATTTTATATGAGTATAATTTGCTGAGTATTTTCACTGAGAGAAAACCTACATAGTACCTTAATGGTTTAGAAAGTTATAAGAATAACTGGACATGTTTGAATTTGTTATAAAAATAAGTTCCCTTTATCAATAATATCAAGCTATATGCAACCCCCATAAAACTTTGATAGTGAAATTACTCTATTTTAACATGGAGAGGAAATTATTAAGTATATGAGAAATTGTCAGTTTAGCTGTTTAATTAAATTTAGATTTCTACCCTTTCCAACATGAAGCTCTTGTCTAAAAAATTGCACATCCCTCCTTTAAAAGGACTGAATCCAAATAAACCTGAGAATTTCCTAGGCTGCTCTTATTGTAGTAATTTGGTTCAAATGGATGAAAGTATTTCAGATTCATGTAACTATCAGCCTCTTAAAAAAACTGCTTTCTCTTTGAATTCTACTAAAATAATTTATTTTCCTTTCATAAGACATACTTCACTTATCTGCTTCTACTGCTTAGCCTAATTTGCCTGTTAAATATTGCTTTATGCTAGATTCAGGTTACCTTGTTATAAGCCAGAACCCTAATGCACAGAGCACTGATCACACTTTTTACTCACTTGGATAAAGAATATATATTGGCTTTTAATGAAATGCGCTGAGGTGGGAGACATCTCTCTGGTCTGTTCATTTAGATGATGAGGTAACCGTGGGGAAGTTCTATGCCACCTTTCTGATACAGGACTACTTTAGGAAATTCAAGAAACGGAAAGAACAAGGACTGGTTGGAAAATACCCTGCAAAGAACACCACCGTTGCATTACAGGTGACTTTGTTTTCCTACACTTTAACTAACCATCTTGCAAGTTTATTAATAACCACAGGTAAAGGCTGTAGATGCAGTCAGCAAGGCCACAAGGACTGTTCTTTGTAATGATGCCTGGGGCCCTTCAACATTAAGAAGAGTAATCTTATTTTTCTGTGTGTTGAAAGGTAAGTGAAGAATATTTTATAGAAGCCGCAGCAGATAGGACAAAGGTAGGTTTTATGTTTTTAAGATACAGGTATTAAGATGCTGATCTCCATAACATCATGTATGATAGTCAGGTTCCACATGAATTTAAGTGGTATGTGACCTTTCTATATGAACGCTCTTCTGCATACATCTCAGAAGAACCAGAAATCTATATTGACACTAGGAATAAAGAAGCTTGAATGTGTTCCTTGAGGGAAAACAGAGACCTCCAAATACTGTGAATGTACATGGAATTATCATACTTATTTTCATCTGCACTCCTTCCTAAACAGCAATATAATAGCTACACTATAAGAGGTTGAAAGAAAGCATCCCATTAATTAAATCCACATGGACATATTCCTGTATGTTCTAAAAACAGATGAGTATGCTTGTATAGAAGCATTAATAAATCTGAGCAGGGGTTTTTCTGTTTACATACATCCTCCACCAATGTGTGAAGTTTATGGGCATGATCATTCAGTGGAAAAAGCTGCCCTGCACTTATCCTATTCCCATTTGTTGAAAGATAAGGACATAAAAAGAACTCATTGTGAAGCATTATTTGACAAAGGAGATAAAGCTTTGTTTCAAGTTCTGCTAGAAGCCCTACTCTTGGCCAGAATGAGGAAGCCTCCTCAGGAAGCAAATCCCAGGAGGCAATAGTGAAATATAAGATTGTATAAGGAAGTTTGCCCTGCAGTGCATAAGATAGCCTGCTATCCTTAAAGAAGATGGCAGATTCTAGTTCATGGTAAGGGATGAAGCATGATATTAACTACCAGTCTAGCCAGCAGCCGAAAATGGAAGGTTGAGGCAAAACTGTTTGTAGGAATATAGAGAACATCTAGAGTGCCTAGGTATGTAAACTGCAGACCACATGCAACTCTTCAACTCTTTTGTGGTCTCAAAAGTAAATCCAGAATTGGGGGGTGGGGAAAGGCAAGTTTTTATGATTGAAGTTTTTTAAGAGAATTGGGCAAGCAAAAAAGCTCAGCTTCTTCCTCTTCAAATTACACACTCTCAAGATCTCTCTATAATCAAGAAAAGTTGCTTCTGAGCTCCTGCTCCTTTAATATCTCACACTGGCAAAATCCAGAATTGGAACACTACCAAATACTAGTATGCCTCATACAACATATAGCATGTTCACGTTATTCAGCAAGTAGCTGGCTGTAGAACTAATTTCACAATAAATCCCATTACTTTGGAAGATCTCACTTTTGTCATAGCAATAGTTCTGCCCAGCTGACCTCTAACTCTGAAAAAAATAGAGATTTTTTTTTCCACATAGTTCATCACAAAAAGGTTGCAGTGGCCCACAATTCCCCAAAAGGGAGTTGTGTGAAACAAGGCTGTCAAATGGCAATTTGTGAGTATAATAAGGATGGAGAAGTATTGATACTTTTGTATTACCACCGCTGGGGAACTTGCATCTGTGTTTAATCATATTCATTGTTTGTCTTTTGACAGCATTGCTCCAGGTGGCTATTCTGATATTTCATCTCCTGGAGCTTCTCAGTAAACCAATGAAACCCTCCCTTCTCCCCCCATCTCATTATTTAGGGATACGCCATTCAGGGGTGATCCTGTCAAACACTTTTGTTGTCTACAAATTCCAGAGTTTGACTAGATGCCCAGAATTGTTCATCAAGTTTCTGGGAAATTCCCCAATGCCTGCTGGAAACCACTGGATCAGTAAGATGCATCGGGCAACTAGATATTGGTAGTGTGAATGAGACTTATAGTGGCCAGTATCTAGTAACATAGAGAATATTGGGTTAGACATAATATGGGTTTAAAGATGGCCACATTTTCAATGAATGTGACTCTGTGACATGGGAACTTACAATTCCAAGTTAAATGTAACCCTATTTTTGTGTTCCCTGTATCTCTCTTCTGATTATTATTATTAATGAAGATTAATAGTATTTTCCCTCTATTTTGAGGCAAGAAACATTTGTGAATTGTAGAAGCCCTAAGTAGGTTTATATTTTTTTTTAATTAAAGTTTAAAACTCTTAACTAAAAATCTAAAAAACTGAAACCTTGACTCCATCCATATATGAGGGCAGTTTGGAAATAAACGTCCATTTGGTTATCAGTGACAGACACTCACAAATACAGAACTTTTATTGTAGAAAACTACAACATTACATTACTTTTTGACATAATCGCCATTCAAATTGAGGCACTTGTCATAACGTCTTACAAGGTTTGAAATTCCTTAGTGGTAGTCACATGCCCCGACATTTGTTATGGATGGCTCATCTAAGTTTTCATAATGTTTCACAGTAGACTTCTGAATTGATGGTTGAATCATGGTCCTTTGGCATCTTCACATTTGATTATCTATGGCACCACTCGGATCCGGTGTGGTGTTGGTTCATGATAATGCTCGTATGCACACCACTAGATGCACCCAAGAACTTTTAAAGCAGTTCCGTTGGACTGTTTTTGATCAGCCCCCTATAGCCCAGATTTGGTGCCGAGCGACTACTGCTAAGGAATTTCAAACCTTGTTAGATGTTATGACAAGTGCCTCAATTTGAATGGGAATTATATCAAAAACTAATGTAATGCCGTAGTTTTCTAATGTGTATAATAAAGGTTCTGTATCTGCGAGTGTCTTGTCTTTTTTAAAAAATATATTTTATTGATTTTTCACAATAACAATCTTTAGTGTTTAGTAAGCAGTGTGTTGTCTGGGTTCATATATTCAAAAACAATCAATAATGATTAATTTCTATAATTCCATAATCAATATATTAATTAATAGTATATTTCCTTGATCTTCTCTTCTTCCAGTAGTAGTCTCCTTTGTCAACATTAAACAAATATAATTCTTAATATTTTCAATATAAAGGTTGGATACAAACTTTTTTCTTGTGTTTGTACAAATAACAATAACACCCATCTATAACATCTTTTCTGGTTGGCTTATGTTTAAATTGTATTTATAAAAGTCATCTTATTAAGTCACTATGTGTCCTGTTTTCAACTTCTTATTTAAGCTTAGTTTCCCCTCAGTATTCAAACCATTCTTATCAGTCATAATTTTCTCAAAATTGATTACTTTTAAATATCCAAGCTTTTCATTCACATACACCATCCCAATATTTTCACATTTCATATATTATAAAAAGTACTATACTACTTATATATCTTATCCCTCTTACTGTAGGGTCCCTTTATATCCAAAATCTATCTATTCTTTTAACCATATTCAAACAAGTGTTTAATCATATAGTACTCCATCTGATAAGTCGAATCAAAACTTTTGAATCTAACTCTAGTCTTCTTCTTTTGCCAAGTCAGTATGTTCTACTTGCCAGGGGATTCCTGTATTTTTGTAAGTGTTGTTGGGAGTGAGAAAGACAAGTTGAGTAGAGTGTATGCTTTTTGTCTTCCAGACTCTAATAATTCTCCTGGCAGCTCTATAATCCATTTTGTTAAATCTTCTTTCTTGTTGTCAAATTTGTTTTGGGGTCCTGAAAGATAAAATATCTTTTCCATTTTCATTGTTGTGGCAAAGTCTTGTAGATTTCCTTCTGTTTGTGTTAAGTTGTAGTTCTCTTCAGTATAGCTTCCCTATTTAAGTCACTTTCTTCTGGTTTGTGTTCTGTATCTGATTTGTTTATTCATTCTTTATCTTCATTTTCTGAGAGTTTTAATTGTAAGTTTAGATTGAAGATGTGCTCATTTATGTCATCAAAGTTATTTTTAATCTCATCATGGTTTGAAACCATTGTCATTTGAATCTATCGCAGCATTGCATACATTTCCTCCTGGAAAATATTTGCCTTATCTTGAAGTATTGCTCCTGCAGACCTCTGATGTTCCAGGCTAGGGCCTTCTGAAGGGAATATTAGATGTGATTTCCTATCACTTTTAGATAGGTATGCCACATTCATTTTCTCTCCCCTCCCCTCCAGATAGTCTTTCACTGGTACCATAGTCTCTGTAATTAGCTATATCAGACCAGCCAATCTTAAAATCCAAACAACCAGAACTTATATAGTTCTTATCTTTATATATGGTTTTTGTAATGCAATGCATTTCCAATTGTCAAAGCATCATTGAAAGCAGTGTTTTATAACAGTTCTTCTGTTCAGGGGTTTTAGAATTATCAACCAGCCAAAATTTCAGTCCAGAATGTTTAGCCACCTAAAAGCTTTCCAGTAAATTCCCCCCCTAGAAAATTAGCCAGAAGTCAAGGTTTTTCTTTCTCTGCAATCAATTCTTGGGCATAGAAATCACAGCTCAGTGAGTATTTATATTCCCAGAAGGTCAGCTGTTTTTAAAACAAATGTAGTTCTCATTCTGTAGTAGATGGCCCTGTTGTATTTTCTTTCCTCTGTTCCCAGCTGTTCTTTATTTAACAAAGAATCACTGAGGTTCAAAGGGACAAGTTTTTTCTATTTCTGGGCATCTTGCCAATTTCTGAGTCAATGCAGCTATAGTTATGCTCTAATCCTCCACTAGATATCAGTATCTATTCATTTCCCAGCTTTTAAGACAAATACCTATTTTCTTATAGTTTATCAATACTTTTCAGATGTGAAATCTTAACAGTTTTCATAATTTTCAGATTTATCCAGACTGTAGTATTATTAACTTCATTTCAATATATTTCTGTCTCCCATAAACATTAATTCGCCGTTTCCGTCTATGGAAGGGTAGGTGTATAATTCCCTCCCTTCTTACTTTTGGAGGATTTTTTGCTTCTTGAGGATTTTTTCCAGAAAGTCAATTACAAGATAGGAGAGAGAACATAGATATTCCTACCCAGTTCCAAGCATGCTGTTCACTGTTGTTTTGGTTAATGCTTTTGGACTTTGGCTGCTGGTAGCTTGGGCTAGTCAGCGAGATGTGACTAGCCTTTCTCCTGTTGGGTTGGAGGGCTTCCCTGGATTGAGTGGATCAACTGCCATCGTTCTGCAATCAGTGGGGGGCTCTCCTTTGTCGCCTCTCCGGGGCGGCTTTTGACCCAGCCGTGGGATGTGGAGCCCCGCAATCCCTACAATGCAAGACCGGAAGTCTGTATCTGCAAGTGTCTGTCATTGATAACCAAATGGAGGTTTATTTCCGAATTGCCCTCGGATATGACATAAAGCCACATTTGCACCATCAGTGCAGTTTCACTATCTCCCTCCACTATAAAATTTGCTGAAGTGGTCATAACCAATTGCTCATTCAGATGGCTAAGCCTCTTTCTGAAATTTTTGCATATTGCAGAAAGATCAGGGATGTGAGGGCAATGAAGGGCAGGCCTGCACGCATGTTGATATGTTCAGATGCAATCTTTGTTCAGGGCCATGTTTGTTGCTTTGATCTATTTCTTTTATTAAATGCAGGGCTTTTTTTCTCATAGAATACCCAGAACGGAGTTCCGACACCTTTTTTGGATAGAACCTTGTAGAGTAGGCAAGGCGGGTTGTATGACGTGTGTGAGTTCCAGCACCTTTTTTTTTTTTTTTTTAGAGAAAAAGCACTGATTAAATGTATCACTCTGGAGATGTGTCTAAATTATATGATACAATTGATGTGATACAAATAGCACAACTAGGATGTATGCTTTGGAACTGAAAATCTGATGATTCAACTATTCCTTGCTTTTTCTTTGCTGACTACTTTTCTGAAAGATATTCAGTCATTTTGTGGCTAACATCTCATCATTTGGTTCTGGGAAGTATCTTTTTTAATTATTAGTTGAATTAAGAGATATTTATAGAAGTCCAGTATGATAAAGACTGAGTTTTCTGAAGCAGCATTGCTAGGATGTGAAAATATTTTATTGGACTGTAGGATCCTTAGTTTATTATATAATTATTTTTACATGAATGCTCTAGAAATGGATATTCATGTAAATAGGACATTTATTGCTTCCTTCATAATACTGTTGAGTTGAAGACCATCTGGATGGGTGAAATGGTAATTAAATCTTCTTTTCCCATCCTGACTCTATGACTGATTGCCAAACTGTGAAAGTTAAAATTGCACATTTTCGGTTTTAAATCTTTTATTGGCTATAGTAACAGGTAGCAGGAGGCAGAGCTTAAGAACAGCTCCCTCTTAGATCAAGCCATAACTCAGTGGCCAACTAATTGCTTCTGGGTGCTAAAAAAAAAAAAAACTGAAAAATGAGACATACTTTTTCTGCTGTCATTTCCTTACAACTGGTATTTGTAAATGGCATCCTAATCAAGATAGAACATTGGGTCTCAGAACGAATAGTTGTTGATAGGTAGTGAAATTTCTTTGTTTTATTACCACAACAATTGAAAGATGTTATGGTGATGACAGTTTAAAAGACAAAGTTCTCAGTGCAGTTAAATTAATAATGGAGTCCAAAGGGCACTGAGTGTGCATCAGTTGAGTCCAATTGGGGAATGGCTACAGTTGAGCCCCTACAGATAAGTACTGAGTCACATAATAGTGAACAAGGCTTTCTCCAGCAGATCATACTGAAAAATATATAGTTGAGCCTTGGACAGTGGTACTAGTGATTAATTAATAGTGTCTCTAGCAGGGATATAGAAGATGGGTAGTGCTTTTTTTTCTAGTAACCATCTTTTTTAGCTATTTTTTTTCTTTTTTAGCTACAATGACTGAATATTTTTCCTAGTAGTCCTTTATTGCAGATTATTTTTTATTTAAAACAAAGACTGATTTTATGACACTATAATATTTTAGCTGGATTGTATACTTACATTCTTTATGTTTCTGAAACATATTTGTTGATATGTACCAGAAGTTGGCACCAGCTGTGATTTAAAAAATATCAGTATTGCAAGACATACGGTGAACAAATATTTCAATTTTTTATGTATGTTTATTTGTTTTTTCTGAAGGTGAATATAAATTAGTTGATGATATTTTCTCCAGTTTTGTGTTGTTCGTTGCCTTGGCTACTAATCAAATATTTAAGAATAATCTTGGAGGAAGAAAGAAGTAAGGCTGTTCAAACTGTCTTGGCTTTTCTTTGTGATACATAGCTGGGGGTGTATTATGTTCAGGAGCTTGCAGAATACTCTTTGACCACAACATCTTGTCTGAAACCTTATCAAAATAGTTTATTGCAAGTATCAGGCATCACCTTAAAAATGTAAAACAGAGATTATTTTTAAAAAGATTCTAATCCAAATTAATACTGGAGGAAACATTGATATTCAAAAAAATTATCATTTTTTGCATTCTCCTGTGGCACCAATAACAACTTCCAGATCACTAACATATAGTATAGGAAATCATTCAGATGGCTCAGTGAAAACAAAGAAGCCTGGCAAGCATCTAATTTTTCTTTATTAATTTCATTTAATATGATTTGTAAAACCAGTTGATTTATCTGGGTGGTTGGTTCAGGTAGTATGAAATGCGTTTGAATTGAATGGTTTACTTCTTTTTCTTTTCTGCTTTCATTGTTTCTGAGTGGGTTTTGGTACTCTCTGAGCTTGTTTGTTTTCTTACAGATGTTTCATTATCCAACCTAAGTAACATCATCAGTGCAGGTGCTTCACGATTTCTGTCATACATTTCTTCTCTGCTCCTATACCTGTGTCAGTTTTTTTTTTTTTTTTGACTATTGTAATGTCCTCAGGCTGCAAACTATCCTTCAGCTTTATGACGTAATTTTTAATCAATAGCTTAGAAAATTTTTGAAGATTAATTACTTTATGTGAATCAAAGTCAGTTGCTCAATCTGGAAGGGTAATTATGAATTGAATCACAGATTCCCTTTCCAAACTAAAGTTGGTTATAAGAAGGCCAAAGTTAAGATAATACCTTGCCTGATTTCTAGATTCTACTGATCAATTAGATATAATTGAATATCTTTAGAGATAGCATTAAAAGAAAGTAATGGATTTCTTTGGTCCAGGTCAGTGAAATTACAACACAGTATCAAAAATTATTAGATTATGATGAAGAAACTGTTAATATAAACTGTTTAACATAAAAGGCAAAGGCTAGGAAGTTGCTTTATGATTTGATACAAGAGTGGAACCTGGAAATTAAAGGAAATGTGCCATGTTAGTTTTTCCCCCTGCAGATAATAAAATCTTTACATGCTAGAAATGCACAGGGAGAACTCACTGAGAGATAATACCATCAAGAAATCTCTCAGAACTTAGAATCAATGATAATAATTGTTCTCAAGATGAAATAATTCTGGTAAGCGATGCGATGGGAGACACTTCAAGAAAACGGAAAAAGAATGCATTTGGAATCATCTTGCAAAATGGATCCAGAATTCTGTGGCAGAAGGAAAAGTAAACTTGGAAAATAGCATGATGGGGAATGGAAATCATCTGAGGATGGTGGTGTGTGTATGTGTAGAACAGTGGTTCTCAACCTGTGGGTCGGGACCCCATTTGGGGTCAAACGACCATTTCACGGGGGTCTCCAAACAACGCAGTCCGCCATTTTTTTCCCCTTTTCCTTAGCTGTGCTACTCCCTTTTATTCTATTGGCTTTTGAAAGCCAATAGAATAGACTCTCTTGAATAGAGTCTAATTGTATTGGCTTTCAAAAGCCAATAGGAATTATCCAGGCTGTCTCTGCCCTGCTGAGCCCGCCAAAAGTTCCATTCTGCAAACGGTGCTGCACCAGTTGAGTAGTCCTTGACTTACAACCAGTTGAGTAGTCCTTGACTTACGACCGGTTGGGGGTCGCGGCATTAAAAAGGTTGAGAACCACTGGTGTAGAATATGAGGATAAATATAGCAAGGAATAGATCAAGTTCTACAGTCTAAAAATTCCAGTGTCTACAAAAGCACAGAATATGGAGAAGAAACAGGAAGAGTGAGAAATCTAAGGCAGGAAAGAAAATATCATTTATAGTTATTGGTGAAACCTGGTTGTTATCTATGATAACTTACTGAAAAGAGAAAGTCCAGACAAAATGAGAGAAGTAATATTAAATATAAAAGAAATACATATGTCTAATATAGGGGAAATTGAGACAAGGTCTGTTAGGAGCTTCTAGTGTACAAGATGACAAAAGTGAGCTGAACTATGCTGCCATTTGATGGATAGAGATTGGTTTAACAATTATGCCTACTGAATGGATATCAATGGCTCCATATCAAATTGGGAGAAAATATCAAGTAGTTTACTTCAGGACTCTAACCAAGACTCTGTGCTGCTCATCATAGGTATAAATGATTAAGATGAAAGTTTAGAAAAATATAATTATAAACTTTGCAGGTTAAGAAATTAGGCAATTTCAACATTCAGGTGGACCTTGACAAACTGAAACAATTGGCAAATTAATTTGTACAACAATACAAAAGTAGAAAGAATCAAAGCCAGGTATATAGGATTTTGGAGGGTTAGGGAACTACACTGGGTAGCAGTGCATACAGTGCATGCAAAAAAAGTTTCTTGGTGGATCACAAGTTGAACATGAGCTACAAAAACAAATGCAGTTCAAAGTTGCCTCAAGAAAGATATGGTATCAGGATCAAGGGAAGTCATTTTTTCACTGTATTCTCTGTTGATAAGCTCATATCTAGAACATATGTACAGTTCTTGAGATCTCATTTTTCGAAGTAGATTGCTAAATTAGAGCAGAGAACAACTGAGATAAGGAACCTGTAAGAAAAAACATATGATGCACTGACAATCTTTAGCCTGCAGAAGAAAAGTATGTGGAAAGACATTATATTTGTATTCAAGTATCTGAAGGACTGTCTGCAGAGAATATAACACAATTGTTCTGTTTTCCAGAAAATAGGGAAAGAAATATATTTCCATTACAAAGAATTAGATTTTTCAATAGACATCAGGAAAAATGTCCTAATGATAAGAGGAGTGGAATAATTGAACAGATTGCTTCAATGAATGGCAAATTCTCATTTGCTAGTGTTATTTAGATGCTAGATGATCAATTTTCAAGGTATTGTTGTAGTATGGATTACAGCATTGGGTAGGACATAAGACTAAGTAATTTTTAAGGGCCTTTCCAACCCTTATATCTAATGCAGCAGAATAGAGAGGTTAGATCAGGGGTGTCAAACTGCTGGCCCGTGGGCCGGATGCATCATGCAGAAGCCGCATCCACCCCGTTGCTGGCAATGTCAAAACTGTCCCGATACATTGCATGATGTCACGTGACATCACGAGTTTGATATGTCTGCATTAGATGAATGAATTGAGGCACCCACATAACTACCCCTACCACTACATTCTGAGCCAGCTGCAACTTCTGAGTGATCTTCAAGGTAGCCAGTGTAGCACATATTGCAATAATCCAAATGAGAAATGACTAAAGCATGAGTTAGTGACCCTTCCAATCTACCTATGGACACAATTGTATACAAAATTAAGTTGTGCAAAGTCCCATCTGGCTATGGTTATCACCTGCTCATTGAGCAGGAAATTATAGTTTAGAGAAATGCCAAATTGCATACTAACTTTTCCTGGGGATCAGCTCATATCTAGAACATATGTACAGTTCTTGAGATCTCATTTTTCGAAGGACATTGCTAAATTGGAGCAGAGAACAACCGAGATAAGGAACCTGTAAGAAAAAACATATGATGTTTTCAGAGCCAAAGATGGTTATTCCCTGATTCTGGGAGATCCCCTAACTCACAGCTACTGAAGCTTGCAGGCTTAGACCTGAACTCAACCCAGCTTCTTAAAGCATCTTCATAGAGATACTTTGCTCATGCCAGATTAATTAGGAAACCAGCACCACCAAAACAACCAATCAGGATCAGGAATTAAAGATCAGCAATCTCACCAACCTGCACCAATTTGTAACTTGGCTAAAGAACAGTCACAATCAAGACACCTGAATATAATGACACGAGCTCCCCCATCAGTTCCTGCTCAACTGTTTGTAATCTGTAAAGCCGACTACCTGCCTCTGAAGATACCAGTGACAGGAAATCTCTTGTCTAGGCCACTGTTATTAAATCCTGAAGCCCCATTCTGCCCAACAGATACAGCTGTGAAAGGTACCACATCAATATACTAATTTACTTTTTGATGCATGATCTTCAAACATTCTTAAGTAAGTAACATTTGTTTTGAAAAGACTAAAAATATTGATTGGCCTATGGGGATTGATTTTGGGGAATATCCCACACACATGCACTGTGTTCTTTATATGCATATTTCCAATTATAAATACTTCATTGTACAAAAAAAAAACCCCTCACAAGAGAACATTTCCTGCAACTCAGTAGGATTAGCATGTCTTGGCATATTTAGATGGTCAGAACTACATTGTTGATTAGGGCTGGGCATGTTCTTTAAAAACATGTTTCACACATGTGGCAATGTCTTCAAAGACTTCATCAAAATAGCCACACCTTATTCTAGGATTGCGGTTCTAAATACATTCAGGGATAGGAAAGCAATTGCATGAGCCTGGAAAAAGTTGCAGTTACTTTTTAATCCAACATATGTGCTTTATAAGCATTCCTGTATATTGTGAAAGACCTTCCTGTTTTATACTTTTCAAGATTGAATGTGATTTTTCTGCCGGAATGACTTATATATGGATCATATATTTCACTGTTCTCCATGCAGAAAACCAACTAACTTCCATTTTTTTCCTCTTTTGGTAGTAATTTTATTGAAGATTATATTATACAAATAAAGTTAATATACTCTTGAGTAAAAACATATTAAAAAGAAAAAAGGAAAGGAGAAAAGTGATGGGTTAAAAAGAAACAGAAAGAAGAATCTTCCCTGCAAGTATGATCATCTTCTAAAGGGGAAAGAAACCCATATCTGACCCCATTCTCTACAGTAAAGTTTCGTCACTCCATCTTAATCAGCAAAAGTCCATTAAGTTTTATCAAAAATAACAACATACTATACAAATGATATCATACACTCATGATTTTAAAAAAAATCCATTAAAACTTAACAGCTAACTTCCATTTCTGAGGTGGAAGGAGAATGTAGATTAGCTTTAATGTCAGACTGATAAAAATTAGAAACCCTTGAGTGGATTCAGTTCAGCAGAAATCCCTTAAAGCCAAACATAGGGAGGATTCATGATGAAGCAGATGTCTCCAAAGGACTGGAGACAGCCTTGTGATGACATTGACCTGCACTCTGGATAGCTGTTTCTCGACTAAACTGCAAGAACTGAGATTTCCGCAGTGAGCTCATGAGCTAAGCAGCTGTGTGTCAAGGGATTACCATTAAGCTCACAACCATAATGTAGCCTTATTGATACAAATTCTGCTGAGTCTTATTTTTAATCACTTTTGGAAATTGCTTTTTAACTGCTTTTCAACTATTAAGAACCTTTTGATCGACCAGCTTTAATATGCACTTGGTGAGTTTCTTTTAATCAGTGAAATAAGTTTTAAAGGTAAGCTTAATATATATTTTTTAAATGTTTTTTTGGAATAGACAACAAAAGAGTAATTAGAATATGATTTTGGAAATGTATAAATGGACTAAGGATCTAGGTGGATTTCAAAGAAGATTTTGAAATTAATTATAAGAATTGTTCTCAGGGGAAATGTCTTTTTGGAATAGACAACAAAAGAGTAATTAGAACATGATTTTTGAAATTTATAAATGGACTAAGGGTCTAGATCAGGGGTGTCAAACTCGCAACATCACGTGACATGTCATGACGTATCGCAACTTTTTTGCCATTGCCGGAAATGGGGTGGGCGCGGTTTCGCTATGATGCATCTGGCCCACGGGCTGGCAGTTTGACACCCCTGGTCTAGATGGTTTTCAAAGACAATTTTGAAATTAATTATAAGAATTATTCTTAAGGGAAAATGCTGTTTTGAATTCTTAAAAGAAAACATGATAAGATGGGAATTTGAATGTTGAAAACTAGAGGGTGCTAGAAGGAACTAGAAAATTACAATCTATATAAATAAAAATGTAAATGTTTGTTTGTTCAAAATCTTAAATCTCCAAAAGTTCTTCACCAATTGCTTTGAAATTTTGACACAATGTTGCATTCAAATACGCATGTGTTTTTATATACCTATATTATATAGATGTCACACCTGTGACAGGTAAAAACAAACTTTTTGAAAAACAGGTAAAACATGCTTTTTTTGAAAAACAGCGCCATCTATTGGATGTAATCTCTATATCTGCAGACACAATGGAACAACAAAAAATATTGTATACCCACAAGCATTATGAAATTAAACATATTACAAATGTGCGCTTTTTCTTTTCTTTCTTGAGCCACAGCAACGCGTGGCTGGGTACAGCTAGTTAAAGAATAAGAACATTTACATTTAACTTATTAACGTAGAATGGAGCAAAATACCTTAACATAAGATATTATGATATTATAATAATGAACAGGGATATACAAATAGCAACAGAAAGAACAACTTGGATAATTCACTTAAATTGGATTTACAAAAGAAGCCTGTTAAACTTCTGAAGGGTTTTGTGAAAAGCAGCCCAAAAAAATGAAAACATGCTCTAGGGCATTATTTGAAGGGTTTAAAGATCAAGATTGCTAAAAGTAAAAGGAAGGAATATAAAATGGATTTATTCAATCAAAATGGGCTTATTTAATTGAAATAGATATTATTTCTTGTAACCCTGATTAGAACTGAATGACAAGATTTTAAGGATATGTTTAAAGGTAAGAGATGAAATATGGGATGAAGAGATTGTTGTACTTTAAGAGAAGTGATAAGTTAAAATTGTTTAAACTTGTGATGAAGGGAGAAGTCATCCTTTTTCTTTGCTGTATTTTTATTTTTCTCTTTTTCTGCACTTTCTACTTTTTATTTTTTAATCCTTTTTTGTAGATTATATTAGGTTTTGTCTATTTAGTATAAAAAACACAGAACCATCAAAAGATACAGCCACAGTGAAAAAAGAAACACTCAGATCTACAGAGAGAGATCTAATCTAGTAGAAAGTAGATTTTCTCAAGAAATCACTGTGAGAAATTGGGGAAATTCCCAGTAATACAGGAAGGTGTTCTTGAATGATTGTTTTATTTAATACATTTCCTTCAATATATTCATGATGTCTAACAGTACAAAGTGTGAAAAAACAAACGGTATCTTTGAAGATACTGGTCTTAAAATATCACTGAATTTCAACAGAAGCCTGGAAAAGAAATACAGAAGAAATTAATGTAAGACTAACATTGATAAGATCTTTGATCTTTGATATATTATTCGAGATTCCCTCCAAACCACTGATTTACAAAAACCTGTAATCTAAAGAACACACAGGAAGTGCATTGAATCAAAAACTATTAATCTGTGTCCAAATGAAAATTGCAAGCAACATCTCAAGCCTTACTAAGTAACCCCACTTGACTTTTCAAAGTCCAGGATGTGAAATATTGTTTAGGAAAGGGCAATGATAATTGGAGATAGGAAACACCATTTAAGGGACAGACAAAAGGTCTCTCACCAGCATGTTTTCCTAATTGGGAGTTTTGTATCTGCTATGAAGCCATTTTGTGAGAACACCCACAACTTCACATCAAAATTAATTTTCCCGTGGCTAAGAAGTTTGGCAATCTTTTCCTTTAATTTAATGATAGATTTGTTTGTTTTCCTAACCTGGTAGCCACCAACCATGTTGTTCCTGTCAATTCCAATTAATTAAGCCATTTCCTGGGTAAAAGGAAATTGTGGTCCAATATTTGAGTTGGGAAGAATATTTTCAAGGAAATGTAAATTAGGCTTGCAATGTTATCTACCCTCGTTAATTTTGACTCAATTGTTTCTGTTCCTTATCTTATTTAAAAAGCAAGCTGATGTAATAAACATTCATAATAGCATTTTCAAAATTAGCATTTAACAGTGATTATGACAGGTGTCCATTAATAGATTGTGCCATAAAAAGTATGCACAAATTAATATACCTGGTCAATTGCAGAGTAAAATAAAAGATAAAGGCATTGCAGTTTGTAAAATATCAAGTGCAATTCTATTTAACAAAGCTTTGCTATTTTTGTGAAGTATCTATAACCCTCAATTAGCCACCATAACAGTAATAACATATAATGATGACATTCAAAAGACGTTTTCAATGGTTATTAAATGCAAATAGGGTTGTACGTAATTGTCCTTTTACTTCATTGGCCTGCAATGTTCATACTGGGCTCACATCAAGCTCAGCTGAACAGGGTTTAATAATAGAACACAGATTTCTTTGTGTAAGGAATGTGAAGGGAACACAGCTTCTAGGCACTGAGATAGGATGGACTCTGTGAAATCTAATGCTACAGTGGATGCTGGACTTGACTACTACGTTTCTTACATCCACTGCTATAGTGTAGGTGCCCCATATTTTAATGTTTTGACTGTGTGTGATCCAGAATTGTGGGTATCTTAACTGATTGAATGCTGCATTATATATTATTTTATTAGTAGTGATTCTTTGTAAAGAAATTTTTCAGTGGTATAAACCAAATCAGGTAAGTGAAATCAAAAGTATTAGGATAGCTTTCTCTTATTTAAGGTGTTTGTATTTGTTATAAGCTCTTATAGCAGCAGTTGGTTGATTAGTTTCTACTGTACTTTCTTTTCAGAAAAATTAGAAAGAATAGTATTTTTTTAAAAAAATCAACCAAGCAGCATTTATTTTAATGGTAAGATGGCAGAATCCTGAATATTCACTGACATCAGGATTAAATATTAGGTGCATTTCCTCCAGTTACTGATTATTAATGTTTTGGTAAGCTTTATTATTTAAATTTTGATTTTTAAAGATACACTTATCCTGTGATTATTGAGTTGAGCCATAACATCTGATAGCTCAAGTTTCATTGTTATTCATTAAGTGCAATGTCCAATATCCTTAATATTGTTTAAGAATATATTGTAGAGGTAAATCCAGTCGTCTTTGTATATCAGAGGTATGTGAGTTTATTAGTTTTTATTGTAGGTGCATTAAAAAGTATTACCTATCTAGATCTAACTGTTTATACAGAAAGAGGAGGAAATGGGTTGGCAGTAATTAAACGTGATATCAGACATCTTAAATTTAGATTTTATTATTCTAAGACCTTTGTTTGCATTAGGGTTTAAATGTAATTGTTGTAAAGCTGTATGTGTGAGTATGGTTTCTTATTACCAATCTATCACATAAACATGGCATTTGGTAATAATGAAATAAATTTTATCTATAAAAGCTGTTTAGTTCTCTGTGAACATTTAAAAGAACAAATATATGATTTATTTTAGTATTTTATTTTTTCAAAAGAAAACTATTTGTGTTTTCAGAAGTGATGCTGGGGAAATGTGGGTGCATTAATGATTAATGTCATTGTAAATAGTTGGTATCAGCATGCTTCCAAAGCACAGCTGCAGTGAATTATCATGTCACTTTTAAGTTATAATCTTGTGTGTTACAGAACAACCTACTAGAAAAACACTCCTGATCTGATAAAGTAATCATGGCTATCAGATTAAGATGAAGTCTTTGAAGGTTGAAAAGCTTCTGTTTTGGAGTTCATAATCTGCAATTCATTTAGCTTGGATTATTTTTCCCCAACCATTGAGTCTTACTTTAGAATTGGTTTATTCCTTTATTTTCAATCTTCCCTGCCCTCTTCATAGGATGACATATACTGTAAAGGCTTTTGAAGTTGAAGGCCAAAACCCATATATGATACTGGGGAGAGATGAATCAGAGTTAAACTTGAAGTGATGGATGTATTTTTGAAGTTATGCATGAAGCTGAAATATAGACTACAAAACTTTAAATACACTTCCTATTGTGCGCACACATACACACATCTCATCCACTCACATATTTATTTTTATAAGTTTTTGTTGATTTTTAAATACAATTCAACAGTGCTTATTCAACAAACGTGCTGTTCTGAGTTTATCATTCACTAATACAGATTAAATTCCTAATCCCTAGTTCATTTGTCCAACCATTGTTGAAATGAGTCCCAAGTTTGAAAATATTTTGTTTCTTTTTTTTCTTTCAATCTCAGAGTAAGTCTGTCCATTTCCGCACAGTCTAGTATTTTTTTAATTATTTCTTCCTCTGGGGGTATTTCTTCATTTTTCCAATATTGTGCGAATATAAGTCTTGCTACTGTTATTACATGTAAAATATATTTTGTTTGTCAAGCTTTTCTGGCATTATACCTAATAAAAAAAGTTCAAGTTTAAAATCTACGTGTTTCCCCAGCATCTTTTCTAGCCAAGTATGTATTTTTGTCCTATATCTCTTTGCTTTAACACATGTCCATGTTGAAGTTGTGCATGAAGCTGAAATATAGACTACAAAATTTTAAATACACTTCCTATTGTACACACTCACACCTCATCCACTAACAGTAGCACTCACATATTTAGTAGGGCTATATACATTCTTTGAAAATGAATGTATATAGCGTTTTTAAGCTCATTCAAATACAGCCCTCTCTGTTATTCATTAAAGTGGTCTAACTTTTTTTGTTTAGCAACCTGTTTTAAATTGGGTTGTTGGCTAGACAATTTGGAAACTAACTGAAATTTTTTCCCCTTATCCTGGCTTCCTCTTCCCTAAAAGAATCACAAGGAATGTCTTTTTAAAAATGCAGTCAAGTCTCTGAAAATATTTGGCTAAAAACTGGGAGGGTTAATATGATCCAAGGGATGTACTATCCTTATTTCTTTTCACCCTATTCTGTCAACAAATGATTAGATTTAACTAGTATTTTGATGCTTCACTATAAACTATTAGTTTCCCCCTTTATCTACTACTAGATAAATAGATGGAATCTCTAGGTATTTAAGACTTTGCCCAATTTTGGTTAGTGTGCCAGGAGTCACTTTGTGGAGAAAGGCCAGAGCAGTATAGTATCACATCCATGTTACCTCTAGAATAGACAGGTGAAATATCTTCTAAAGGTGTAACATATATATTACCTTTGAAGACTATCTGGAAGATGTGATTGGTATAAAATACAGTTGTCTTCTTCTTTCGGAACCATGACAACAGTACCCTATATTTTGGCAGATGAGAGAATTTGTATGATAATATTAGTGTTTCAGGCTCTACATTGGCCACTAATAGGCTTCAAAGAATAATCTGAGTGTGCTAGTTTTCATCTAAAACAGTGGTTCTCAACCTTTTTAATGCCGCAACCCAAACCGGTCGTAAGTCTGGGACTACCCAACCAGTTGTAAGTCAAGGACTACCCAACCGGTTGTAAGTCGAGGACTTTCCCTGCCCAGGAGCACCACGCATGTGTGGTGGTGCCCCTTGCGCCGGCCGAGGCTTAGCTGGCAAGCGGCAGAGATGGCGCAGGCCGACCACCGGCTGGGCCACCAGCTGGCCCAGCCCAAGGGAGGTAAGGCACCCGCCGGGCCCCATGCGCGCCAGCAACCCTCCCTGTGCCCGCCGGCCTCTCACCTCCCACCCTTGGCCCTCTTTTACTTACATGTTTAGTAGTTGCTCAGCAAGGAGGGGTGGAAACTTCCAGACAGCTCGCCTTCGCTGCAGACAACTTGCAGCACCGTTTGCAGAATGAGATTTTTGGCGGGCTCAGCAGGGCAGAGACAGCCTGGACAATTCCTATTGGCTTTTAAAAGCCAATAGAATTAGACTCTATTCAAGAGAGTCTATTCTATTGGCTTTCAAAAGCCAATAGAATAAAAGGGAGTAGCACAGCTAAGGAAAGGGGGGGAAATGGTGGACTGCGTTGTTTGGCAATCCCCGTGAAATGGTTGTTCGACCCCAAACGGGGTCCCAACCCACAGGTTGAGAAACACTGATCTAAAAAGTCTTAGATATTTAGGTCCTCACATATCTTCCTTCGTGCAATCTACCTACCCTACAGAACTCCAATAGGGGAGAATCAATGTTTGAACACTATGATATAGCCTTCCTCCAATTATCTTCATAGTGCCCTCTCTCTTTGAGAAGCTAGTAAAACAAGCTATTTCACAGACATTGTATTATTCATTGCTGGAGAAAGAAATAAAGTAGTGCTTATCTTATTCTATTGTATTATGGAATTTGATTCATATTTTTTTTATTGTCTGTGTGCTGGTTGATTTTCGATGAGTTATAAACTGTCTTGTAGAATCATAGTGCTCTATAATTATAGGAGTAAAAAAACCAAGGTACTTTACTGAGCCTCCAAGGAAACAGGACACTTCTTTTTTAAAAAAATCACGTATTTATGATTTCTTGTCAATTATATGAAAATGGCTTTGAACCTTCTTTTCTTTAAAACGCTTGGAAGCTAGGTTTTGAATATGTTTTTTCATATTTGCTCCTAAAAATAGACTGATTGATGTTGGTAGCATTATGTTTATCAAAGAATCAGGAAGAATAATTGATGAAGTAACATGAAACTGTAAATATTTTAGTTTTAAAAAATGCCCTTGAATATGGGTTTGTGAAAGATATATGTCCTCAATCATTTACATACGTCTTAATGGATTTACTGAAAAAAGGTTAAAATAGATATTCATATTTTTATTCTGTTGAGTAGTTGAAAGAACCTCACATTTACTTTCCTATAATGTTGCAGTGCCTTTGAAACCAACCAACCATTATTTTTATTATAACTGTTCAAAAGTCCAAAATAAAAAGTTCTGTCTGTCAAGATAAATTTAAAGCTTTCTTTTAGTAGATATATATAAAACAAATGGAAATATATACAGAAGTACTAAACTGCAGACTTTCTCTGTAATAAGGAACGTGGTGTGATACTGCATGATTATTTTATCATATTTTATTATGCAAGAAACATGGTCATTGCTTCTTACTATTATTGATAAACTTGTCATAGAAATATTTTATATAATTCCTCTAAAAAATCAGCAATTGGGTGAAATCTACTTTTTAAGCAATCATATAAGTTCTAAGTATTTATTTTGCAGGATGAGAGGTATATTTGTATGAGCTCTTATAAAAAAAGAATTCCACAAGGACTGTAAATGTATTTACTGGGCATATTTTTGATGCTTCATGTATTTGGAAACCTATACAATCAGATTCTGACAACCTCATGAAATAGTGCAATCAAGTAGAGTTAAAAGGGTTATACTTATCTTGTAGACCAAACTCACATGACATGTTGTGATGTAGCGTGACTTTTTTCCCCTTGCGGGAGCTGGGGTACACACAGCTTCCGTGTGATGCATCTGGCCCATGGTACCCCTGTTATGGACGGTATTTGCTAACACAACATATGTGGCTAGTGAGAGTAGAATGGAGAAGACCACTCATCCTTGCCATGCTCACATTTTGTTTTGGAATGCTTGATAGAACTTACGTACTGGAATAGGCATGGCATGATACATTTGTGGGTTAAAAAAAGAGTGAGGCTTCCCTTAAGATGAAATTTACATATGGTGACTGCATCCATTCAATTTTCCTGGTTTGCCATTGCCTTCTTCAACATTTCTTTTTTCCAATTTTCAGGGTTCCAAATTAATGTGGGAGGTGCTATTTCTTAGCTGAAATTGAGAAGTCTTCTAATTTCTTTTAAACTTTAATACTGGTTTGTAAGGCTTGCATTGTTAGATTTTACTAGCATGAAGTAATGTCCATGACTGATCATATGCTGGTCTACTTATACTATACTAAAAGCAGAGATGGTCATGTGTGAGCCATATGCAATAATCCAACATAAAAGTATGCCCCTAGAAGTTGGCGTCAAGATATGTTTCAGCAGCATTATCTTTGTAGGCTTACTATCTGGTAAGAAGTGTGCAAAGCTAATACAACCATTTTGATTATAAAACTCCCCTGTCCCCAAATAAAGCCAGAATGTCAGTGACCATATTTTCTGACTCTTAGAAGCATTTGAAAAAAAATGACCCCAAACCTTTAAAAAACAGGCTTCTCTTTTTATTAGAAAAAAAATCTGATTTATCTCTTTTCTGATACATTTACAAATCTAGAAGTAAGAGTTTTAACCCAGAAAAGAAGAAATGTATATTTGGAAATGTCTGCATATTGATGGATTGGCATGAAACCAAGTTTCATGTCAGCCCCGTTTGTTTGGAAGACACTCTTGGCATAAATCTTTTAAACGAGTAATCTGAAAGAAAAATGTTTGTAATTTCTAACATACTTTGGTTATGTTTTACATATTTAGGCTGGGCTTAGAACGCTTCATGATATTGGACCTGAAATTCGACGAGCTATCTCCTGTGATTTGCAAGAAGATGAACCAGAACAAAATCACCATGAGGAGGAAGAAGTATATAAAGTAATTGACTGTATGATAGATGTCTTCAGTTTATAAAATAAGCTTTTTTTTTCTTTCCTAAGCAAATGCAAAAAAAATTCCCTACAAAGTAATGAGTGCATTCCATTCATTTCCAAGCTATTTCATTATAGGCTCAAATTTGAGGTAGTCTTCTATTTTTTGACAAAAGAATTCATTTAGTTACCAAACATCAGTAGGAAATAATGTCACAAAGTAAATGGATATGGAACATGGAAGCAGTAATCCCCATACTACTAAAACTCCTTGAAATTATAGTATTAGTTAGTGAAGGCAAGCTACTTCTGAATTAGTGTTCCCTTTGCAAATGTGTCAGAAGATGGGGCATATGCTCTGTTCCGTTTTGCTCAAAGGGCTGCCAGCTAAATCGATCCATTATCATGCTTGTGGCATCTTCCACATGGGTAACTGGCAATTGAACATCATACAGAAACGATGACTGTCACAAGGCTTCTGTGAGTTCCTAGGATTTGATGAAAGGCACATCAAATTATTCTTGATGTTTTACCATTTATTCAAAAAACACATCAAAGTAAGCAAACTACTTTAGATTGAGTTCCAAGAAAGACCACTCCTATCTCACTTTTAACTTTAGCACCTTCTTGGTTAGCTGTAAAAACTCATAAACTTTCTTCTAACAAGGAAGTCAGATACTTAGCCATATCTCAGTACATGGATAGTCAGCTAGAGCCACACAATTGGCAGATGGAATTAAGGATAACTTTCTCTTCGCTGTCTTGAGAACAAAATCACAGAAC
This sequence comes from Crotalus tigris, assembly GCF_016545835.1. Taxonomy (NCBI): domain Eukaryota; kingdom Metazoa; phylum Chordata; class Lepidosauria; order Squamata; family Viperidae; genus Crotalus; species Crotalus tigris. Next base: position 192,966 of record NW_024097419.1, read on the forward strand.
TCCAAGGTTGTAGTCATGTCACTGTAATTGTGAAATGACATTTTCATAACAAAGTGTAATTAAAAAATCATAACAAATGCTAGTTTATAAACACTTTTGGGGAGAGATAATACAGTTTTCTTAGCTGTTAACTGTAGGCATGTGGATCTGGATCTGTATGATGTAGTGCAGAGGTCCCCAACCTTTTGAGCATCAGGACTGGTTCCATGGAGAGAGGTTTTTCTGTGACCTGGAGGGGGCGTAGTTTCATTTACTGCTTGCATCCCGCGGATGGGCTTTGCTTGTTTGCATGGACCGATTTCTGGCATGCCACAGACCGGTGCTGGTCCACGGACCGGGGGTTGGGGACCCCTGATGTAGTGTCCCTCTGTGTATGTGAATAGTTTAACAAAATAATTTCTTCTTGGCACATTTTCAATTGCACTGTGATATAATTGCTGTGATCAGAGGTAGCTCCAAATCACACAGAAGACTGTTTAGGAGATTATGGCAATGTGACTGTCTGACCTGAAGATGCCAAGTGATCCCACACAGGATATGCATGTGAAGACAAACCAATATTATGTTATTAATTATCACTTTTTATATTTCAGAGAAATGGTGCCCTGTTTGGAAACCATATCAACCATGTTAGCACTGATACAAGGGATTCATTTCAACAGATCAATACTACACATCGCCCCCTGCATGTGCAAAGGCCACTGGTTTCATGTATGGTGGACACAACTGAGAAAAATGTGAATCCACCAACAGGAAACTCTTTATTCCATAATCATCATAGCCATCACAACCACAACTCAGTAGGGAAGCACGTTCCAAACTCCACAAATGCTAACCTCAATAATGCCAACATGTCCAAGATGGTTAACAGAAAACATACAAGCACTGGAAGTCATGAACATATGTCGGAAACTGGGAGCCATTCATACTCCAGAAAAGATCACGGTGAACAACGTAGACAATCATCCAAAAGGAGGTAAATCCTGATATATTTTTATAATGCAAAGTAAAATATTACATTTGGTTGAAAATGCCAATCCTCAGGTTACTTTTTTTTAACACCTTGAACTATTATATTTGATTATCTAATTTATTTAGTGTCTAGTTTAATTTTAACATAATTCCTTTGATCTGCTTGATTAAGTTGTAGCTTACAAGCCAGTTTACATTTTAAAAAAATCAACTACTATCATTCTTTGGTCCATGCAATTTATTTATTTATTTTATTTAGATCCTGCCCTTATTATTTTTATAAACGAAGCAGCAAACATACTTAATACTCCTCCTTCCTCCTATTTTCCCCTCAGCCATAACCCTGTGAGGTGAGTTGGCCTGAGATAGAGTGACTGGCCCAAATTTACCCAAAGGCTTTCAGACTAAGGAGGAATTAGAACGCATGGTCTTCCAGATTCTAACCTGGTGTTTCAATCACTAGACCAAACTAGCTCTTTATTAGTCAAATTAATATAATCAGATAAATTCAACGACATTAACAGTTAGATTGTTGCATAAGTAGAAAGTTGTCTAAAGAGGATAAGCCAAAAATCAATTAAGACAAATTGTTGCTTCTTTCTTTCATCATAGTAATTTATGAATTAATTCCTGTGCGAAAGTTTGGGTAAATACATTTATACAAATGTATCCATTGATAAATACAATGTAACATTTACTTTCTCATCATTTCATTAAAATTCATTATACTCTTTTTCTCCATATTCTTTTCTTCTAATAGAGCTCGTTATTATGAAACTTACATTAGGTAAGTATATATAAGGTCATATCATGGAAAGTAGCACTTTATGCTTCAATAAAACTTACTGAAACAAATCATGTAAGCCTTTATCAGACATTATCTTCACAGATGATGTTGAAGTATGAAACTAAGAGCTAAGGCCTTCAACTTACTGTATGATATGAAAATAGCTTTGGTCCATATGCTGAGCATGAAGATTGAGCGCTATGCATGAAAATCTCCATGCAGTCCTGAATAGCTGTATGTACACCTTAGCTTAGCTGTAATTGGAATGCATCCCGATGCACACTATTAGGACTAGAATCACAAGACTGCCTGTTGGCCTTATCAAAATACCAGAGTTGGACTTTAACCTACATTTTTATGAGGTATACAGTTAGGAAGGAATGCCACAGTGGTACAGGATGGCATCTCCAAATAAGGCTGGAAAATTCACATCTGAAATTATATAAACCATTTTTTCAGCAGAATAAACAAGTTGGACAAATGGTTTGACGCAATACAAGGAACTTCCTAGGGGTATTCCAAACCATTTTGCATGTTGATGCTTTTAGAAATTATGCAGAGCACTATGGCCCTTCTAGAACTAGGTTAAAATAAATGTCGATAACTTCATGTTTCTACCACTGATTTATATTTCCCTTGCACCTATCGGAATGTCCCTATGACAACACTATGTTTAATTTCCTCAGCTCCCTGTAAGAGGCAGCCAATTTACTGAAATTGGAAATAGAATGAAACTGCAGCATAGGTTTCTTTTACTTGCCATCACTGGAGAGCTATGTGTGGGGAGCTATAAATCAAATTAATCTAGAGGGTAATATCCACCTCCAAGCCCCAACTGTGTTTTGAAAAAATTAAAATAGGCAAAAGGAGAATACAGTTTCTCAGTGGCCTGTCTCAGGGGTAGAAGTCCTCAACTTGAGGAGGCCAAGTATGTGAGCTTTCTGATAGATTGTTATCAGTGGTTGAATTCGTTCTTTTAGGAAGGCATTCAGTCTATAGGAAGTGTAGTGAAGTTTACTTGATTATACTATCTGCTCTGTTGACTTTTGCTACAGATGGTCTCAATTTACAACCATTCATTTTGCGATCATTTGAAATAATAATGACATTGAAAAAACCATTCCTCACACTTACAATTGTTACAGCATTGCCAGAGTCACATGACAAAATTCAGGCACTTGGTAAATGGCATGTTGCAGCATCCTGGGGACATGGGATCACCATTTGCAGCCTTCCTAGCCAGCTTCCAACAAGCAAAGTCCATGGAGGAAGCTGCATTCGCTTAATGACACATGATTCAGTTAACAGCTTCAGTGATTTGTTTAATAACCTGGCAAAAATGTCATAAAATTGGGTATGACTCACTTAGCAACTGCCTCGCTTAGCAGTAGAAATCTTGATCCCAGTTGTGGCTGTAAGTTGAGGACAACCTATATATGTTTTCAGTATTTTTTTCAACCTGACTTTTGTTCTTTTAAATCCTTTTATTTTAGCACAGTTTTATTTCTTGCTAGTTGGATTTGGGAAAATATAGGGAGGGAAGAATTTACGTAAATGTTCATATATAAAAAGTAATAAAATGTCTCTCTGCTCTAACTGCAGGTCAGAATCGGGTGACAGACATTTACCTACAATTTGTCGAGAAGATCATGCAATTAGAGATTATTATAGTGATGATTGCTATCTGGATGATCAAGAATATTTTAGTGGTGATGAGTATTATGAAGAAGACAGTATGTTGTCAGGAAACTGGTAAGTTTAAGTTTCATTAAAAAAAATAACGTAGCAGTTGTTGTACAGCAGAGATTAGGTTCTTCTGTAACGTCTCAGAATAGCTTATTTAAATAGCTTATTTAGTCAGATATTTAGGCTGGATTTGTCACTTTTATCCACCTATTGAGTCCTTCCCAAGGATCTGGGATAGGCAGATATTATTATATAAAGGTGTTAAAGGATTGCAGGATGTAAGCTGTTCCAAGTAAATCTGCCATTTTTAATTAACTGGTGGTGATTTTGACAATGCTGATACTGTTTAAATGCTACATCAAATGTTTAGGGATTGCATCCAAGGTACCAAGGTACCTATTACTATTGGTATTACCTTTGCTTATTTTTGCCACAGTCATTTTATTTCTGTTTGCAGAGATTTTATTTTCCCCAGTTGTTTCTCTTCTACTGTCTGCAGCTATTGCCACATCCACTATCCAGACTTTTTTCTTTTTTTTGGCCTTTCTTATCTGGGATATTATGTAGCAAGTGCCTGTCTGTTTGAATTGTAAAGTCACAGAACACTTTAGGTTCTTCATTTTCTATGACTTTCTCTATTTTATGGTCCAGTCAGGTTTTGCTTGCAGGCAAATGTTATTTCTTTCAGATATTCCAACACATCATTGTTGCTACTTTTTCATGCCATTGTTTGTAGTCAATCTACATGATCTTTTTGCAGTAGCTAACTAAGTGGGCCACTGTTTCTTTAGCTTCTTTGCAGAGTGCCATTTGCTGTGTCTTCTTGTCTTCTCAATTCTGGTTTTGTATGAGGGGGGGGAGAGCGGGCACCCATTCAGGATATCTTTTAACACCATTATATAATAATATCTGCCTATCCCAGGTCCTTGGGAAGGACTCAATAGGTGGATAAAAATGCCAAATCCAGGCTAAACATCTGCTTGAGTTTGCAATGAATCATAACAGAATTCTATTATCAAATAGGAAATAATAGGATAAGAAAGAGAAAATGGGAAATAATGGATCAGCAAAGAATGGTGCAAAAGTGCATCTTATACTAAATTTCATATTTCATAATAGGATATAGAAAAGAAAAATGTGATTATTCATTTACTGTTGCTACTTGTTGCTGGGTTTTTTTTAACAGTTTTACCTGTCTATAATATTAGAGATGTTTAATCTCTAATCTTTTAATAATGAGCTATCACACTCTGTCTTAGCCTGGTTTTATTCTTTAGTCATGAATTGTTGAGAATAATTTTCATTTCAAATAACAAAATGGCTGCAACCATGGTATAATTTGATTCTTATGTTTTGGTGATGCTTGGGAATTGATACATATTCTGCAGTAGATCATTTTATCAGACTCATGAACATTTTCATTTCACCAGCACAATTTTCCCTATTTCCTTTTTAATCACTGATCAATCCAGTTTTCCCGGTGATACCATTTGTGTGGTGTTTTAAAAAGTGGCTTATCAAATTTCCAGTGTATTTTATGAGTTCCTAATTTAGAAAAATAGGATGCTTAGAACTGGAGTACAGTATCTTGTAATCTCTAGAAGGATTTTTTTTGCAATAAGTACTAGTTACAAAGTTGCAAGATAGAAAATAGAGCAAGACCACTCAAAGTGTAATGAATTAATTACCAAAGTGCATTCCCCCCCCCCACTATCCTTCTCTAAAATCCTCTCATTTGTATTTAAAAATAGAAGATTTACTTTGAAATATAAACCTAACTACAAAATAAATTTACCGAAGAATGAGTTGATTGGTATAAACCAATTTAATGCTCTCCAGATGTATTCATAGTCAAGATTTAAATATTCAGTTTGTGCGTTCCTGGTCAAGGTTGGTGGGAAATTCTGGAAACCTGACTGAGAAGCCATGTTAGATATCAATCACTACTGTTGTTTAAAAATTACTTCAGTGGGGTTTGTTGGTGGGGTTCATATTTTTGGGCAAGTTACAAATTATGGGAGCCCTCAGTTTTCTATGGTGATCACAACCAATTATCTGTTTCTTTACCCTTAGGCATTCTCATGACTATCATAGCACATATCACTGTAATGATTTAGATTTTGAACGGCCAAAGGGTTATCACCACCCACATGGTTTTTTTGAAGAAGACGACTCACCAGTGTATTATGATTCAAAAAGATCTCCTAGGAGACGGCTGCTACCTCCAACACCTACATGTGAGTTCACTGCAAAAGCTGGCTTCGTGGATGTGTTTGCTTTACTATTAGACCCATGTATATTCCCTGCCTATGCTCTAAAATTTATTTGATTTATATCATACAAAGGGATATCCCAGTGAACCAAAGAGAAAGGAAACAAGGGTTTTTTTGTTGCTTCCTGTAGCTTCTCATGTCCCCTTTTTATAGCTGAGGACCACTGTTGGATTCCATACACAACTATAATAGCAGAATGAGCTCAGTCACGGAATAACAACATTATCAAGAATTATATCTGGATTGTTTACAATAGTTGCCATTTCCCCAAACTACTGGAAATATGTCCTTAAGTTTCTCCAAAAGCCAAAACTAGAGTTGATACATACTTTAATTAATTCAGATGACTGCAATTTAACAGTTAATTTTATTTAACAAAATAGCAGAACTCCACAGAGAAGTCTTTTGAAAATGAGAGAACTTAATAACTAAAAATGTAGACAGCCCACAATAAATATCTAAGTTAAAACTAACTTCGAAAAAATATATATTCATAAATAACAAAATAATTGCAAGATATAAGACTGTGTCATGGTTTGACTCTAGCACTTCTCTGCAATATCTATAAGGAGCCAAGCCTTATCTGGAAAAAAAAATCATAGCTGCTAAAAAGGTGCTGCATGCAGGTGCTACGTTCACATTTCCTCATGTTCTACAACAGGTTTTCCCAACCTAAGCAACTTTAAGATGTATTTCAACTCCCAGAATTCTCAAGTCAGAACGTTACCACATTGCTGCACAGCCTGATAAGCAATGCACTATTCAAATGAACATTTGACACAACAATAACCCTGTGAAGCAGGTTGGGATGAGGTTGGGATGAGACAGACAGAAACAGAGAGTTTCTGGTCTAAAGTCACCTAAATAGCTTTCATGCTTAAGCAGGGTCTAGAATTCACAACTTCCTGGTTTCTAGACCAGAAACCATAGGGATCACATGAGCATAAAGCTCATTCTTTAGAGTTTGAGGAAAACCTTTAGTTCTCCCTTACATATTAAGGAAAAGGAAGAGAAAGAGGGAAACATGTAAGTTATCGTTATGAAACACAGGCGTCGCAATTTACAGAGACTATAATGATTAGAAATATGATTTTCATAGAAGCCTGACCTATACCTTACTCAGTCTTACATCACTCAGTCCTGCATCGCTTTTGATATTCAGTAAAGGCATAAACATTTCTGAGAAATTAACACTCTTTAGCAAGATGACCTGATTTGTATTAGATAGAGATCTAAAAGTAGTGATATCCTCTTCTATAAGGTGAGATTAAAAGTTGAAACTTCTTGATAACCTAAGCTGTGAGGGCAAATAAGAGTTGAAACTTCTTGATAACCTAGGCTGTGAAAGCAAATAAGAGGCCCAGGAAAAAAACAAAAAAATCATTCCCTGTGCTTTCATATAGCTTCTACCTCTAATAGATGCAATAATTAACACAGCATCTCATTTGTGCTCCCCAACACTCCAGTACTTCACAGATTGGAATTTGGTGGCTGAATGGCTGATGGCATGATCTTGCTTGCTTGCTTCTGCCTGTTTACAAAATTAAATGTAAATAACAATGCTGTAAAAAGTCTCTGTGAGCCAAATAATTCTCTTTCCTTCCCTTAACTCTTCCATGACCATTCCCCCACCAGAACAAAATTGAACTGCTGAAATACAGTAGTAAGATGACCACATTTCAGTAGCACCAATTTTAAAACCTAGGAGACTCAGAGTGAGCATCAGAGCAAGAACCTTCTGGAGGGTGAACAACTCCATTCCCAGCAGTAATTAACCTCTCACATACCCATACAAGTATAAAGCAAGAAAATTTAGGCTTTGGTCCTCTTGGACTATCATCTTGTTACCAGTGTGATCACCTGCAGTAAACCAGTGGGCCACAATGTCTTATCATCAAGGTCATGGTTGTCCCAAAGGTGCTTTTCAAAAGGCAATTGGATTTTCTTGGGCATTTTCCTTGAAAATGTTTCGCTTCTCACTCAAGAAGCTTCTTCAGTTTGAACTCTACCTTAACAGATTAACCCAACTGCCTCTATGATAGCTCTATAAAGCAGTAACAACCCATTTCACCTTTTCATATTTCAGCCAATCGCCGCTCTTCCTTTAATTTTGAATGCCTCCGCAGGCAGAGCAGTCATGATGAATTACCACCTTCCCCTACCTTTCATCAACGCACTGCTTTACCTCTGCATTTAATGCAACAGCAGGTAAGTGAAAGCAAACTGTACACTTACCTTTAGCTGCACAGTTTTGTAATGCTGTTTTGAAACTTGCTGATACAGGTAGTCTTCCAGTTATGACAGCAATTGGGACTGCTGCCACTAAGCAAAGTAGTTGAAAAGTCCAGTGTCAAATCAGTGCATTATTTAGCGATGGCAATCCTGGCAGTCATGGTTGCCATCGTGACAGCAAGATGCATGGGTTGTTAAGTGGGAAGCAGTGGGAGTTCCATGTATGGACTGTGGGGGTGCAGTGGGAGGGGGATACCATTGGGGGAATGACTTGTGAGACCCAGTGCAGGCTACACATGAGCACAAGAAGGCCAGTGATGGACAGCTCTGTGGGGCACTAACACACGGTTGGTGTGGCAAGTCATGAGTGCAGGAAGGCCATAGGGATTTACCAGAATGTCTTACAACCTTCCCTGCTGACTTCTGTATTGACTTTCCTTATGGGCATTGACAAATGCTAATCATGCAGTTGCTGGGTGTTGCAACTATGATAAGTTCAAACTGGCTGCCAAGTGCCCAAATCGCAATCACATGTCCATGGTGGCATTGCAGCAGTTGGAATTTTGAGGGCTGGTCATCAATATCACTCGTTCAAGGCTGTCACAACTTCACAATGAGTAAGTGAGGGTTACCTCTATTCCCTGGTGAGACTCCCTGAGGAGGCTAAAAAAACATGGCAAATAACTTTGTTCCCATCTCAATCTCAAGAGCTATAATAGGCTTGCTTGGCAAGAATAGAAAAGCATGACTAGTTGCCAGTGAATAGCGGTTGCCTGGAATTGACAATCTAGGTTCCCTACATCAGCAGTATTAAAAAGAATCAGATGACAGTTTACCCTTTTTCCATATTTTAAAATAAGGGAAAGTTCCAAGGAGAAATGAGAAGAAAAAGAGAAACCCAACTTTGTCAGGTTCTGGGTATTAACATTTGTGTCCCTGGTGAGGCAAGCTGACAAACTAAGAGGTAATAAAACAATTCCATCACCAACAATACCATGACAGAATCTGGTTATTCTAGCTAGATTTTGCCAGGGCAGAATCACTAATAGCAGATACAATCTGACTTCTGTTTATCTTTCCCAAATCAAATATCCATTAAAACATAGCTGGAAAGAAGCCATCATATTAAAAACAGCTTAAGATGGGTGCAATTGAGTTTAGAAAAAAACATGTTTTGAAATGTTACACTTAAAAACCCTGCTCTGGAGATGCTGACATGTCAGAGAACAAAGGTAGAATAATTCTCACACAGAGATAGATATTGCAATGGAAATGTATTATGTAACTACATACCTGTGTCTTTCTGTATGTATCAGCCAGTATTCATAAACATCCGTATAACTAAGTGGAAGATGCATATAAAATCTTCATCAGTCCTAAATATAATTTACTGTCCTTTACCATGAAATAGGAAAGCAGGGAGAAGTCAATTAACTTTTCGTGGTAAACAACAGAATTTCAGGAAACCTAATTTGAGAGTGTCTGGCACACATTAATGGTGTTACATTACATGCTTGCATGCTTAGAGGCATATAATGGATTTTGAGGCCAGCATCCTAATACAGCAAACATCCAATCCTAATCAAAGTTCCAAAATAGTTTTCCAAATCTACAAAGGGCTGCTAATAATACATGTTTAATATGCTTTATTATATGAACCACAGAAGAGAAATAAATGAAAGTTTCCTTAAAGAATACATTATTGTTCCTTTATCCATTTCCCTCCTTTCATTATTCTTGAGTCTTTAAAACCCTAGCAGCAGTTCAGTGACCTTTCACAGCTAATATTTAAGGAAATATTGCCTCTGTAAGCTTGGAATTGTATGAACATTTTATTACTTCCTCAGGTCATGGCAGTTGCAGGTCTGGATGCCACAAAAGTACATAGACATTCTCCGAGTCACTCAACACGTTCCTGGGCTACACCACCCAACCGGGACCGCTCTCTTTATTATACACCTCTTATCCAAGTTGATCAACCTGATTCTGCAGAATATATGAATGGTAGCCTGCCATCTTTGCATAGGAGCTCCTGGTATACCGATGACCCTGATATTGCATATCGGACATTTACACCAGCTAATTTGACTGTACCAAGTGACTTTAGGCATAAGTATAGTGACAAACAGAGAAGCGCCGACAGTTTGGTAGAAGCGGTAAGTGTTTCAAACCTTTGTTCTGAGCTGGTCAGGAACTAACCTCTGAAAATGGAGTATTATCTGACATTACAAATACTTTGTTTTATCGTATTACGTTATGAGAAATGTGTATTCACAATAAAATATACCTTACATGATAAAATTATGCTGTTATTTTTCTTATATTCCAGAGATTAAGATAGCATCATTTACCCAGATACCTTAGATCTGAATTTGTTTTTTCTATTAACCCAAAGAGAATGCTTTAATATTCTACTGAACATAAGATGCCTGAATACTATACTATACATACATACATATATATAAAAAAAAATTATTATCAAAATGCACAAAAGTCATGGGATCTTATTTAATGCATATATATATATATATGTTTTCTGAGGTTTTCGCGGGTGTTTGTATGTAGGTCTTTGGTTGTTCGGGTTTTCTCCCGCGTAAAATTGGAAGTGTCTTGGCAAGACACTTCCAATTTTACGCGGGAGAAAACCCGAACAACCAAAGACCTACGTTCCGACGAAGTCCCATTCGTCATCTTCAGGCTGGTGCTTTCAGCTTCGTGCTTTGAGCAGCAATGTGTGGTCTTAGCTGTTTCTTCCTTTTAACTGCCAGTGGGGGTATGAACTGATTGGGTGGGAGCTTGGCTGTGTTCTGATTGGGTGGAGGTGTGTTCTGAATGGTTAGGGGCTTGGCTGTGCTCTGATTGGCTGGGGGAGTGTTCTGTTTGGTTGTGCTCAGGTTAGTCTGAGTTGCAGAGGGGTTTAAGATTTTGGGCTGCCTTGCTAATCGCGTTCGTGGTCGTGCCTCCTCTTCATGGAGGGTGTCAGTTTGCTTCATGTATGGATTGGAGGGGTTTAAAGTGGCTAATGATGCAGCTGTGGTCTGGCTTCTGGTTTGTGGTCGTGCCTCGTCATCGGTGTGGCTTTGGGTTTGTTTTTTGCGTGGATGTGTGGTGGTGACATCCTGTGTGGTTTTTGTGAGTGTGGGTCTGGTATCATTTTTTGTGTTAGGGAGTCGTTTGTCAATAAGGGCGGGTTTCCAAATGGCTGGTAGGCGGGAGGTATCATCTCGCTTGTTCATGCTGTGTGGGCGTTTTTCTATCTCGATGGCTTCTCTGATTATTCTGTTATTAAAATGTTCACTTTTGGCAATGGTTCTGGTATTTTTAAAGTCAATTTCATGTCCTGTGGCTTTAAGGTGTTGGACCAGGGAAGATGTTGGTTCCTCTTTTTTGACTGAGTTCTTATGTTCTTCAATGCGTGCACTTATTCTTCTGTTGGTTTGTCCAATGTATGTGGTGGGACAAGTGGTGCATGGGATTTCATTTGGAAACCCGCCCTTATTGACAAACGACTCCCTAACACAAAAAATGATACCAGACCCACACTCACAAAAACCACACAGGATGTCACCACCACACATCCACGCAAAAAACAAACCCAAAGCCACACCGATGATGAGGCACGACCACAAACCAGAAGCCAGACCACAGCTGCATCATTAGCCACTTTAAACCCCTCCAATCCATACATGAAGCAAACTGACACCCTCCATGAAGATGAGGCACGACCACGAACGCGAAGCCAAAAAATAGCAAGGCAGCCCAAAATCTTAAACCCCTCTGCAACTCAGACTAACCTGAGCACAACCAAACAGAACACTCCCCCAGCCAATCAGAGCACAGCCAAGCCCCTAACCATTCAGAACACACCTCCACCCAATCAGAACACAGCCAAGCTCCCACCCAATCAGTTCATACCCCCACTGGCAGTTAAAAGGAAGAAACAGCTAAGACCACACATTGCTGCTCAAAGCACGAAGCTGAAAGCACCAGCCTGAAGATGACGAATGGGACTTCGTCGAAACGTCGCCAAGACACTTCCAATTTTACGTGGGAGAAAACCCGAACAACCAAAGACCTACATACAAATACCCGCGAAACCTCAGAAAACATATATATATATATATATATATATATATATATATATATATATATATATATATATATATATATATATGGAATGAATAAAGCGCGTTCACCAGGAGAGTTTAAAGTTAAAATACTTCAATTAAAGTATTTTACTATATTAAAAGGTTGCCAAGCTTTCGTTGGGAAAACTCCCCAACATCTTCAGGGCTGAGAGACCGTTTCTAACAAGGTGATTCAAACGGGTTCCATAGACGTCTGCGTGTGGTTCCTAGACTGTGCTAGCATTCCCTGCTGAACAGGGAATTTCTCTTTAATTGGAGAAAACAATAATAATGACATTGGAGCGCTTAAGAAATTTGAGGATAGAACCACTAAATTTAGCACTACCCATAATAATAATAAAGGTGGATATCCCATACAGAGAGGGGAGAAAAAACATGTGATGACGACCCGCTCGCTTGATAAAAGGGAAAGTAACATGAGCGGGGAATCTGCCCAAATACCAACAGACTTTTGCTCACAGAAATGGGGGGGATTTAACCTGAATATTGACCTACGAGGGAAGATGAGCATGGGGGACACCATGATGGAGGATGATGATTCAAACATTGAAAAATACCACATCCAGTTGATGCTTGTACATGCGAGCGAAGATAAATATGGGAGCACGCAGCAGAGGAAAGATGTTAAATTGCAGCCGATGAAGCCCCGCCTCCATGGTAGGATACACAATGACATCAAACTAAACCCCCCCACTGCAACGAGAGCCAATACTGCCGGGAGAGGGCGGAACATAACTTTAACAATACCCCCTGAGGTCGACGGAAATGTGAACAAAAGTGCTCGAGAGAACGACAGAAGAAATCTTTACTCCGATTCCCCACCCCCACCTATCAGCTGTTCAGCAGGGAATGCTAGCACAGTCTAGGAACCACGCGCAGACGTCTATGGAACCCGTTTGAATCACCTTGTTAGAAACGGTCTCTCAGCCCTGAAGATGTTGGGGAGTTTTCCCAACGAAAGCTTGGCAACCTTTTAATATAGTAAAATACTTTAATTAAAGTATTTTAACTTTAAACTCTCCTGTGCCCGGGAGTCGCATTTTTACTATCATTTTTGAACATTATATATATATATATATATATATATATATATATATATATATATATATATATATATATATATATGCATTAAATAAGATCCCATGACTTTTGTGCATTTTGATAATAATTTTTTTCCAGTCCTCAGGTTTCAAAATAGAAAGACATTATTTGTCTAGTAAGCAAATGGCTGCTATTGGCAATTCTGCAAGTCCTAGTTGAGCGTAGTCATTTGAATGAAAGGAGCATTCTGGCAGTTTATCTGTGAAAATAACAGATGTACTTTCTTTAATATTATATTCTAAATGTGTAGTCAAGAAATTGGATGTGGGAGAGCCAGGTCAAAGGTTGAGAATCTCTTCAGCAATAGACCCAGGCTTGCTGTATAAGCGTCCGCTGTTCTGCACTGTTGCTTTTGATAACATAATGCCAACACAATGTTTATGCTGTTACCTTTTCAGGTGCTTATATCTGAAGGATTAGGACACTATGCAAGGGACCCAAAGTTTGTTTCTGCAACAAAACATGAGATTGCAGATGCCTGTGATATGACTATTGACGAGATGGAAAGTGCTGCAAGCCACCTTCTCAATGGAGACATTAGCAATGGAACTAATAGTGACATGTTCCCTATTTTAAATAGACAAGATTACGAACTTCAAGAATTTGGTCCTGGCTTTAGTGATGAAGAGCCAGATACTGGAAAATATGAAGAAGACTTATCTGATGAAATGATATGCATTACAACTTTATAGTATTTAGTGAGAAAAAAAAGTTTGATTTTAAACAAACAGAAGTGCCTCCTAGTTCTATGATGCTAGGCACTAGTTGGAATCAATAAGGAATCGAGCTTTGCATGAGTGATGTTATTGTCACATTGTGAGGAAGCCATACTTTTATTTATTAGTACGTGTTTCCAGTATAATGAATCAGGATTCGAATGATTTCTTCAAGGCCTTTGCTACAGAATCGCGGGCGCATCAGGGAACGAAGGCATATCTTTAGAACCAAGAAGATTTTAACCCGTTTGTGTTAAAACAAAAACAGAGGAAGTGGAAAGATTGCTGTCTTCCAATTGTGTTCTGCTGCCTTCTAGAGTGTTCACAATTCTCAGTGGAAAAAAGATTGGCACTTTTAAAGAGGTCTTCAGAAGGCTGTGGTGATGACAATCAAATGTGTCATTACCTCTGATCACAAAGCATTTCAGAAATCCACTGCATTCAGCATACCCACTCAGATATATTATTTTAAAATTTGCTTATTTTTTTTAAAAAGCTCCTTAATACATTTTACCAAACTCTTTTTGCAAGAGATTGTTTCATCTGCTGCTGAAAGCGTTTTTCTCATATGTAACAGCAGTTTACATAGTAAAACATCATTAAAAATAGTCTGTTTTATGACTATCATATCAAGGGCAAAATACACTGGAATATTTGCATTTTTACTAATGCACTTGCAACCAGGTTAAAGTAGAACTAGATAGGACAGTTTGTTAAAAACTATATAGCAGAGATTATTGTAAATAAATTCTAATCTATCATAATTTGTATTTGTAAAGAGATGTTCTATATTTTGTAATTATTGTACCGTAATTGAACCGCAGCAATATTTATGGAGCCTCATTATTGCAATTCTTCACTGAATTCTAAATAGAAGTATTTTTACTTGGACTGTATAGCACTATAGAATTAAATATTTAAATAGAGCCACCTTCATTATAAAATGTTTTTGAAGTAAAGATTTTAAAAAAACTTGATGCAACAGAGATTTTATAAAATATTTTGAGTCAATTGGATTCTGACTTTACAATGTTAACACATAGAAAATGAGTAATTATAATCTTGTATTTGGAAAGTTATTTGGAATCTGCTGTCTTTTTGAGAGCAAACAAACTGGATTTATCTCTACAACTCTTGCAATAACAGCTAGAAACAAGAATACAAAAAGCTATCAGTTTGGCAAGGTTTTTTTTTAATTTTGAAATAAACACAGATTGACGTTCCAATCCTACACCATTTTTCTAATAAAAAGCCCCATTATATAAAATGGGTTGTTTTTTTAATGAAGGTGCATAGTACTGAACCACGATGAGCATTCTATTTGGTAGAGATTTCCTACTTAGATACAATTTACAAAATGAATAGTTAACAAGTTACACAGCTTGAAGTGGAGTGTTTTGACGATGATGATTTACATAACCAAAACATTCCTAAATTGTTGAGAAAATGGCATGGTTGACAAACTTTTTGATGTTCTATATGTAATGTTTTCAGGATTTGTTTTTATACAATCAAAGGAGGGCTTCAATGTTGTTTGTGATGCAGTAAAATCCCAACACTGAAAATAACATGATTTTGGAAACCAATAAATATCAAAAGTTTATTTTATTAACATTGGATAAATAGACTTGTTCTGCCAAGCAACTTTATCAGGGTTATCTGTATTAACAAAATAGGTAGCAGTTGTCACGTTTCAAAATCGTGACGTACACAGCTAAGATTAATATAAACATTTTTGTACACAGTGGCAATTTGCTATGAATACCTTACAAACCTCTTCTTTCAAATATCGAGAGAATTTAAAGGTTTGTACATTATTTCTTGACCTACATCATTTTGTATGAAAATAAATGCAAAATGTTACTGAGAATAAAATTGTGTAATAATGTTATTATAATTTGTCTCTTCTTACCAACAAATGCAATTGGCGATTTCTTTTTGCCCCACAGTTCTGTGTCTGAATCATGGGCTTTGCTTCTTTCTTCCCTAGTCCCTGATTTCCATGACATCACAGGGAGCAGTCATCTAAGGAAGTGGGAAACACCCCTACATTCACAATCTGAATTTGGAAGAATGACATCATGGCAACAGGAAACATACTCTAAGGCAGGGGTGTCAAACTGCCGGCCCGCGAGCTGGATGCGTCATGCTGAAACCATGCCCACCCCATTGCCGGCAATGGAAAAAAAGTTGCGATACGTCACGACATGTCATGTGACATTGCAAGTTTGACACCCCTGCTCTAAGGTTTGGGATCCAAGTGAGGTTTTCAGAATAATGAGCAATGAAGTGGGTGCTACTGCTTTTGAACTATTGTTGTCGGTAGTGGATATGTTGATGGAAGATTAGAACCAGGAAACTGCACATCAGATGGGAGACATGACACATTCAGCTGGGGAATTCAGCTGGGGCCTGGTTGCAATGGCTATCATGGCTAGGTAACAAAAGGAGCTGTTGTCAGAGCCTGGCTTGTGGGCATGGCTGCCAGAATTGATAGCCAAAAAGTGTTGCTGCTTCAATGAAAGCTGGTCTGAAAATCTCACTAGTGAATCTGGGCAATGTACAGGGTAAAGGTGAAGGTTTATTCTCCAAGCTTGTGGGTTGGTTTCTGAATGTTTCATTACCAGGCTAGGTAACATATTCAGTGGAATTTAGGGGATATCAAAATCAATGTTCTTCTGTTTAGAAGGGCTTCGTGCGGTCAGTAAATCTTGTGTTGGTAAGGTCATATCAAGTGAGAGTCATATCAGGTCAGGGTCTTGTGATGGGTCTTGTGTGGGTCACCAGTGAGAATCTTGTGATGGGAAGGTTACATCAGGTGAGGGCCATTGGGAGGTGAACTGGTGTAGAGGGGCTTGTGTGGGTTGGTTGAGGGTTGGTACTGTCTCTGGTTGGTTGATTTGAATTCTGTGCAGTTGATTTGAATTCTGAGATGTTCGTAGGCTGGTTGTAGGTCGAGGTGTCTGTTGATGGAGTGTACAGGGTCCTAGCAAACCATAGAAGGGCCAGCAACAGCGAGTTTTGCTCTATCAAAGCTGTTGAATCCCTTGCGGACTATGTGACAGGAGTTACCCTGGATGAGAAGCAGGGAATGACTGACAATATCCCCTTTCCCCAGAGTGATCCTCTAAAGTCTCCTGTCAGAGTGGGGTAGAAACTGGGCCAAGTAAAATTGGAAGGAATAGAGAAGGGAGAACGGAAACTTGACTGAGATCAAATTTAGGCAGATTATTGCCAATTGGGGAGTGTGGCAGAGTTAAGCGCTAAGACAATGTCTGTAGTTGGCTGAAAGGCAGTGAAGATGGCATGTAGGCAACTTGAGGGGAATGGAAAAAGGGAATAGTAATATCAGGTCAAGTCAAGAAGCTGTGATAGTGGTGCTGGGCAAACCATTATGGAAAGGGAGAGAGCAGTTTCATCCTTGGATCTTTCCATTCAAATTCTGATGGTGGATGAACAAACCAGCTGGTGTCTATTACTGAAACCTGGCTGGGTGAAGGCACAGATACTGCTTTTTTAGAGACAGGCTCTCCAAGATTCTGAGTTCTCCACTATTCATGATCCTAAGGAAAGAGGAGGATGGTTGTGATCCTCATGGAAATCTTGATGGCAATCAAGGGCACTTTAAGGTGATATGTTCTAGATACCATATCTGTGTGGAGTTCAGGCTGTAGGAACCAGTAGGGGATAATGCTTGTCTGTTATCTCTTGCCAGGTTGCATGGCTAATCTCGTCTTGAAATTGCAGAGTTGGATTTGGAAGCCTCTCAGCTGGAGTATATCAATCTTCATGCCTCATGCCTCTATTGGCTCAGGACAATATTATTCTTAAATAATTTTTGCCCTGAAGCATGTAGGTGGTTGCATATTAAAATTCTTCAGTCTCTGTCCACCTATTCCATCTTATCATCCCATCTTATTGCTCTTTCTCTCTTTTCTGGAGGCCTAGGTATGCAAAAATGTAGTTTAGAAGTTCCTGTAATACAACTCATTGATTAGTTTAACCTTTTTTATGCCTGAGTTAGTTCACAACTAAATCCATCTCCTATGGGTTAGCTGATCGGCCATTTTTTAATGGAACACTTGCCAGATTAAAGTGTGGATTAAAGTCAACTCCCCCTAGTTTTCAACTAAGGATGCAAATAATCTGGTTTAATGAGACCAATTCAGTGCATTGCCTTTATTATTCTCTTAATGTATTTAAACAATAAGGTAAGACAAAATAAATCATAGCAGTGCCTATAGAAAGAGAGCAAAACAACAAACAAAACCCCGAGGCTAAACATAATTATATTAAAATTTGCATATTCCAGAAATAAAATATTTTGCAAAGCACAAGCAACATAATTTAATCATGATTATTTCTACTAAAAGCACGGCGTCATTTCAGCAGGCCTTTCATTCTTTTCTATTCTTTAGTGACCAATTGAAAAAAATGTCTCAAATGTACAAGATACAGAATATAGGTCAAAGAGGTCTAATCTGAACATAATTCTGCTTCAGTTATTTAGAATAATCCAAGAAAACTATCCTGAATAAAATTCAGCTACAGAATGGTGTCAATATGACAATTTTATTTCATTCTGAGATTAAATGCTGCCTTGTGTACTAGAAAAAATATGTTGCTATTTTCTCTTTTACCTTTAGACCGGATGTGGAAAATAGGCAAAATATTAAATGTATTAGCCCATCTATTTGTTATTACATAGAATCAAAAGCCATAAACTACATTCTATTTTTGTTATTTTTCCTTCCACTGTTTTGTAGGACTGTGCAAAATCTGACTTCTGTTTTATGGTAAAAATTTACTGCACATACTATCAAGTGTCTATTTATAATAATTATGTGGTTAATCAGATGTTTTTAGTAATCTATTATTAACAAATACTAACTGAAGTAAAGCATCATTTCTATTCTACATCCTTTTTCTTGACATTGAAAGTAGATTTTTGATTTAATGCTATAGAAAAACATATCAAGTGGTGCTACTCTTTATACATGTTCTTACAGAAAAAGTAGGCCAAGATTCTCCTATGGAGGCAAACTTCTAGTGCAGAGCAAAAAGTTAACGCTGAGTTTCCAGAGTCTGAGGTTTATATACTGGAACATTTTTCTCTCGAAGTGGTGGCAATCCCAAGATAAGATCAGCAGCCTTCTCTGCTATCATGATGGTTGGGGCATTTAAATTCCCGCTAACAATACTGGGCATTATTGAGGCATCAACTACTCTTAAATTTTCTGTGCCTATAACTTTGGTCTCAGGATCAACCACAGCAGTAGAATCAAAACTCTGTCCCATTTTGCAAGTACACGAAGGATGATAGGCACTATCAGCTTTTTGTCTTATGAAAGCATCTATTTCTTTGTCAGACTGAATATGTTCCCCTGGTTGAATCTCAGGTCCACGGAATTCTTCAAATGCTTTCTGAGCAAAGATCTCCCTAGCTAATTTCACACACTGGCGAAACTCCCAGACATCCATTTCTGTTAAAAGAACACAAAATAAGACTAAATCACAATGACTGTGTGTTCAGCACAGCCAATATAAATATTAATGCTACATTCTTTCTTTTCAGACAACAGTTCAGAGTAAAATGTCACAACTTAAGATACAGGAAAGGCGGGTAAGATGGACATTGCTTTATATTTTAATATCTATTTGCCATGAACAAGAAAGAACATTTTGAATGTAAAAAGAGGAAAATTGAAGTAATGGATTTCCTGTATGTACCATTTAGTAGAATAACAATTTTAAAACAGATCTTTGCACATTTAATCCTTCATCCAGGACTGATGGAAGAGGAAAAGATACAAAGAAATGGAAAATGCCATCAAAATAAGACTACCAGTGCAATATGCCATTGTCTATAGAAAGTGTAACTACATTGTTCATAGGTGAGTTTAGTTTACAAGCTGAAAACAACAACACAGAATATAGATAATTCTGCATTACCTGTTGACAAATAGTTAGGCTCAAGGATTGGATGCTCAGCTGGATCTGCATTCTTCAGCTTCAGCTTTCCTACACTGGTACTTCGCATAGGACCAATATGGACCTGTAACAATCCAAGAAGATCCATGGTAAATGGCATCTAAAGGTTCATTATAAAATAACCTAATGGGATTCATAGAAACTTGAGGTTTCACAAGTTATTTAGACATTGCACAGTTGATTTAGGCAATTATTCCAGGTTTCAAAGCTTGGTTTCTACTTCTTTCATTAGTCGCTGGCTTTATAGTGAAAATCATATCTTGTATTAATTATATTTTTATATTCAAATGAGGGTAGTTAATATTGGTTAACAAACACAAGAGATCCACAAAATCCTTTACAATGTGAAGATGCCTTTTTAGAGGTTTTGGATGAATTATATTGTCTGTATATCCATTGAATGAGAATCTATTTCATCTCTGGTTAAGCCTTCTGCCCACCAACAAAGGGATTGGGAACTATTTCCAAAAGTACAATGTGAACAACCTTTCAGGAAAATATTTCTGTCCAGTGGACATTCTAATGTTGTAATTGGTATTACTACTCACCTGATAAGCTTCCAACTGTGACGCAACCCGCCCATGGTCAATCACCTGAGAAGGGAGGAAATGGAACTGGATATCAGGGTGAGAAATGCCTGGACGACTTCTTATAAATCCACCAGTCTCTAAATGGGCAGTGGCTCCATCTCCTGAAAGGTGAAACAGCAAACACCAGATACATAAATAATGAAAATGGAAGAATGAGGGTTTCAAAAAATCATTTTACATTCCCTGTATTTTATGCTATGAACATTCACCCCACACACAGTAAAAATTGTGCCTAAGTCTCATTACGAAAACTTTGTGGTTGGAGTCCAGTTCGCAGGACATAGTTACCACCTGCTTTTGGGACTGTACTCATTGGATTGCTGGAGAAGATTCCTGCGAGTCCCTTGGACTGCAAGGCGTTCAAACCGGTCAGTCCTAGAAGAGATCAACCCCGACTGCTTTTTAGAAGGCCAGATCCTGAAGTTGAAACTCAAGTACTTTGGCCACCTAATGAGAAGGAAGGATTCACTGGAGAAGAGCCTAATGCTGGGAAAGACTGAGGGCAATAGAAGAAGGGGACGACAGAGAATGAGATGGCTGGATGGAGTCACTGAAGCAGTAGGTGTGAATTTAAATGGACTCCAGAAGATGGTAGAGGACAGGAAGACCTGGAGGAACGTTGTCCATGGGGTCGCGATGGATCGGACACGACTTCGCAATTAACAACAACTCATTGGATGATGCATCATGTAAGTCATAATTTGTTGAACAAGCCATAGTGGCCTTGGTCATAAATAACATATATTAATTCAAAACAAACCCAAATCATATTATAGCTTATAAAATCAAGAGCATGATTCGTTTGCCATGAAAGCATTCACAGTTGAAATAGGTTTTCTTTTTGCTTTAGAAATATACTTAATTTATAACATGCAGTGTACTTTGTAATCAGGTATAATTGCTTTTATATATTATTTGACCATTTAAAATATTTAAAAGTATATATTCATATTAATTTATTTTAAATTGCCTTAGCTGTCATGAAATTATTGTATTTGAGAATGTTAAGTTTTTAACATGGAACAGTATTAGTGTTATTGACCAGCACACAAGAAAAACAGTGTTGTTATACAACAGTAACAATAATTATTTGTGCTTCTATTCTAAATATTCTTTGAATGCTACAACCAATCTTAGAATTCTCAATAATTTCTATAAGTATTAACTTCCTGTTTGTTACAAGAGATTAACAACTAAGCATTTTTTGAAAATCCAGTGAAGTAAAGCTACTTGCAGACACAGTCTGAAATTCTGAAAAACCCTTGCATTTCCTTATCTGGAATGAAATGAATCATCTACAAGAAAAAAAACTGAATCATCTACAAGAAAAAAAACTATTATGAATAGACAGAGTCATTAAATCTTTCATTTAAAAGCTGATTTATATCTCTGGCAAAATGAGAACATAACAAAATATAATTCTAAATCATACCTGTGGATTTCCAGAACCATTCAAGACCAATTTTGATCATTTGAAGAGGCTTTTGTGATTTATACAGTGTTAGAGGTTGAGTGCACTTTTGCTGTATGTACACTTCCAAATGATCTTGGAGATTCTGGCCAACCCCTAGCAGAAATGACCAAAAAAAGTCCAATGTATGCATACTACAAATATTTACAACTATATTTATAAATATATAGAACTCGGACAATGCAGCACTTTGGTTTGAAAAGCAGAAAGATTTTCCAAGTGCCCATGGGGCGTCTGCACAGCACTTGTCTGCAATTCTATAAATGAAATTGGTCTTTCCTGGGATTATGTAACTACTAAAAAGGGAATTCATGTCAACCTAGGAAAGGACACAGCTGATTTAAGGAGTTCTTGGAAGAGGCTATGGCAGGGGTAGGCAACCTTGGCTCTTTTATGACTCGTGGGCTTCAACTCCCAGAATTCCTGAGCCAAGGTTGCCTACCCCTGGGCTATGGGAACATCTAAACACCTTTTACTTTCAAATTCAACCCAGCCTTATATGGAACTATACTGAATCTATCATACACACCTGAAAGATGGCAGACAATAGGGATTCCTAATTTTTTTAGATCATCTGCATTTCCAACTCCAGATAGCAGAAGTAACTGTGGAGAATTTATGGCACCACCACTTAAAATAACTTCCTTAGTAGCAAAAACCTGAAATAAAATAATAGCAATTTAATCAGACTAAATTTTGATAGACTTAAGTCAATATAAAATAATGCTATTGATTTGTAGCCTTCCGTTTTCATACTCATGTTATATCTACAAGTTTTGTAACCTAGAAATTATTAAAATATGCTCTATCATATATTTTTAAATAAAGTTTCCTTTTAAGCAATGCTAATATTTCCTGTCCATCCAAACTTATTTAATAAACTTTTCTCCTTGTTAACATAAACTATTCTTCAAAATTTAATATTGAATCAAAAGCTTTTATTAGTGCAAATAATGTATTGTTCTCCTTACAAATGCCTCTTTTCCCCCTAAACCAGGGGTGTCAAACTGCTGGCCCATGGGCCGGATGCATCACACAGAAGTTGCACCCAGCCCAGCTCCAGCAAGGGGAAAAAAGTCACAATATGTCACGACACATGACCTGAGTTTGAACCCCTGCCCTATATCTCACATTACTCAAATAATACCATTAAAATAAACATTTGCTTTGTATTATCAACCAAAGCAATAGTTTCAATATGTATCATCAATCAAAAAACATCCACATTCTGGAGATCAAAGAAAATATTGGTTTCTCACATTCTTCTATTGAATAGTCATCTGGCGGCACAAATCTGCAAGTAACTAATCATATCATAACAGTGGTATAGCACAGAAAAAATTAGCTTAACTTAACCATTTATAATGTGGCTAATTCCAGAGTATAATTTTAACAATGTAATGATTCTTCAAAAACTTCCACGTTACATTTTTATAATATTGCAATTATAACATAGGAAAACAATTTGTCTTATGAACTGCCATTTTTTTTTAATTTAAAGAAAGAGCAGGAATAAATTATTTTCACAATTGACAAGAAGTCATCCTTAAGAATTCCTAATTTTAAGCCTGGAACTAATATATATGAACTTATTAATAAATAAGCTGGACTCAGTGGTGAAAGAAGTGCACCCAGAGTTGCTGATATCACTAAATAAAATAACTCAAAACACAAAGTATCTATGAAAGCTTCAAATTAATATAGTGAAGGGGCTTTCAAACTAGCAGTGCAGTTTCAAGGTAGCAAAAAGTCAATTATCAAAGGAAACTTAGTAAATACAGACTTTTTTTCTTTCTCTTTAAAATATTAGAATGACAGGATTCTCAATGAAAGAAATAGCTATTTTCAAACCAGTATGGATTTCATTTCGAGAAGTTGGGGCGGGGGGGGGGAACCCAACATAAATGGAAAAGTGCAGAATGGAGCGGTATCCATTATAGTTTGATCAGGTTACGACAATGCTTTCTGGAGATTAATACGTGACATGGATTTGAAGTATCAATTGTATTTTGCTCTTATTTCAACAATATAAGAACCTTTACTACAACTCTAATGAGCCAAAAATGAAAAGTTAGTAGAAGCTGCTAGTTGATTTTCTTTTCAAAGTTGAAGAAACAATACTGCACATTCTTACCTTTTTCTTTTCTCCATTTTTAATATACTCAATACCAATTGCTTTGGTCCCCTCAAATAAAACTTTTGTAACAAGTGTACTGACTTCTGCAGACAGGTTTGGACGTGACAAAGCAGGATGAAGGTATGCACTAGCTGTACTCCACCTTTTACCTATAAAATGCATGTTTTTATTGTGACAATAACTGCAACACAAATAATTTATGTTATCTCAGTATGGTAAACTGCTCTGGGAAAATCTGGTTTTAAATGTTTAATAAATAAAATAAATACCAAAATAATTTTATCTGTTCTACTGTGATTATATATTAACATTTTTAAAGTTATTACCGTAGTCCACAACTGAAGATTAATCAAGGCAGAATAATAATGCAAATTCATTTACAAAAGACAAAAAAATACTAAAAACATGTAAAAAATTAAAAAACAACAACTTGAATCCTTTTTTGAGAAACAGAAAGTGAAGATTAAATGGAACTCAGCTGAAAATGGAGTCCATTTCATAGTTTGAGAAAAATATTTTACTACATGACTGACAGGCAAGTTTTTGAAAGTGGAGAAAAAGAGTCAAATAATCTGTAAAATAATCAAGTCCTAAATCTTAACAATTTCTCAATTGAAATACAGTGATACATTGATATTCATTGTTAATTGGTTACAGGAGGAGCGATGAATAGCAAAAATGATTAGTACCAAACAATTTTTTCCCATAAGGAATAATGTAGCGAGTCACAAGGAAGCTGACATCAACAAGTTGTAGCTTGTGCATTTAGTACAAAACAATGAGTACCAGGACAAAATGCACTGAATACCAAATTTGATGAGTTTCCAAGCAGTTGAGTACCAGGATACCACTGTATATTGAATTGTCCCCACAAAAAATGACAATCAGATTTTTCAATGAGAGGAATCTTATTGTGATACCATACACCACTTACAAGCCTGATCTTCCTGCTGCTATATGTGTGGGTAGAAACCAATTCAAAACCCAAATCTCAGTCTATCTCTTCAGTTGATTGACTATAGCAGTGGTGGTGAACCTATGGCACACATGCCAGAGGTGACACTCAGAGCCCTCTCTATGGGCATGCATGTCATCGCTCCAGCCCCTCCTTGCCCTGCAGCCCCCTCCTCACCAGTACCCCCCCTGGAGGAGAGTAGCACCCAAATGCAGCCCGCGCGGAGGAGTGCAGCCAAGGACATGGCAGCTGGGCAGCAGGGACAGGACTCCATCCTCGTGCACCAGCACGTGTAGTTGATGCTGTGGGGCACAGGCGGAGGGCATGGCCTCCATGGCGTTGCTGGGCCACCTGGGCAATCTGCGGCAGGCTGTGGAGACAGTGAATGGCCCTACGGGTGGGCAGGGTAGGGGCAGGGGTTGGTGGAGCGGGCGAGGCAGGGGCAGGGCTGGTTTTTGGGCACTCGGTCTCTAAAAGGTTCGCATCACTGGACTATAGGTTTATATTGCCTTGATTTAGGTTCAGCTTGCTTCTCTAATTTGATATTGAGAAAGATAATGTTTGAGTATATTGACTTCTAATAAAACTATACCTATCTCAATAAATGGAGCCAAGGATAATTTCTATTTAGAGGTTTAGGTTTGTGGCAGGTCTGACAGACTGTTATGATTTTATTTAATATTTCTCATAAACTATGGGTGTCAAATGCCTATAAAACCTTTAAGTCTGGCATGCAGTACTGGCCCTAAATCTACATTGTTGCTCTGTACTGGGTTTAATTCAGGCATTCATTTCTATTTTAACAGCTGCCATTGTGGACAATTATAATTATCTAAGGATCAAGCAAAAAACAGTTTAAGTTGCAGTTCTGAATTTGTATGCCAAACCCTTTGCCATGGCAAAATAAAGTATCTACCTTTCCACACAACTTTTAAAAATGAAACAAGTTAAACGAAAACCAGATGGTTAATGTTTTATCATTCAATTGCTGCTCTATTGTATATTTACTGTGGAAAGAAATTGGTCTGTCAGCCAAAGTAAAAAATTCCAGTGAACCAGCAAATGAATGAAGTTAATAATGGCTATGAGTTTATAATTTATTTATTTATAAAATGTAAAATCCATCCATCTTACCTCAGGATAACACAGGGCAGCTTACAATAATAAAAAATAAAAACTATATAAACCAAAAAGATAAATAAGTTAGTACACGCCACTTTCATATTGATTTACCAAGATCATTAAGTATTTCCTTGTGGGAATTTTGTTAGGTATAAGTGTAGGTACTATTCTGGCAGGAGGAATACTTCAACTTTGATTTTTGTCCAGAGCATTTTACAAGACAGAGATACTCATGAGAAACATTAATTTTATGATTTATCTTGCAATGTCGAGATAAATCCGAGATAAGAGCCGAGGTGGCGCAGCAGTTAGAGTGTAGTACTGCAGGCCACTTTAGCTGACTGAGTTCAGCAGGTCAGCAGTTCAAATCTCACCGGCTCAAGGTTGACTCAGCCTTCCATCCTTCCGGGGTAGGTAAAATGAGGACCCAGATTGTTGGGGGCAATGTAAATATATATATACATTCTCTAAGAATGCTTGCACTTAAAGCGGTATATAAGTCTCATAAATAAATAAATAAATAAATGTCAGTTCTTCCATAATGAATATTTAAAATCAATTGTTACTTGATATAAGGTTTATGCTGTAATTAATTTATTTTACTCACAATTATATTTTGAAAGGAAGGGTTAACCTGAATACAGCAACATCTATGGACAGTATCAAAACAGGCAAAATGGAGGAGACAGTTTAGGATGCAAACAGTGCTCCCTTTATATGTGCATCAATGTCACATATGCATTTACAAGGGGACAGGCTTGCATCACAACATCACTTCTGTCATCTTGACTGTTTTGACAGATTCCTCTGGAAGCTGCTGCTTTAATAGTCCAAAAGAATGTCTGCTGAGAAAAAACTGTGACTGATGCTATCAATTCTCAGACCAGGAATAAATATATCAGTCGCTACATTTCAGTTTTACACTGAAAAGTTCACACTCTAATAATTACATTTATAAAGTTTGTCATTTTTGTACTTGTGTAATTTTGAAGAATATTCCAGTTTACACTAATTTATGGTGACACGATTACATAAAATTATTTACAGTAATCTTAATACAGTAGTCCTCGATTCACAACATTTGCTTATTGTTCATTCAAAGTTACAACGGCATTGAAAAAAGTGGCTTGCAGCTGATCTTCATACAACCATCGTACCATCCCTCCCAGTTACATGATTAAAACTGTGTGCTTAGCAAATGGTATATATTTACAAGGGTTCCAGTTTCCCAGAACCTCGTGGTCACCATTTTGCAATGTTCCCTGCTGACTTCCGATAACCAAAGTCAATGGCAGAAGCCGGCTTTGCTTATTGAACATACGATTCACTTAAGAGTCGCTCTTTGAGGGAGATGGGCTGTCTCTAAATATGGTATATAAATAAATAAGCAACTGCAGTGATTCACTTCACAACAATAACAAAGAAAAGGTTGTGAAATTGAGTGTGATTCATTTAACAATCACCTTGCTTAGCAACAGAAATTCTGGTCGCAATGGTGGTCAAGGATTACCTGCATTATTAAATATGTGGAGAGTTTAATTACCTAATCTAATTTAAATTTTAAAAATAAATGAAATTTAGGTTTGATATATAGCACTCAATATTCCACTTAAATAGCAGGAATAGCCCTTGTTCCCACCCCACACACCCACAAAGTTTCACACCTTCTAGTCCAACTTCTTTCTCAATGCATGCTATTAGCTCCTTAAAAGAAAACATCAGCAATTATGGGCTTTTTTCATTATGAAAAAGTTTTCAAATCATTGTAAGAGTTTACAAAGACTGGTGTTCATACCTACTACAAACAGAACCCGTCAAAGCTAACCTTTATATATTGTCATATCCATCCAGCCAAAGCCTTCTTGTTGAAAACCATTCATATCATCTGTGAAAGGGTACCCAGCTTGCTGAGCTGCATCCAGGAATGTGCAATGAAGAAGGTTTTTTGTTTTTCCCCTTGACACATGAAGTGGGCCATCCCCTCCTCGATAAAGATCAGCCCCTAACTCATGAGTTTGTGCTCTCTTAAAATACGGCAAACAGAATTCATAGTCCCATCCAACAGCCCCTTCTTGACTCCACCTGTTATAATCTTCTGCATGGCCCCGAATGTACACCATGGCATTGAGGGATGAGGAACCACCCCAGACTCGTCCTCTGGGCCAGTACATGATACGATTATCCATGTGTTTTTGGGGTGTTGTATGGTAGTACCAGTTGTATTTCTCATCACAGAGATTATAAGTTAAAGCAGCAGGCATATGAATCTTCCACAATAATTGTTTGCTACCTAAAACAGTATCTTTGGGACCTGCTTCAAGTAGCTTCACAGTGTGGTGAGGATCTTCAGTCAATCGGTTGGCTAAAACGCATCCTGCAGACCCAGCTCCGACTATTATATAACTGAAAGAGTCCATATTTTTAGAATTAAGTGGAGAGGATGCTTGTGAAGATCTCATCGTTTGTCCTTTGAAAGCTTTTGAACTCTTCGGTATACATCTTTTGAATAATTCTTTGTGGGTTTGACATATAATGCCATGCTTTTGAGCACCTTTGATTAAGAAAGACATTATTTCCTATGTTATTTCAGATGTAGTCAATTTGGGTCCAAATATTCTAACCTAGAAAGGGAAAAATGATCTTAGTAAAATGAAATATAACACAAAAATGTATATTAATGTACGATATAAACTATGTCACTGTATCATTTAAAATGGCTTAAATCATACATTTCTTTAAGCACAAAGTTGAAATATGGGGAGAGGCAGGTTAAAAGATATAAAATTTGAATTTCTTTTAATGGATGTTAGGTTAGTGCACATATTACTTTGAAACTTTTACGGTATTGCCATTGCAAAACATCTTTACTTTATGGATTGTTAAACAAAACACTTTGTAGTTCCTCACTCACATTTCATCTAATTGTGACAAAACTCATCTGTTACTTTGCATTTCTCAAAAGCAAAACCATTTTCAACATTACTTCTTATATAGTTATGTATCACTTTGTATAAACCTTCTGGAGAACTGTGGGATATCAGGGGAATGGAAGTGTCCAAGGTAGATAGGTATGAGTTTAGTTTATGTATTTTGTTTTTTTCACCATCCACTTTTCATCCACTTGCTTCTCCTACCCCCATTTTGGGGCACCCAATATGTATTCAGAAGTATGCATTAAATCCAGTTAAATCCAATATGGATTCAAATATCCACATGATGACTGGGGAGAAAGGTCGCTCCACGCAATGGTCCTATTTCCTCAGTAGTGCAAAGCAGTAGATTTTGCGTAGGTTTCCTGCTTGAGCCAGAAGCTACTATTTGTTTTTATTTACTGCACTGAGTTCTGGGTCACAACGAAGCAAACATGGTGTATCCCCTCATTTTATCTTGTCAACCTGTGAGGTTAATTAGTAGTGTGAGAATGATCCTGCCCGAGCAGGGGGTTGGACTAGATGACCTCCAAGGTCCCTTCCAACTTTATTATTATTTCCCTGATCAAGGGGGAATTTGAACCTGTGTCACACCAGTCCTAGCCCAACATCCAACTACAGCACAGTACAGTACACTGCTTCCGAGACTGCAGTCACCTTTAAATATTTAAGTTTTAAACATTGAAGATGCACATTTAAAGTCCTGCGTAAAGTCCCATTTAAAGTGATCTGAGATTTAAACAACCAAAACAACCAAACTCAGAAGTGCAGAACCGAGATTAACTCCATGCAAAACTAAAAACGGTAATTTTAATTGATTTTCGACAAATGAAGGGGAGGAGGCGAAGGCGGCGTGAATATCAAAGATTCTCATACAAGTGCTTTGGATTCTTTCTTAGGCTAAAGCTTTTGATTTCACAGAAGAGCAAGATACCTGTCACACCAAACCCTTCGTTCACATCTCCCACCCTGCTTTGCCTAGCGCAAAGGCTCCCGGTATCGGTTCCACGGGCTAAGAAAGCTGTCCTTCCTTTTCCTGAGAACTTCCACTCAATTTGTACTTGTTGCACAAGAGAGCAGATCGGCTTCTTTTTAAGACCGCCTGGATTCTACCAAGCGCTCCAACTCTGCTCGCTGCCCCAAGAACTTTGAAGCGGGGGGCGGGGACAACAGAGATCTCGTTTCTCTGGTAACCCAACCGATTCCGCCATGCCGAGCGTTCTCTCACCCCACCCAACTCTGCCTCCTTCGCCCACGTCCTCTGCCAACGCAGCCCCGCCCCGCTCCGCCCAGCCGCCACGTGCTGCTGCTTCACCTACTCACACTGCCTAAGCCTGGCGCGCGCCACTCCGTCTCCCGGGGATCCTGGAGCTTCGCTTCATTCGTCGCAAAACTCCTACGCTCCTCGCGCTCTGGTGAGGAGGAGCGAAACTTTCGAGCGCCGACTTCGGCTTTGCTGACGGCATCTGCCCAGTCCAAAGAGCACCCGGGCAGGCACTAGAAGGAGGCGGGCCCCTGCGGGGGTTGGACTGCCAGGATTCTCCATATTAGATCGATGGAGGCGTCTCGTTCCTCTCCTCCCCCTTTTAGTTCCTGGAAGGAGTGCGCGGAGAAAGGAGCGGGATGGCATAACTAGACGGGCAAGTCTTCAGAGGTGCAGTGATCGCTCGCAACGTTTCTTGTACAGTAATGTAGGCCGCCTCCGAGTCTGAGCAGGTCGGTTGCAGAGAAGCGACTTGAATAAACATCTTTCTTCTCCACTTCATTCCTCACCTGCAACAATATGAAAGATTTTCTAGCTGAAAGCATGGGTTTCTTTCAGTATTTCTCCTTCTCCCTTCCAGGTTACAGTGATACTTTTACAAGAGTAATAAATTCAATAAATAAATAAATTTTAGTAATTCCAGACAACTTGATTCTTTGTGTCTTAACTTTTTTTAAAAAAAACAACTTCTGGAAACCTTTTTGACAACTTACATCTCTTATCTGTCCTGATGTGGAAGAATACTGACCCTTTCCCTACTTCAAAGTTCCATCCCCCATCCAACTACACAAAAGGATACTTTTTAAAATGTTTAGCGAGTAAAGTTTAACCTTAATCAGTGCACGTATAAAACTGATAATTGGGAATATAATAAAAGCTAAGACAATATATAATGGAAATGAATTTCTTGCTGTATCTTGTCAAAAAGCCAACTTATTATGTAATCACAGTACAAATGTACCCTGGCAACTTACTTCTTCTGCAGTGTACCACCCCTGAGTGAGCCAGGCTTAAGTCATCTATACCTGTCTTAAGTTTTAAGATAGTGTTTTCCCACTTAGGCCAGCAGCAACCTACAGCAAGAACAAGGTAAGCATTTTGCTGACTGTTTTATTGATTATGTAGTTAGGTCACGGGTGTCAAACTCGATCACATCACATGACGTATTGTGACCTATCATGATGTTTTTTACCTTTGTGGAGCCGGGGTGGGAGTGGCCTGTGCATGACGCATCCAGCCCATGGGCCGCCAGTTTTAAGTTAGGTGATTGGAGAGGAAGAAGGACAATATGGCACCTATTGACCACTCCTATTCCCTAAGACCCTGGGCTTTCCCTGCTTGCACCTTCCTTCTTTCCCCTTCTCAGGTGAGATAGAAAAGCTACAGCCTACCAAACATAGCAACTGAGGGAGCAACCACAGATTTTGAGATAACAAACTTGGAAATGGAGTATTTATGAAAGATGGCTAAATTTACATGTCAGCCATCTAACAAAATCATCTGCAAATTCCAGATGTCCCACTAACTTGTGATGTTCAGAAAGGGGTGGACTGTAGAACCAGTGGGTTTAACTAATACAGAGGGTTCAATCCTCTACATACTCAAAAGCAGGATTCCATCATTTAGTGGCAAGCCAGAACAGATGGTATGGGGCAGGAAAGGGATTGGCAATGGCCCAGAAAGTTTTATGATATATTCAGCAAGCTACTGAGCCCCCTCTGCTGTCTTTTCCTGCTTTGTCAGTGAAATATGAACCATCCCAAATGACATGGAAGGCTGCATGTTCCGATGGGCTGTGAATTTGACATCATTCTTTTAATGGGGAAAGAGGCATTCTTTAGATATCCAGTTCAAGTCTTGGCAACCTAGCCAACCTGAAGTGTCTAAATATAGGTAAAAGGTTACACATTTTTGTTATTAGAAATACTGAATTTGGGAATTTGGGTCTTCAAATATTACTCAGTTATAGTTAGCATGGGCAATGATGAGGGGTATCAGCAGTTCTGGTTCAACAATATCTGGAGAGGCAGAGGTTCCCTGTCTCTGCCATAGCATATGTCACACAGTTATTAGCTGAATGAACAGCAAAAGAAGCATTCCTAAAATGTGAAATGAAAATTATACAGGTAGTCTTCAATTTACGACTGGTTACTTAGCGTCTCTTTGAAGTTATGATGGATCTCCCCCAAACCCATTTTCAAAGTTACAATGGCTGCCCCCTCATTATGTGACTGCATTTTGGGCACTAGGCAACTGGGTCACTTTTACAACTGTTTGCAGCACCTTGCAGTCATGTGACCATGATTTGCAACTTTTTTTTACCAGTTTCCAGTATTTATTTTCAATTTCTTGCAAAAATACCCACTGGGAAAAATCAATTTGCTTTACAACATCCATAACAAATGTCAAAAAATTGTGTCTCATCTGGTAATGTCTCAGCTAATGAGTGCAAGGACTTATGGTTGTAATTCCAGGTGAATTACAGTTGTTAGTCTAGGACAGGGGTGTTAAACTGCCAGCCCGTGGGCCGGATGCATCATGCTGAAACTGCGCCAAGCCCACCCCAGCGACACCTCATGTAACATGGCAAGTTTGATACCCCTGGTCTAGGACTACCTGTACAGTATTCATCAACTTGAGAAATACCCTGCTACTTCTACCAGCTAGAAAGCCTGCAGTTGCTACCAGAACTAAATCGAGAAAAATGAAATGAAATTATCTTTGTATTCAAACAGATGTTAAATATTCTTTTATTTTTGACTTAAGCTAGTTTTGTAAATTACACAAAGTGTAATTACTATTAGGGTATCTGTCTTCTATAAATAGGAGATAAGAACAGGAACATAGCTCCTTAACAGTGACTGCTTTTCTCTCACATCCTCTACACCTCAGCCATACATTCAGAAAATTATATGTTAGAGATATTGTGTTACTACAGTCCTTTTCATTTACATAATCAAATACAATTCGTTTTTCCTATGCAAATATACATTTTGCAGAGAGGAACATTCAGATAGGTAAATTCTGAGTCTAAACCATATCCTGAAATGTGACAAAAATAAATTTACAATATGACTTCTGTTCTGGAGAATTATTACAAATGTTTTCATATTATGAAAATGTCCATGTTCATCTGAAGGATGCATTTCTATGCATCAAAGCCACCTGAAATTATAATGTATCCCTAATTTAATTCTGACTTTAGCCTAACCTTTAGTATCTGAATCTTTGCTCAGAAAAAATAGACCACATTTGATTGTTTAGCACTAAGCTAAAATATTAAGACTTATATTTCTGGGAAGGTAGGGGGACTTTACCTGACTGAGTTTTTCTGAAGTCTCAAAACTAAGTTTCATGTATGTAAATCTGAAGGATTATATATTTCCTAGCTTACTTTATGGGGAAAGATTATAATTGAACAATATTTATTAATTAAACTTATATGCTGCCAGATTCCCAATCACAGAATATATTTATATATATACACAGAGTATATATCTGTATAGCATAGTCCAATCAGTCAAGGTTTGATCAGTAATATACTGCATTTAAAAATTAAGGGGTCAAAATGAGAGTTTTGTATGAACCTTGGATTGCTATTACTGGATACATGAAGAAATAGTCTGGCATTTTGTCATATGCATATTTGACTAAAATAGGTACACAAGTTCCAAATAGATATTCCATCAATCTTTTACAAAGGTTCTGGTTAATTAATTTTTTCAATTGCCATTTCCCCCCCTAAATATATGGATCAAAAGTCTCAATGATATTGTATGCATTTTTTTCAACAGTATCCATGTAGTATTTATATCTGATGTTGGTATTATATGAACAGAAAATGATAAGGTAGTTCTTATTTGAGTTTTATATCGTAATTCATTCATAAATGAGATAAAATACTTAAAATCGATTTGCATTTTACCACATTCAAGGAGGTACCGCCATTTTATTAAACATTGTTTAAAAAGACATATAGTGACAATGTGGAGATGAAGAGATTTGTTGTGTTATAACCTTTGGGATTTGGGTGTACTTCATCAGATGCAAATACATCTTTTTGTCATCTTCCTTATTGGAATATAAAGGTAATATCACGGTCTTTGAGCAACATGTGTAATATTAAGAATTTTACAGAATTAGTTTAGTTTTCCATACTAAAAGTTGCCTAAATGACTCCAATTTTGAATTTCTTTACAATCTGATAAAGTAAGTTAGGATGAGAGGAAGCAAGTGGCCAAGTGAATACTGTTTTGAAGTTGAGCTGTCATATAGCCCTAGTCTACAGCTGAAACAATAGCGATGCATATAAGCACATATTTAGTGTATTAGCTGTGCACCCGGGATACTGTAGCAAAAACTCACTGTCAAGAATATCTGTCTATATGATACCATACAGCATATCATAAAAAAGATATTAATTAAAGATTGTGAAATAATGGTATAAAAGAATATTGTTCATAACAATACAGCAATAAAGGAAAAATACAGTACACTATTGGCAGCTACCTTGTTTCTTCTGAGCTCTGTTCCCTCACCCTAAATTTCTGCCTTCCAGCCAGAGACTAAATAATACAGTCAATGTATGCTAGTAATTTTGACCTGTTATTTAAGTTGCCCCAGGACTCCCTTCACACCCTCTGAAAATTAAGAGGGCGCAGGTTAAAGAAATTACCCAAAACGTGCTGCTCTACCAGCATCCAAGGCGTGACTGATTCTTTAGCCTGTGGGAAGCCTGTAAATTCTGGCACGGTGTTTCCCAACCTTGGCAGCTTGACAAACGGGTGGACTTCAGCTCCTAGAATTCTGCGGTCAGCATTCTGAGAGTTGAAGCCCACACATGAGACTTGAAGTCCACACATCTCCACAACCGAGACTCGCCTAGTGTGGTAGTCTGCACATTCCGGCTTCTCGGTTTCGAAAGGCAGCGTGCGACAGGATTCTTATCTCTTCGTCTTATAACCCAAGTTGGCAGGGCTCCCTCTGAGCAGCGAGCTCCTGGCGGAGCTACGGTATAGGTTGCGGTGAGGCGCGGGGCGGAGGAAAGATATAAACGTGGCTGAGGGGTAGGTTAGGAGGCTTGGTTGAGTCTTCCTCAAAGAGGCTAAGCGAGAAGAGCGAGCAGGCTAAGAGGCAGCTCCTGGGAGAGCCGGCCGGGATGAATGCTGCGGCGTGGGCGCTGCTGGGCTGGATGCTGAGCAGAAAGAGCTTCCAGGGAGAAGCCCAGTTGGTAAGCGATGCCCAAAGTGCTTGGCGCCTTTTCTTCCCTGCGTTGGCTTCGAGCCTTGCCCCTCGCCTGCTGGGTAGCGGGCAGAAATTCGGGAGGCTTTGAAGAAAGCTCAGGCGCTTGAACGCCTGCCTGGGAAAGGTAGCTTTTAAATGGCCCGCCCCTTCCTCTGCTTTGGAGATATTTAGTTGCCACTCAGGGCTTTGGGAGAAACCCCTTGTGGTGGAAGGAGAGGGGCGGTTCTACAAAGTATGGCTTATCTAATTTGTGTCGGTTGAAATATCAGCAACAGTTCTATTATAATAGCATGCTTAGGGAAACTACTTTTAAAAAAGCCAAGAATTAATTAGTCACAGCCTGGTGCAAATAAACTTTTGAAAGACTTAATTCTGAAATTAGGAACTGTTTTTTAGTAGAAATGATGAGAGATTGGGGATGAAATGCTTTCTTGATGGACTTGTAAAAAAGCAAATAATTTCTGGGTTCAAATACATACGTTACAAAAATTTTTAAAGCTCAATATTCAGCTGAAAATAGTATTCTTGCTGGAGATATTATATATATGCCATATCTATAGCTAGCTGTAGATTAACTTCTTAACCCATTAGTTTGAGACCATACTTAGCTGACTGGTTAACATCCATTTTGCCAGTAATTGTTTTTTTTGTTAGGATTGAAAAATGATGAAGGTGAAAGAGGAATGAATCCATTTACCCAACAATGAACACCTTCGAGGACGGTGGAATACAAACACAATAATGTCAGCATTTCCAAATCTTTTTAGTACTCTAAAGCTGGCTCATTTATTCATTCATTGATTTCTATAGCTGTCCATCTCAATGACTCTGGGCAGTTTACAATTTTTCTAGAAAGTAACTATTATATTTTCTTTTCTTTTAACCCTGATTTTCTTTTTCGTTGCAGCCTATCAAATGCTATAAAGAAGATGGTATGTATAAATAAAATGTGTTTTTAAGGGTTAAAATTGTTAAAATTCTGTTGCAAGTATTGGACATTCATGCACCCCATTTCCATTGTAGGTAGTTTAAGATACAATGAATATATGAAGTCCTTGTGGTCTTTTTAATCAATGTGCATCTAAACAAGTATACTCATCATATGCCTGCTTAACTTTTGCCTTTCCTTGACTGATTAGGCCAGACGAAGGCCAGACAGAGGCCACAGATGACAATCAGTGTGTCACAGAAGGAGGAAAGAACTGAAGTCTCCAGCCTTAAGTCTGTTGTAAAGCCTCTTGTGTGAAGAACCCTCCTTTAGATTCCACTGAGTTGAATAATATCTGACCAGTTTGTCATTCCTAAAGATAATGGTTAACCTTCTCTGTTCCAAACTAAAGCAAACTAAAGCAATAATACTTAAAGAATGCAATGCTGTTGGTTAGTCTGTAAATAAATACTAGTGACTTTCTCAAGGGCGGTATAATGAGTAGACTTGAGACCGTGAATTCTTTTTAACATTATACTGTTATAGTATTTCTATTAATATTTCCAATTGTGAATAAGTAGCAGAAAAAGTGAATAAAGAAAACACAAGGGATTGGAAAGGAATGGCATGGCTTATACTTCCTAAAGGTATTGTTGAAATGCAGCAGATATATAAAATTATGCATAGGAAGGATGGCTTTGGATTTTGCATGAACTTTTTATGTACTTCAGGACTCCAAGATCACACTTCCATCATTTGATGGAAAAACAATTAAATTTCAGTGTAAAAATTTTGCACTTTGAAAAAATTAATGTCATCCCATTCCTGCTCATTTTCTGAATCAGCATGTATTCTGATGACAGTTTTAGCCATCATAAGAACTTGAGAAGAGAGTACAATAAGCAAATGATCTTGAAAATTACATTTCAAATTGTTTAGCATATGGAATTTTAATGATGACAGCAGGCTATGTTTCTCCAGGTTAAATTAGTACACATGCATTTTTGTGTGATTTTGATTCTTCTTACATTTTCTCCTTCAAGAAAGGTATGAAGTAAAATGGCTGCCAAAGTCTATCAAGAGATCTTTAATTCTAAATGTCTCACTTGGAGGAAGGTGTAGGATAATCAAAAAAGAGTCATACTGCAGCTGGACTCTTACTGGCAAACTCTCCAATCCAGCTCCTATAGATTCTGTAGCTATTGGCATTTCTGTACCCTTTCTAGAAGGATGGCCAAGGCAGAAGGAACTCCAGATGATGTGCCACCAGCATGGATTTTTCTGGGAATGAATGGTAGTGTTCAGAGAAGGAGGAGTATAAAGCATCCAAAGCTTCAAGACCTTGTAGGCTAGTTGGCTAGCCTAATAAACTGGAGGTTTTCACTGCAAATGTATTAACTCCTCACTTTCATTCTTTGCAAGGGCCTCATCCTGAGTTGGAACAAGAACATAGATTCACACCAGCAGATCTTTTTAATATCAGCATCAAGATTGTTGAAATACAAGGAATATGCAAATTTAACATAAGTTGGATCCTTAATGAAGATGGTAAATTTCATTTTTTATGTAACAGGCCTATAAATATTTTGTATTAAATATAACAAATACTTTGATATATAATAAATACTGCAGTGATCTCTTATAATGTGCCCTTTCTGCTCTGATTTTAAAGGGGAAGTAAACAATGTTGTGATTTTTTTTGGTGTCTGAAGGCTGTGGGCTTTGGATGGATCTGGGACTTTACCATCTTGGTAGTGGATAAGGTGGCACCACCCTATACAGACGTGGTGGACAATCTGGAGGTCCTTCTAAATTCACAATTCCTGTTCGAGGTTTAGGTGGCAGTTATGGCTGGGAGAACCTTTGTACAACTTCATTTTGTGTGCTAGTTGCACACTTTCCTGGATCATGAGACTGCTCACAGTTATACCCTGGTCACCTCCAGAGTAGATTGTTGTAACATGCTCTGCATGTGGCTGTCCTTTGAAGAGCATTTGGAAGTTTCAGTTGATGAATAGTGTGGCTCTACTCACAGTTATGTGTGCCCCTAGGATGGCACACATTATACATTTGCTCCATGAGCAGCAATTGTTTCCTGTCTGCTTCTGGGTGCAATTCAAGGTGCTGATTTTGACATATAAAGCCCTACATTGTATGTGATCAGGTTTCTTGAGGAACTGCCTTTTCCCAATTATGACTCTTTATCCCTTCAGTTCAGCAAGAGGTGTATGCTGTGGGTCATGCCTGCTAAGAAATTCTATCTGGTGGGACCCAGAAGATGTGCCTTCTCTGCTGCAGCTTTGCCCTCTAGAACAGAGGTCCCCTGGCACCAGGGACCAGTTCCGTGGAGAGAGGTTTTTCCGCGGACTGGAGGGGTTGTGGTTTTGAGTGCTGCCTGCATACCGCAAATGGGGCTTTGCTTATTTGTGTGGACCGGTTGCTGGCATGCCCGGCCCGGTATTGGTCCACACACTGGGGGTTAAGGACCCCTGCTCTAGAACATCACTCCCCCAAGGTGAGGTTGGCCCCATCCTGGTAGCCTTCCAGAAAGCCCTTAAAGTGTGTTTTCCCAAAAACCTTGGGGTACCCATGAGAAGCCTGCAAGGTGGTTATATGAAGTTATATGATTGTCTCAGACACTTGGCTTTTTCATGTTTTTAACATGAAAATTGGGGGGTGGGAGGATTAAAACAGTTTTCCTTTGCTATTATTCCTTTCTGTTTTCTGATTCCTGTCTGATTTGGATATGCAAAACACTTTGATTACTTCTAAAATCCAGCAGTAAGAGAACAAATATATATTTCAGTATTGGATACCATAAAGATAGATAAATAGGCTAGAATGCAGAGTTGACTCAAGGTAGTAAAGTAAACACAAATCTGCCATTGTTTGTCTTTGGGAGATCTGTAATAGTTGGAATAGCACTGTTACTGATAACATCTTGAAAACAAACTAGAATTCTTTGACAAAACAATTTTCTTGCAGCCAGTATACAATACTTGAAGGCAACCAAGATATGTGAATCCCGTGAAGGCTGTATTCGATGTGATTACCTAGAAGCATTTCAAAGTCAAACCATGTCTAAGCATAAAAAAGTAAGAACATTTTTTAAAAGTTGTGGTTTGCTGCTATTATATTGTATTGATAGAATATGGTCTTACTCAGTTTAGTAACCTAATGCAATAGTAAATTATTTCTTTTAAGATAACATGATAAGTTAGACTCTGTACAATAGAACAAAAATCTTCTGAACTGAAATGACAAAAACCTGGTTTTTATGTAAAATTATTGTGAGATGAAAATAAACTTCAGTGCTCCAAATGTGCTCAAAGCTTCTGTTCTGTAATATTTTTTTTGATAACTAGCTCTGGTTAATGGGTATTAAAATATCATAAAAATGGAAAGTCGACTCAGCTATTGAATTTCTGTTTTGTTTGAGTAAAAACACAATTATTCTGAACTTTTTGGTATATTAAAATTCTACTAAATCCTATGTTGGACAGTAAACAATAACGACCAGTAAATAAATAGTAACCCAAGATAAATTTTTAGGCAACTGAAGAAATCAAAATATTATATTGTATATATGTGCTTATTTAATGCTCACTCAAGTCAAAGGTTGAATGTTTACATATTTAGTTCACAGCATGTCAGATTACAAAAGCAACAGAAGAAATAAATCAAAATTATAAAGAACAATAGTACTAATAAATTAACCCTCCGCAAAATATATGCCAATTAAGGTTAGGATTGAGGGTCCAGTGAAATAAAACTGTCTTTAAAATTTATATAACATCCATGATAGAAGTAGCTTTATGGACCTCTAGAATGGAGAATTCTAAAGCATGGGGTTTGCCACACAAAAGGCTTGTCACCTTGTCCATGTCCTCTTTTCAGATGGAGGTAACACATTATTATGGTTGATTGCACAGTCAGCCAGATGTTTAGACTGGATTTGACATTTTTATCCACCTATTGAGTCTTTCTATAGGCAGATTTTGTTGTTTGATGGTATTGATGATGACGATGATGATTGTATTTTCATGAAACATATTTGAAAAGGGAAGAAGGAAAAAAAAGACAAAATAAGACAAAAAAGAAAAACAACTCAGAAAATAAATAGAGAATTTATGAGCAAGATAGGATATTTGTTAGATAAGAATTTTCAATATTTTATAAGTTTTCCATAAATGAAATAACATAATATCTTATACTGATTTTAAAAACTGATGTTATTGTCACATTGTGAGGAAGCCATACTTTTATTTATTAGTACGTGTTTCCAGTATAATGAATCAGGATTCGAATGATTTCTTCAAGGCCTTTGCTACAGAATCGCGGGCCCATCAGGGAACGAAGGCATATCTTTAGAACCAAGAAGATTTTAACCCGTTTGTGTTAAAACAAAAACAGAGGAAGTGGAAAGATTGCTGTCTTCCAATTGTGTTCTGCTGCCTTCTAGAGTGTTCACAATTCTCAGTGGAAAAAAGATTGGCACTTTTAAAGAGGTCTTCAGAAGGCTGTGGTGATGACAATCAAATGTGTCATTACCTCTGATCACAAAGCATTTCAGAAATCCACTGCATTCAGCATACCCACTCAGAGATAT
Organism: Crotalus tigris; assembly: GCF_016545835.1. Taxonomy (NCBI): domain Eukaryota; kingdom Metazoa; phylum Chordata; class Lepidosauria; order Squamata; family Viperidae; genus Crotalus; species Crotalus tigris. The sequence continues at coordinate 234,122 of NW_024097419.1, forward strand.
TATTTTAAAATTTGCTTATTTTTTTTAAAAAGCTCCTTAATACATTTTACCAAACTCTTTTTGCAAGAGATTGTTTCATCTGCTGCTGAAAGCGTTTTTCTCATATGTAACAGCAGTTTACATAGTAAAACATCATTAAAAATAGTCTGTTTTATGACTATCATATCAAGGGCAAAATACACTGGAATATTTGCATTTTTACTAATGCACTTGCAACCAGGTTAAAGTAGAACTAGATAGGACAGTTTGTTAAAAACTATATAGCAGAGATTATTGTAAATAAATTCTAATCTATCATAATTTGTATTTGTAAAGAGATGTTCTATATTTTGTAATTATTGTACCGTAATTGAACCGCAGCAATATTTATGGAGCCTCATTATTGCAATTCTTCACTGAATTCTAAATAGAAGTATTTTTACTTGGACTGTATAGCACTATAGAATTAAATATTTAAATAGAGCCACCTTCATTATAAAATGTTTTTGAAGTAAAGATTTTAAAAAAACTTGATGCAACAGAGATTTTATAAAATATTTTGAGTCAATTGGATTCTGACTTTACAATGTTAACACATAGAAAATGAGTAATTATAATCTTGTATTTGGAAAGTTATTTGGAATCTGCTGTCTTTTTGAGAGCAAACAAACTGGATTTATCTCTACAACTCTTGCAATAACAGCTAGAAACAAGAATACAAAAAGCTATCAGTTTGGCAAGGTTTTTTTTTAATTTTGAAATAAACACAGATTGACGTTCCAATCCTACACCATTTTTCTAATAAAAAGCCCCATTATATAAAATGGGTTGTTTTTTTAATGAAGGTGCATAGTACTGAACCACGATGAGCATTCTATTTGGTAGAGATTTCCTACTTAGATACAATTTACAAAATGAATAGTTAACAAGTTACACAGCTTGAAGTGGAGTGTTTTGACGATGATGATTTACATAACCAAAACATTCCTAAATTGTTGAGAAAATGGCATGGTTGACAAACTTTTTGATGTTCTATATGTAATGTTTTCAGGATTTGTTTTTATACAATCAAAGGAGGGCTTCAATGTTGTTTGTGATGCAGTAAAATCCCAACACTGAAAATAACATGATTTTGGAAACCAATAAATATCAAAAGTTTATTTTATTAACATTGGATAAATAGACTTGTTCTGCCAAGCAACTTTATCAGGGTTATCTGTATTAACAAAATAGGTAGCAGTTGTCACGTTTCAAAATCGTGACGTACACAGCTAAGATTAATATAAACATTTTTGTACACAGTGGCAATTTGCTATGAATACCTTACAAACCTCTTCTTTCAAATATCGAGAGAATTTAAAGGTTTGTACATTATTTCTTGACCTACATCATTTTGTATGAAAATAAATGCAAAATGTTACTGAGAATAAAATTGTGTAATAATGTTATTATAATTTGTCTCTTCTTACCAACAAATGCAATTGGCGATTTCTTTTTGCCCCACAGTTCTGTGTCTGAATCATGGGCTTTGCTTCTTTCTTCCCTAGTCCCTGATTTCCATGACATCACAGGGAGCAGTCATCTAAGGAAGTGGGAAACACCCCTACATTCACAATCTGAATTTGGAAGAATGACATCATGGCAACAGGAAACATACTCTAAGGCAGGGGTGTCAAACTGCCGGCCCGCGAGCTGGATGCGTCATGCTGAAACCATGCCCACCCCATTGCCGGCAATGGAAAAAAAGTTGCGATACGTCACGACATGTCATGTGACATTGCAAGTTTGACACCCCTGCTCTAAGGTTTGGGATCCAAGTGAGGTTTTCAGAATAATGAGCACTGAAGTGGGTGCTACTGCTTTTGAACTATTGTTGTCGGTAGTGGATATGTTGATGGAAGATTAGAACCAGGAAACTGCACATCAGATGGGAGACATGACACATTCAGCTGGGGAATTCAGCTGGGGCCTGGTTGCAATGGCTATCATGGCTAGGTAACAAAAGGAGCTGTTGTCAGAGCCTGGCTTGTGGGCATGGCTGCCAGAATTGATAGCCAAAAAGTGTTGCTGCTTCAATGAAAGCTGGTCTGAAAATCTCACTAGTGAATCTGGGCAATGTACAGGGTAAAGGTGAAGGTTTATTCTCCAAGCTTGTGGGTTGGTTTCTGAATGTTTCATTACCAGGCTAGGTAACATATTCAGTGGAATTTAGGGGATATCAAAATCAATGTTCTTCTGTTTAGAAGGGCTTCGTGCGGTCAGTAAATCTTGTGTTGGTAAGGTCATATCAAGTGAGAGTCATATCAGGTCAGGGTCTTGTGATGGGTCTTGTGTGGGTCACCAGTGAGAATCTTGTGATGGGAAGGTTACATCAGGTGAGGGCCATTGGGAGGTGAACTGGTGTAGAGGGGCTTGTGTGGGTTGGTTGAGGGTTGGTACTGTCTCTGGTTGGTTGATTTGAATTCTGTGCAGTTGATTTGAATTCTGAGATGTTCGTAGGCTGGTTGTAGGTCGAGGTGTCTGTTGATGGAGTGTACAGGGTCCTAGCAAACCATAGAAGGGCCAGCAACAGCGAGTTTTGCTCTATCAAAGCTGTTGAATCCCTTGCGGACTATGTGACAGGAGTTACCCTGGATGAGAAGCAGGGAATGACTGACAATATCCCCTTTCCCCAGAGTGATCCTCTAAAGTCTCCTGTCAGAGTGGGGTAGAAACTGGGCCAAGTAAAATTGGAAGGAATAGAGAAGGGAGAACGGAAACTTGACTGAGATCAAATTTAGGCAGATTATTGCCAATTGGGGAGTGTGGCAGAGTTAAGCGCTAAGACAATGTCTGTAGTTGGCTGAAAGGCAGTGAAGATGGCATGTAGGCAACTTGAGGGGAATGGAAAAAGGGAATAGTAATATCAGGTCAAGTCAAGAAGCTGTGATAGTGGTGCTGGGCAAACCATTATGGAAAGGGAGAGAGCAGTTTCATCCTTGGATCTTTCCATTCAAATTCTGATGGTGGATGAACAAACCAGCTGGTGTCTATTACTGAAACCTGGCTGGGTGAAGGCACAGATACTGCTTTTTTAGAGACAGGCTCTCCAAGATTCTGAGTTCTCCACTATTCATGATCCTAAGGAAAGAGGAGGATGGTTGTGATCCTCATGGAAATCTTGATGGCAATCAAGGGCACTTTAAGGTGATATGTTCTAGATACCATATCTGTGTGGAGTTCAGGCTGTAGGAACCAGTAGGGGATAATGCTTGTCTGTTATCTCTTGCCAGGTTGCATGGCTAATCTCTTCTTGAAATTGCAGAGTTGGATTTGGAAGCCTCTCAGCTGGAGTATATCAATCTTCATGCCTCATGCCTCTATTGGCTCAGGACAATATTATTCTTAAATAATTTTTGCCCTGAAGCATGTAGGTGGTTGCATATTAAAATTCTTCAGTCTCTGTCCACCTATTCCATCTTATCATCCCATCTTATTGCTCTTTCTCTCTTTTCTGGAGGCCTAGGTATGCAAAAATGTAGTTTAGAAGTTCCTGTAATACAACTCATTGATTAGTTTAACCTTTTTTATGCCTGAGTTAGTTCACAACTAAATCCATCTCCTATGGGTTAGCTGATCGGCCATTTTTTAATGGAACACTTGCCAGATTAAAGTGTGGATTAAAGTCAACTCCCCCTAGTTTTCAACTAAGGATGCAAATAATCTGGTTTAATGAGACCAATTCAGTGCATTGCCTTTATTATTCTCTTAATGTATTTAAACAATAAGGTAAGACAAAATAAATCATAGCAGTGCCTATAGAAAGAGAGCAAAACAACAAACAAAACCCCGAGGCTAAACATAATTATATTAAAATTTGCATATTCCAGAAATAAAATATTTTGCAAAGCACAAGCAACATAATTTAATCATGATTATTTCTACTAAAAGCACGGCGTCATTTCAGCAGGCCTTTCATTCTTTTCTATTCTTTAGTGACCAATTGAAAAAAATGTCTCAAATGTACAAGATACAGAATATAGGTCAAAGAGGTCTAATCTGAACATAATTCTGCTTCAGTTATTTAGAATAATCCAAGAAAACTATCCTGAATAAAATTCAGCTACAGAATGGTGTCAATATGACAATTTTATTTCATTCTGAGATTAAATGCTGCCTTGTGTACTAGAAAAAATATGTTGCTATTTTCTCTTTTACCTTTAGACCGGATGTGGAAAATAGGCAAAATATTAAATGTATTAGCCCATCTATTTGTTATTACATAGAATCAAAAGCCATAAACTACATTCTATTTTTGTTATTTTTCCTTCCACTGTTTTGTAGGACTGTGCAAAATCTGACTTCTGTTTTATGGTAAAAATTTACTGCACATACTATCAAGTGTCTATTTATAATAATTATGTGGTTAATCAGATGTTTTTAGTAATCTATTATTAACAAATACTAACTGAAGTAAAGCATCATTTCTATTCTACATCCTTTTTCTTGACATTGAAAGTAGATTTTTGATTTAATGCTATAGAAAAACATATCAAGTGGTGCTACTCTTTATACATGTTCTTACAGAAAAAGTAGGCCAAGATTCTCCTATGGAGGCAAACTTCTAGTGCAGAGCAAAAAGTTAACGCTGAGTTTCCAGAGTCTGAGGTTTATATACTGGAACATTTTTCTCTCGAAGTGGTGGCAATCCCAAGATAAGATCAGCAGCCTTCTCTGCTATCATGATGGTTGGGGCATTTAAATTCCCGCTAACAATACTGGGCATTATTGAGGCATCAACTACTCTTAAATTTTCTGTGCCTATAACTTTGGTCTCAGGATCAACCACAGCAGTAGAATCAAAACTCTGTCCCATTTTGCAAGTACACGAAGGATGATAGGCACTATCAGCTTTTTGTCTTATGAAAGCATCTATTTCTTTGTCAGACTGAATATGTTCCCCTGGTTGAATCTCAGGTCCACGGAATTCTTCAAATGCTTTCTGAGCAAAGATCTCCCTAGCTAATTTCACACACTGGCGAAACTCCCAGACATCCATTTCTGTTAAAAGAACACAAAATAAGACTAAATCACAATGACTGTGTGTTCAGCACAGCCAATATAAATATTAATGCTACATTCTTTCTTTTCAGACAACAGTTCAGAGTAAAATGTCACAACTTAAGATACAGGAAAGGCGGGTAAGATGGACATTGCTTTATATTTTAATATCTATTTGCCATGAACAAGAAAGAACATTTTGAATGTAAAAAGAGGAAAATTGAAGTAATGGATTTCCTGTATGTACCATTTAGTAGAATAACAATTTTAAAACAGATCTTTGCACATTTAATCCTTCATCCAGGACTGATGGAAGAGGAAAAGATACAAAGAAATGGAAAATGCCATCAAAATAAGACTACCAGTGCAATATGCCATTGTCTATAGAAAGTGTAACTACATTGTTCATAGGTGAGTTTAGTTTACAAGCTGAAAACAACAACACAGAATATAGATAATTCTGCATTACCTGTTGACAAATAGTTAGGCTCAAGGATTGGATGCTCAGCTGGATCTGCATTCTTCAGCTTCAGCTTTCCTACACTGGTACTTCGCATAGGACCAATATGGACCTGTAACAATCCAAGAAGATCCATGGTAAATGGCATCTAAAGGTTCATTATAAAATAACCTAATGGGATTCATAGAAACTTGAGGTTTCACAAGTTATTTAGACATTGCACAGTTGATTTAGGCAATTATTCCAGGTTTCAAAGCTTGGTTTCTACTTCTTTCATTAGTCGCTGGCTTTATAGTGAAAATCATATCTTGTATTAATTATATTTTTATATTCAAATGAGGGTAGTTAATATTGGTTAACAAACACAAGAGATCCACAAAATCCTTTACAATGTGAAGATGCCTTTTTAGAGGTTTTGGATGAATTATATTGTCTGTATATCCATTGAATGAGAATCTATTTCATCTCTGGTTAAGCCTTCTGCCCACCAACAAAGGGATTGGGAACTATTTCCAAAAGTACAATGTGAACAACCTTTCAGGAAAATATTTCTGTCCAGTGGACATTCTAATGTTGTAATTGGTATTACTACTCACCTGATAAGCTTCCAACTGTGACGCAACCCGCCCATGGTCAATCACCTGAGAAGGGAGGAAATGGAACTGGATATCAGGGTGAGAAATGCCTGGACGACTTCTTATAAATCCACCAGTCTCTAAATGGGCAGTGGCTCCATCTCCTGAAAGGTGAAACAGCAAACACCAGATACATAAATAATGAAAATGGAAGAATGAGGGTTTCAAAAAATCATTTTACATTCCCTGTATTTTATGCTATGAACATTCACCCCACACACAGTAAAAATTGTGCCTAAGTCTCATTACGAAAACTTTGTGGTTGGAGTCCAGTTCGCAGGACATAGTTACCACCTGCTTTTGGGACTGTACTCATTGGATTGCTGGAGAAGATTCCTGCGAGTCCCTTGGACTGCAAGGCGTTCAAACCGGTCAGTCCTAGAAGAGATCAACCCCGACTGCTTTTTAGAAGGCCAGATCCTGAAGTTGAAACTCAAGTACTTTGGCCACCTAATGAGAAGGAAGGATTCACTGGAGAAGAGCCTAATGCTGGGAAAGATTGAGGGCAATAGAAGAAGGGGACGACAGAGAATGAGATGGCTGGATGGAGTCACTGAAGCAGTAGGTGTGAATTTAAATGGACTCCAGAAGATGGTAGAGGACAGGAAGACCTGGAGGAACGTTGTCCATGGGGTCGCGATGGATCGGACACGACTTCGCAATTAACAACAACTCATTGGATGATGCATCATGTAAGTCATAATTTGTTGAACAAGCCATAGTGGCCTTGGTCATAAATAACATATATTAATTCAAAACAAACCCAAATCATATTATAGCTTATAAAATCAAGAGCATGATTCGTTTGCCATGAAAGCATTCACAGTTGAAATAGGTTTTCTTTTTGCTTTAGAAATATACTTAATTTATAACATGCAGTGTACTTTGTAATCAGGTATAATTGCTTTTATATATTATTTGACCATTTAAAATATTTAAAAGTATATATTCATATTAATTTATTTTAAATTGCCTTAGCTGTCATGAAATTATTGTATTTGAGAATGTTAAGTTTTTAACATGGAACAGTATTAGTGTTATTGACCAGCACACAAGAAAAACAGTGTTGTTATACAACAGTAACAATAATTATTTGTGCTTCTATTCTAAATATTCTTTGAATGCTACAACCAATCTTAGAATTCTCAATAATTTCTATAAGTATTAACTTCCTGTTTGTTACAAGAGATTAACAACTAAGCATTTTTTGAAAATCCAGTGAAGTAAAGCTACTTGCAGACACAGTCTGAAATTCTGAAAAACCCTTGCATTTCCTTATCTGGAATGAAATGAATCATCTACAAGAAAAAAAACTGAATCATCTACAAGAAAAAAAACTATTATGAATAGACAGAGTCATTAAATCTTTCATTTAAAAGCTGATTTATATCTCTGGCAAAATGAGAACATAACAAAATATAATTCTAAATCATACCTGTGGATTTCCAGAACCATTCAAGACCAATTTTGATCATTTGAAGAGGCTTTTGTGATTTATACAGTGTTAGAGGTTGAGTGCACTTTTGCTGTATGTACACTTCCAAATGATCTTGGAGATTCTGGCCAACCCCTAGCAGAAATGACCAAAAAAAGTCCAATGTATGCATACTACAAATATTTACAACTATATTTATAAATATATAGAACTCGGACAATGCAGCACTTTGGTTTGAAAAGCAGAAAGATTTTCCAAGTGCCCATGGGGCGTCTGCACAGCACTTGTCTGCAATTCTATAAATGAAATTGGTCTTTCCTGGGATTATGTAACTACTAAAAAGGGAATTCATGTCAACCTAGGAAAGGACACAGCTGATTTAAGGAGTTCTTGGAAGAGGCTATGGCAGGGGTAGGCAACCTTGGCTCTTTTATGACTCGTGGGCTTCAACTCCCAGAATTCCTGAGCCAAGGTTGCCTACCCCTGGGCTATGGGAACATCTAAACACCTTTTACTTTCAAATTCAACCCAGCCTTATATGGAACTATACTGAATCTATCATACACACCTGAAAGATGGCAGACAATAGGGATTCCTAATTTTTTTAGATCATCTGCATTTCCAACTCCAGATAGCAGAAGTAACTGTGGAGAATTTATGGCACCACCACTTAAAATAACTTCCTTAGTAGCAAAAACCTGAAATAAAATAATAGCAATTTAATCAGACTAAATTTTGATAGACTTAAGTCAATATAAAATAATGCTATTGATTTGTAGCCTTCCGTTTTCATACTCATGTTATATCTACAAGTTTTGTAACCTAGAAATTATTAAAATATGCTCTATCATATATTTTTAAATAAAGTTTCCTTTTAAGCAATGCTAATATTTCCTGTCCATCCAAACTTATTTAATAAACTTTTCTCCTTGTTAACATAAACTATTCTTCAAAATTTAATATTGAATCAAAAGCTTTTATTAGTGCAAATAATGTATTGTTCTCCTTACAAATGCCTCTTTTCCCCCTAAACCAGGGGTGTCAAACTGCTGGCCCATGGGCCGGATGCATCACACAGAAGTTGCACCCAGCCCAGCTCCAGCAAGGGGAAAAAAGTCACAATATGTCACGACACATGACCTGAGTTTGAACCCCTGCCCTATATCTCACATTACTCAAATAATACCATTAAAATAAACATTTGCTTTGTATTATCAACCAAAGCAATAGTTTCAATATGTATCATCAATCAAAAAACATCCACATTCTGGAGATCAAAGAAAATATTGGTTTCTCACATTCTTCTATTGAATAGTCATCTGGCGGCACAAATCTGCAAGTAACTAATCATATCATAACAGTGGTATAGCACAGAAAAAATTAGCTTAACTTAACCATTTATAATGTGGCTAATTCCAGAGTATAATTTTAACAATGTAATGATTCTTCAAAAACTTCCACGTTACATTTTTATAATATTGCAATTATAACATAGGAAAACAATTTGTCTTATGAACTGCCATTTTTTTTTAATTTAAAGAAAGAGCAGGAATAAATTATTTTCACAATTGACAAGAAGTCATCCTTAAGAATTCCTAATTTTAAGCCTGGAACTAATATATATGAACTTATTAATAAATAAGCTGGACTCAGTGGTGAAAGAAGTGCACCCAGAGTTGCTGATATCACTAAATAAAATAACTCAAAACACAAAGTATCTATGAAAGCTTCAAATTAATATAGTGAAGGGGCTTTCAAACTAGCAGTGCAGTTTCAAGGTAGCAAAAAGTCAATTATCAAAGGAAACTTAGTAAATACAGACTTTTTTTCTTTCTCTTTAAAATATTAGAATGACAGGATTCTCAATGAAAGAAATAGCTATTTTCAAACCAGTATGGATTTCATTTCGAGAAGTTGGGGCGGGGGGGGGGGGAACCCAACATAAATGGAAAAGTGCAGAATGGAGCGGTACCCATTATAGTTTGATCAGGTTACGACAATGCTTTCTTGAGATTAATACGTGACATGGATTTGAAGTATCAATTGTATTTTGCTCTTATTTCAACAATATAAGAACCTTTACTACAACTCTAATGAGCCAAAAATGAAAAGTTAGTAGAAGCTGCTAGTTGATTTTCTTTTCAAAGTTGAAGAAACAATACTGCACATTCTTACCTTTTTCTTTTCTCCATTTTTAATATACTCAATACCAATTGCTTTGGTCCCCTCAAATAAAACTTTTGTAACAAGTGTACTGACTTCTGCAGACAGGTTTGGACGTGACAAAGCAGGATGAAGGTATGCACTAGCTGTACTCCACCTTTTACCTATAAAATGCATGTTTTTATTGTGACAATAACTGCAACACAAATAATTTATGTTATCTCAGTATGGTAAACTGCTCTGGGAAAATCTGGTTTTAAATGTTTAATAAATAAAATAAATACCAAAATAATTTTATCTGTTCTACTGTGATTATATATTAACATTTTTAAAGTTATTACCGTAGTCCACAACTGAAGATTAATCAAGGCAGAATAATAATGCAAATTCATTTACAAAAGACAAAAAAATACTAAAAACATGTAAAAAATTAAAAAACAACAACTTGAATCCTTTTTTGAGAAACAGAAAGTGAAGATTAAATGGAACTCAGCTGAAAATGGAGTCCATTTCATAGTTTGAGAAAAATATTTTACTACATGACTGACAGGCAAGTTTTTGAAAGTGGAGAAAAAGAGTCAAATAATCTGTAAAATAATCAAGTCCTAAATCTTAACAATTTCTCAATTGAAATACAGTGATACATTGATATTCATTGTTAATTGGTTACAGGAGGAGCGATGAATAGCAAAAATGATTAGTACCAAACAATTTTTTCCCATAAGGAATAATGTAGCGAGTCACAAGGAAGCTGACATCAACAAGTTGTAGCTTGTGCATTTAGTACAAAACAATGAGTACCAGGACAAAATGCACTGAATACCAAATTTGATGAGTTTCCAAGCAGTTGAGTACCAGGATACCACTGTATATTGAATTGTCCCCACAAAAAATGACAATCAGATTTTTCAATGAGAGGAATCTTATTGTGATACCATACACCACTTACAAGCCTGATCTTCCTGCTGCTATATGTGTGGGTAGAAACCAATTCAAAACCCAAATCTCAGTCTATCTCTTCAGTTGATTGACTATAGCAGTGGTGGTGAACCTATGGCACACATGCCAGAGGTGACACTCAGAGCCCTCTCTATGGGCATGCATGTCATCGCTCCAGCCCCTCCTTGCCCTGCAGCCCCCTCCTCACCAGTACCCCCCCTGGAGGAGAGTAGCACCCAAATGCAGCCCGCGCGGAGGAGTGCAGCCAAGGACATGGCAGCTGGGCAGCAGGGACAGGACTCCATCCTCGTGCACCAGCACGTGTAGTTGATGCTGTGGGGCACAGGCGGAGGGCATGGCCTCCATGGCGTTGCTGGGCCACCTGGGCAATCTGCGGCAGGCTGTGGAGACAGTGAATGGCCCTACGGGTGGGCAGGGTAGGGGCAGGGGTTGGTGGAGCGGGCGAGGCAGGGGCAGGGCTGGTTTTTGGGCACTCGGTCTCTAAAAGGTTCGCATCACTGGACTATAGGTTTATATTGCCTTGATTTAGGTTCAGCTTGCTTCTCTAATTTGATATTGAGAAAGATAATGTTTGAGTATATTGACTTCTAATAAAACTATACCTATCTCAATAAATGGAGCCAAGGATAATTTCTATTTAGAGGTTTAGGTTTGTGGCAGGTCTGACAGACTGTTATGATTTTATTTAATATTTCTCATAAACTATGGGTGTCAAATGCCTATAAAACCTTTAAGTCTGGCATGCAGTACTGGCCCTAAATCTACATTGTTGCTCTGTACTGGGTTTAATTCAGGCATTCATTTCTATTTTAACAGCTGCCATTGTGGACAATTATAATTATCTAAGGATCAAGCAAAAAACAGTTTAAGTTGCAGTTCTGAATTTGTATGCCAAACCCTTTGCCATGGCAAAATAAAGTATCTACCTTTCCACACAACTTTTAAAAATGAAACAAGTTAAACGAAAACCAGATGGTTAATGTTTTATCATTCAATTGCTGCTCTATTGTATATTTACTGTGGAAAGAAATTGGTCTGTCAGCCAAAGTAAAAAATTCCAGTGAACCAGCAAATGAATGAAGTTAATAATGGCTATGAGTTTATAATTTATTTATTTATAAAATGTAAAATCCATCCATCTTACCTCAGGATAACACAGGGCAGCTTACAATAATAAAAAATAAAAACTATATAAACCAAAAAGATAAATAAGTTAGTACACGCCACTTTCATATTGATTTACCAAGATCATTAAGTATTTCCTTGTGGGAATTTTGTTAGGTATAAGTGTAGGTACTATTCTGGCAGGAGGAATACTTCAACTTTGATTTTTGTCCAGAGCATTTTACAAGACAGAGATACTCATGAGAAACATTAATTTTATGATTTATCTTGCAATGTCGAGATAAATCCGAGATAAGAGCCGAGGTGGCGCAGCAGTTAGAGTGTAGTACTGCAGGCCACTTTAGCTGACTGAGTTCAGCAGGTCAGCAGTTCAAATCTCACCGGCTCAAGGTTGACTCAGCCTTCCATCCTTCCGGGGTAGGTAAAATGAGGACCCAGATTGTTGGGGGCAATGTAAATATATATATACATTCTCTAAGAATGCTTGCACTTAAAGCGGTATATAAGTCTCATAAATAAATAAATAAATAAATGTCAGTTCTTCCATAATGAATATTTAAAATCAATTGTTACTTGATATAAGGTTTATGCTGTAATTAATTTATTTTACTCACAATTATATTTTGAAAGGAAGGGTTAACCTGAATACAGCAACATCTATGGACAGTATCAAAACAGGCAAAATGGAGGAGACAGTTTAGGATGCAAACAGTGCTCCCTTTATATGTGCATCAATGTCACATATGCATTTACAAGGGGACAGGCTTGCATCACAACATCACTTCTGTCATCTTGACTGTTTTGACAGATTCCTCTGGAAGCTGCTGCTTTAATAGTCCAAAAGAATGTCTGCTGAGAAAAAACTGTGACTGATGCTATCAATTCTCAGACCAGGAATAAATATATCAGTCGCTACATTTCAGTTTTACACTGAAAAGTTCACACTCTAATAATTACATTTATAAAGTTTGTCATTTTTGTACTTGTGTAATTTTGAAGAATATTCCAGTTTACACTAATTTATGGTGACACGATTACATAAAATTATTTACAGTAATCTTAATACAGTAGTCCTCGATTCACAACATTTGCTTATTGTTCATTCAAAGTTACAACGGCATTGAAAAAAGTGGCTTGCAGCTGATCTTCATACAACCATCGTACCATCCCTCCCAGTTACATGATTAAAACTGTGTGCTTAGCAAATGGTATATATTTACAAGGGTTCCAGTTTCCCAGAACCTCGTGGTCACCATTTTGCAATGTTCCCTGCTGACTTCCGATAACCAAAGTCAATGGCAGAAGCCGGCTTTGCTTATTGAACATACGATTCACTTAAGAGTCGCTCTTTGAGGGAGATGGGCTGTCTCTAAATATGGTATATAAATAAATAAGCAACTGCAGTGATTCACTTCACAACAATAACAAAAAAAAGGTTGTGAAATTGAGTGTGATTCATTTAACAATCACCTTGCTTAGCAACAGAAATTCTGGTCGCAATGGTGGTCAAGGATTACCTGCATTATTAAATATGTGGAGAGTTTAATTACCTAATCTAATTTAAATTTTAAAAATAAATGAAATTTAGGTTTGATATATAGCACTCAATATTCCACTTAAATAGCAGGAATAGCCCTTGTTCCCACCCCACACACCCACAAAGTTTCACACCTTCTAGTCCAACTTCTTTCTCAATGCATGCTATTAGCTCCTTAAAAGAAAACATCAGCAATTATGGGCTTTTTTCATTATGAAAAAGTTTTCAAATCATTGTAAGAGTTTACAAAGACTGGTGTTCATACCTACTACAAACAGAACCCGTCAAAGCTAACCTTTATATATTGTCATATCCATCCAGCCAAAGCCTTCTTGTTGAAAACCATTCATATCATCTGTGAAAGGGTACCCAGCTTGCTGAGCTGCATCCAGGAATGTGCAATGAAGAGGGTTTTTTGTTTTTCCCCTTGACACATGAAGTGGGCCATCCCCTCCTCGATAAAGATCAGCCCCTAACTCATGAGTTTGTGCTCTCTTAAAATACGGCAAACAGAATTCATAGTCCCATCCAACAGCCCCTTCTTGACTCCACCTGTTATAATCTTCTGCATGGCCCCGAATGTACACCATGGCATTGAGGGATGAGGAACCACCCCAGACTCGTCCTCTGGGCCAGTACATGATACGATTATCCATGTGTTTTTGGGGTGTTGTATGGTAGTACCAGTTGTATTTCTCATCACAGAGATTATAAGTTAAAGCAGCAGGCATATGAATCTTCCACAATAATTGTTTGCTACCTAAAACAGTATCTTTGGGACCTGCTTCAAGTAGCTTCACAGTGTGGTGAGGATCTTCAGTCAATCGGTTGGCTAAAACGCATCCTGCAGACCCAGCTCCGACTATTATATAACTGAAAGAGTCCATATTTTTAGAATTAAGTGGAGAGGATGCTTGTGAAGATCTCATCGTTTGTCCTTTGAAAGCTTTTGAACTCTTCGGTATACATCTTTTGAATAATTCTTTGTGGGTTTGACATATAATGCCATGCTTTTGAGCACCTTTGATTAAGAAAGACATTATTTCCTATGTTATTTCAGATGTAGTCAATTTGGGTCCAAATATTCTAACCTAGAAAGGGAAAAATGATCTTAGTAAAATGAAATATAACACAAAAATGTATATTAATGTACGATATAAACTATGTCACTGTATCATTTAAAATGGCTTAAATCATACATTTCTTTAAGCACAAAGTTGAAATATGGGGAGAGGCAGGTTAAAAGATATAAAATTTGAATTTCTTTTAATGGATGTTAGGTTAGTGCACATATTACTTTGAAACTTTTACGGTATTGCCATTGCAAAACATCTTTACTTTATGGATTGTTAAACAAAACACTTTGTAGTTCCTCACTCACATTTCATCTAATTGTGACAAAACTCATCTGTTACTTTGCATTTCTCAAAAGCAAAACCATTTTCAACATTACTTCTTATATAGTTATGTATCACTTTGTATAAACCTTCTGGAGAACTGTGGGATATCAGGGGAATGGAAGTGTCCAAGGTAGATAGGTATGAGTTTAGTTTATGTATTTTGTTTTTTTCACCATCCACTTTTCATCCACTTGCTTCTCCTACCCCCATTTTGGGGCACCCAATATGTATTCAGAAGTATGCATTAAATCCAGTTAAATCCAATATGGATTCAAATATCCACATGATGACTGGGGAGAAAGGTCGCTCCACGCAATGGTCCTATTTCCTCAGTAGTGCAAAGCAGTAGATTTTGCGTAGGTTTCCTGCTTGAGCCAGAAGCTACTATTTGTTTTTATTTACTGCACTGAGTTCTGGGTCACAACGAAGCAAACATGGTGTATCCCCTCATTTTATCTTGTCAACCTGTGAGGTTAATTAGTAGTGTGAGAATGATCCTGCCCGAGCAGGGGGTTGGACTAGATGACCTCCAAGGTCCCTTCCAACTTTATTATTATTTCCCTGATCAAGGGGGAATTTGAACCTGTGTCACACCAGTCCTAGCCCAACATCCAACTACAGCACAGTACAGTACACTGCTTCCGAGACTGCAGTCACCTTTAAATATTTAAGTTTTAAACATTGAAGATGCACATTTAAAGTCCTGCGTAAAGTCCCATTTAAAGTGATCTGAGATTTAAACAACCAAAACAACCAAACTCAGAAGTGCAGAACCGAGATTAACTCCATGCAAAACTAAAAACGGTAATTTTAATTGATTTTCGACAAATGAAGGGGAGGAGGCGAAGGCGGCGTGAATATCAAAGATTCTCATACAAGTGCTTTGGATTCTTTCTTAGGCTAAAGCTTTTGATTTCACAGAAGAGCAAGATACCTGTCACACCAAACCCTTCGTTCACATCTCCCACCCTGCTTTGCCTAGCGCAAAGGCTCCCGGTATCGGTTCCACGGGCTAAGAAAGCTGTCCTTCCTTTTCCTGAGAACTTCCACTCAATTTGTACTTGTTGCACAAGAGAGCAGATCGGCTTCTTTTTAAGACCGCCTGGATTCTACCAAGCGCTCCAACTCTGCTCGCTGCCCCAAGAACTTTGAAGCGGGGGGCGGGGACAACAGAGATCTCGTTTCTCTGGTAACCCAACCGATTCCGCCATGCCGAGCGTTCTCTCACCCCACCCAACTCTGCCTCCTTCGCCCACGTCCTCTGCCAACGCAGCCCCGCCCCGCTCCGCCCAGCCGCCACGTGCTGCTGCTTCACCTACTCACACTGCCTAAGCCTGGCGCGCGCCACTCCGTCTCCCGGGGATCCTGGAGCTTCGCTTCATTCGTCGCAAAACTCCTACGCTCCTCGCGCTCTGGTGAGGAGGAGCGAAACTTTCGAGCGCCGACTTCGGCTTTGCTGACGGCATCTGCCCAGTCCAAAGAGCACCCGGGCAGGCACTAGAAGGAGGCGGGCCCCTGCGGGGGTTGGACTGCCAGGATTCTCCATATTAGATCGATGGAGGCGTCTCGTTCCTCTCCTCCCCCTTTTAGTTCCTGGAAGGAGTGCGCGGAGAAAGGAGCGGGATGGCATAACTAGACGGGCAAGTCTTCAGAGGTGCAGTGATCGCTCGCAACGTTTCTTGTACAGTAATGTAGGCCGCCTCCGAGTCTGAGCAGGTCGGTTGCAGAGAAGCGACTTGAATAAACATCTTTCTTCTCCACTTCATTCCTCACCTGCAACAATATGAAAGATTTTCTAGCTGAAAGCATGGGTTTCTTTCAGTATTTCTCCTTCTCCCTTCCAGGTTACAGTGATACTTTTACAAGAGTAATAAATTCAATAAATAAATAAATTTTAGTAATTCCAGACAACTTGATTCTTTGTGTCTTAACTTTTTTTAAAAAAAACAACTTCTGGAAACCTTTTTGACAACTTACATCTCTTATCTGTCCTGATGTGGAAGAATACTGACCCTTTCCCTACTTCAAAGTTCCATCCCCCATCCAACTACACAAAAGGATACTTTTTAAAATGTTTAGCGAGTAAAGTTTAACCTTAATCAGTGCACGTATAAAACTGATAATTGGGAATATAATAAAAGCTAAGACAATATATAATGGAAATGAATTTCTTGCTGTATCTTGTCAAAAAGCCAACTTATTATGTAATCACAGTACAAATGTACCCTGGCAACTTACTTCTTCTGCAGTGTACCACCCCTGAGTGAGCCAGGCTTAAGTCATCTATACCTGTCTTAAGTTTTAAGATAGTGTTTTCCCACTTAGGCCAGCAGCAACCTACAGCAAGAACAAGGTAAGCATTTTGCTGACTGTTTTATTGATTATGTAGTTAGGTCACGGGTGTCAAACTCGATCACATCACATGACGTATTGTGACCTATCATGATGTTTTTTACCTTTGTGGAGCCGGGGTGGGAGTGGCCTGTGCATGACGCATCCAGCCCATGGGCCGCCAGTTTTAAGTTAGGTGATTGGAGAGGAAGAAGGACAATATGGCACCTATTGACCACTCCTATTCCCTAAGACCCTGGGCTTTCCCTGCTTGCACCTTCCTTCTTTCCCCTTCTCAGGTGAGATAGAAAAGCTACAGCCTACCAAACATAGCAACTGAGGGAGCAACCACAGATTTTGAGATAACAAACTTGGAAATGGAGTATTTATGAAAGATGGCTAAATTTACATGTCAGCCATCTAACAAAATCATCTGCAAATTCCAGATGTCCCACTAACTTGTGATGTTCAGAAAGGGGTGGACTGTAGAACCAGTGGGTTTAACTAATACAGAGGGTTCAATCCTCTACATACTCAAAAGCAGGATTCCATCATTTAGTGGCAAGCCAGAACAGATGGTATGGGGCAGGAAAGGGATTGGCAATGGCCCAGAAAGTTTTATGATATATTCAGCAAGCTACTGAGCCCCCTCTGCTGTCTTTTCCTGCTTTGTCAGTGAAATATGAACCATCCCAAATGACATGGAAGGCTGCATGTTCCGATGGGCTGTGAATTTGACATCATTCTTTTAATGGGGAAAGAGGCATTCTTTAGATATCCAGTTCAAGTCTTGGCAACCTAGCCAACCTGAAGTGTCTAAATATAGGTAAAAGGTTACACATTTTTGTTATTAGAAATACTGAATTTGGGAATTTGGGTCTTCAAATATTACTCAGTTATAGTTAGCATGGGCAATGATGAGGGGTATCAGCAGTTCTGGTTCAACAATATCTGGAGAGGCAGAGGTTCCCTGTCTCTGCCATAGCATATGTCACACAGTTATTAGCTGAATGAACAGCAAAAGAAGCATTCCTAAAATGTGAAATGAAAATTATACAGGTAGTCTTCAATTTACGACTGGTTACTTAGCGTCTCTTTGAAGTTATGATGGATCTCCCCCAAACCCATTTTCAAAGTTACAATGGCTGCCCCCTCATTATGTGACTGCATTTTGGGCACTAGGCAACTGGGTCACTTTTACAACTGTTTGCAGCACCTTGCAGTCATGTGACCATGATTTGCAACTTTTTTTTACCAGTTTCCAGTATTTATTTTCAATTTCTTGCAAAAATACCCACTGGGAAAAATCAATTTGCTTTACAACATCCATAACAAATGTCAAAAAATTGTGTCTCATCTGGTAATGTCTCAGCTAATGAGTGCAAGGACTTATGGTTGTAATTCCAGGTGAATTACAGTTGTTAGTCTAGGACAGGGGTGTTAAACTGCCAGCCCGTGGGCCGGATGCATCATGCTGAAACTGCGCCAAGCCCACCCCAGCGACACATCATGTAACATGGCAAGTTTGATACCCCTGGTCTAGGACTACCTGTACAGTATTCATCAACTTGAGAAATACCCTGCTACTTCTACCAGCTAGAAAGCCTGCAGTTGCTACCAGAACTAAATCGAGAAAAATGAAATGAAATTATCTTTGTATTCAAACAGATGTTAAATATTCTTTTATTTTTGACTTAAGCTAGTTTTGTAAATTACACAAAGTGTAATTACTATTAGGGTATCTGTCTTCTATAAATAGGAGATAAGAACAGGAACATAGCTCCTTAACAGTGACTGCTTTTCTCTCACATCCTCTACACCTCAGCCATACATTCAGAAAATTATATGTTAGAGATATTGTGTTACTACAGTCCTTTTCATTTACATAATCAAATACAATTCGTTTTTCCTATGCAAATATACATTTTGCAGAGAGGAACATTCAGATAGGTAAATTCTGAGTCTAAACCATATCCTGAAATGTGACAAAAATAAATTTACAATATGACTTCTGTTCTGGAGAATTATTACAAATGTTTTCATATTATGAAAATGTCCATGTTCATCTGAAGGATGCATTTCTATGCATCAAAGCCACCTGAAATTATAATGTATCCCTAATTTAATTCTGACTTTAGCCTAACCTTTAGTATCTGAATCTTTGCTCAGAAAAAATAGACCACATTTGATTGTTTAGCACTAAGCTAAAATATTAAGACTTATATTTCTGGGAAGGTAGGGGGACTTTACCTGACTGAGTTTTTCTGAAGTCTCAAAACTAAGTTTCATGTATGTAAATCTGAAGGATTATATATTTCCTAGCTTACTTTATGGGGAAAGATTATAATTGAACAATATTTATTAATTAAACTTATATGCTGCCAGATTCCCAATCACAGAATATATTTATATATATACACAGAGTATATATCTGTATAGCATAGTCCAATCAGTCAAGGTTTGATCAGTAATATACTGCATTTAAAAATTAAGGGGTCAAAATGAGAGTTTTGTATGAACCTTGGATTGCTATTACTGGATACATGAAGAAATAGTCTGGCATTTTGTCATATGCATATTTGACTAAAATAGGTACACAAGTTCCAAATAGATATTCCATCAATCTTTTACAAAGGTTCTGGTTAATTAATTTTTTCAATTGCCATTTCCCCCCCTAAATATATGGATCAAAAGTCTCAATGATATTGTATGCATTTTTTTCAACAGTATCCATGTAGTATTTATATCTGATGTTGGTATTATATGAACAGAAAATGATAAGGTAGTTCTTATTTGAGTTTTATATCGTAATTCATTCATAAATGAGATAAAATACTTAAAATCGATTTGCATTTTACCACATTCAAGGAGGTACCGCCATTTTATTAAACATTGTTTAAAAAGACATATAGTGACAATGTGGAGATGAAGAGATTTGTTGTGTTATAACCTTTGGGATTTGGGTGTACTTCATCAGATGCAAATACATCTTTTTGTCATCTTCCTTATTGGAATATAAAGGTAATATCACGGTCTTTGAGCAACATGTGTAATATTAAGAATTTTACAGAATTAGTTTAGTTTTCCATACTAAAAGTTGCCTAAATGACTCCAATTTTGAATTTCTTTACAATCTGATAAAGTAAGTTAGGATGAGAGGAAGCAAGTGGCCAAGTGAATACTGTTTTGAAGTTGAGCTGTCATATAGCCCTAGTCTACAGCTGAAACAATAGCGATGCATATAAGCACATATTTAGTGTATTAGCTGTGCACCCGGGATACTGTAGCAAAAACTCACTGTCAAGAATATCTGTCTATATGATACCATACAGCATATCATAAAAAAGATATTAATTAAAGATTGTGAAATAATGGTATAAAAGAATATTGTTCATAATAACAATACAGCAATAAAGGAAAAATACAGTACACTATTGGCAGCTACCTTGTTTCTTCTGAGCTCTGTTCCCTCACCCTAAATTTCTGCCTTCCAGCCAGAGACTAAATAATACAGTCAATGTATGCTAGTAATTTTGACCTGTTATTTAAGTTGCCCCAGGACTCCCTTCACACCCTCTGAAAATTAAGAGGGCGCAGGTTAAAGAAATTACCCAAAACGTGCTGCTCTACCAGCATCCAAGGCATGACTGATTCTTTAGCCTGTGGGAAGCCTGTAAATTCTGGCACGGTGTTTCCCAACCTTGGCAGCTTGACAAACGGGTGGACTTCAGCTCCTAGAATTCTGCGGTCAGCATTCTGAGAGTTGAAGCCCACACATGAGACTTGAAGTCCACACATCTCCACAACCGAGACTCGCCTAGTGTGGTAGTCTGCACATTCCGGCTTCTCGGTTTCGAAAGGCAGCGTGCGACAGGATTCTTATCTCTTCGTCTTATAACCCAAGTTGGCAGGGCTCCCTCTGAGCAGCGAGCTCCTGGCGGAGCTACGGTATAGGTTGCGGTGAGGCGCGGGGCGGAGGAAAGATATAAACGTGGCTGAGGGGTAGGTTAGGAGGCTTGGTTGAGTCTTCCTCAAAGAGGCTAAGCGAGAAGAGCGAGCAGGCTAAGAGGCAGCTCCTGGGAGAGCCGGCCGGGATGAATGCTGCGGCGTGGGCGCTGCTGGGCTGGATGCTGAGCAGAAAGAGCTTCCAGGGAGAAGCCCAGTTGGTAAGCGATGCCCAAAGTGCTTGGCGCCTTTTCTTCCCTGCGTTGGCTTCGAGCCTTGCCCCTCGCCTGCTGGGTAGCGGGCAGAAATTCGGGAGGCTTTGAAGAAAGCTCAGGCGCTTGAACGCCTGCCTGGGAAAGGTAGCTTTTAAATGGCCCGCCCCTTCCTCTGCTTTGGAGATATTTAGTTGCCACTCAGGGCTTTGGGAGAAACCCCTTGTGGTGGAAGGAGAGGGGCGGTTCTACAAAGTATGGCTTATCTAATTTGTGTCGGTTGAAATATCAGCAACAGTTCTATTATAATAGCATGCTTAGGGAAACTACTTTTAAAAAAGCCAAGAATTAATTAGTCACAGCCTGGTGCAAATAAACTTTTGAAAGACTTAATTCTGAAATTAGGAACTGTTTTTTAGTAGAAATGATGAGAGATTGGGGATGAAATGCTTTCTTGATGGACTTGTAAAAAAGCAAATAATTTCTGGGTTCAAATACATACGTTACAAAAATTTTTAAAGCTCAATATTCAGCTGAAAATAGTATTCTTGCTGGAGATATTATATATATGCCATATCTATAGCTAGCTGTAGATTAACTTCTTAACCCATTAGTTTGAGACCATACTTAGCTGACTGGTTAACATCCATTTTGCCAGTAATTGTTTTTTTTGTTAGGATTGAAAAATGATGAAGGTGAAAGAGGAATGAATCCATTTACCCAACAATGAACACCTTCGAGGACGGTGGAATACAAACACAATAATGTCAGCATTTCCAAATCTTTTTAGTACTCTAAAGCTGGCTCATTTATTCATTCATTGATTTCTATAGCTGTCCATCTCAATGACTCTGGGCAGTTTACAATTTTTCTAGAAAGTAACTATTATATTTTCTTTTCTTTTAACCCTGATTTTCTTTTTCGTTGCAGCCTATCAAATGCTATAAAGAAGATGGTATGTATAAATAAAATGTGTTTTTAAGGGTTAAAATTGTTAAAATTCTGTTGCAAGTATTGGACATTCATGCACCCCATTTCCATTGTAGGTAGTTTAAGATACAACGAATATATGAAGTCCTTGTGGTCTTTTTAATCAATGTGCATCTAAACAAGTATACTCATCATATGCCTGCTTAACTTTTGCCTTTCCTTGACTGATTAGGCCAGACGAAGGCCAGACAGAGGCCACAGATGACAATCAGTGTGTCACAGAAGGAGGAAAGAACTGAAGTCTCCAGCCTTAAGTCTGTTGTAAAGCCTCTTGTGTGAAGAACCCTCCTTTAGATTCCACTGAGTTGAATAATATCTGACCAGTTTGTCATTCCTAAAGATAATGGTTAACCTTCTCTGTTCCAAACTAAAGCAAACTAAAGCAATAATACTTAAAGAATGCAATGCTGTTGGTTAGTCTGTAAATAAATACTAGTGACTTTCTCAAGGGCGGTATAATGAGTAGACTTGAGACCGTGAATTCTTTTTAACATTATACTGTTATAGTATTTCTATTAATATTTCCAATTGTGAATAAGTAGCAGAAAAAGTGAATAAAGAAAACACAAGGGATTGGAAAGGAATGGCATGGCTTATACTTCCTAAAGGTATTGTTGAAATGCAGCAGATATATAAAATTATGCATAGGAAGGATGGCTTTGGATTTTGCATGAACTTTTTATGTACTTCAGGACTCCAAGATCACACTTCCATCATTTGATGGAAAAACAATTAAATTTCAGTGTAAAAATTTTGCACTTTGAAAAAATTAATGTCATCCCATTCCTGCTCATTTTCTGAATCAGCATGTATTCTGATGACAGTTTTAGCCATCATAAGAACTTGAGAAGAGAGTACAATAAGCAAATGATCTTGAAAATTACATTTCAAATTGTTTAGCATATGGAATTTTAATGATGACAGCAGGCTATGTTTCTCCAGGTTAAATTAGTACACATGCATTTTTGTGTGATTTTGATTCTTCTTACATTTTCTCCTTCAAGAAAGGTATGAAGTAAAATGGCTGCCAAAGTCTATCAAGAGATCTTTAATTCTAAATGTCTCACTTGGAGGAAGGTGTAGGATAATCAAAAAAGAGTCATACTGCAGCTGGACTCTTACTGGCAAACTCTCCAATCCAGCTCCTATAGATTCTGTAGCTATTGGCATTTCTGTACCCTTTCTAGAAGGATGGCCAAGGCAGAAGGAACTCCAGATGATGTGCCACCAGCATGGATTTTTCTGGGAATGAATGGTAGTGTTCAGAGAAGGAGGAGTATAAAGCATCCAAAGCTTCAAGACCTTGTAGGCTAGTTGGCTAGCCTAATAAACTGGAGGTTTTCACTGCAAATGTATTAACTCCTCACTTTCATTCTTTGCAAGGGCCTCATCCTGAGTTGGAACAAGAACATAGATTCACACCAGCAGATCTTTTTAATATCAGCATCAAGATTGTTGAAATACAAGGAATATGCAAATTTAACATAAGTTGGATCCTTAATGAAGATGGTAAATTTCATTTTTTATGTAACAGGCCTATAAATATTTTGTATTAAATATAACAAATACTTTGATATATAATAAATACTGCAGTGATCTCTTATAATGTGCCCTTTCTGCTCTGATTTTAAAGGGGAAGTAAACAATGTTGTGATTTTTTTTGGTGTCTGAAGGCTGTGGGCTTTGGATGGATCTGGGACTTTACCATCTTGGTAGTGGATAAGGTGGCACCACCCTATACAGACGTGGTGGACAATCTGGAGGTCCTTCTAAATTCACAATTCCTGTTCGAGGTTTAGGTGGCAGTTATGGCTGGGAGAACCTTTGTACAACTTCATTTTGTGTGCTAGTTGCACACTTTCCTGGATCATGAGACTGCTCACAGTTATACCCTGGTCACCTCCAGAGTAGATTGTTGTAACATGCTCTGCATGTGGCTGTCCTTTGAAGAGCATTTGGAAGTTTCAGTTGATGAATAGTGTGGCTCTACTCACAGTTATGTGTGCCCCTAGGATGGCACACATTATACATTTGCTCCATGAGCAGCAATTGTTTCCTGTCTGCTTCTGGGTGCAATTCAAGGTGCTGATTTTGACATATAAAGCCCTACATTGTATGTGATCAGGTTTCTTGAGGAACTGCCTTTTCCCAATTATGACTCTTTATCCCTTCAGTTCAGCAAGAGGTGTATGCTGTGGGTCATGCCTGCTAAGAAATTCTATCTGGTGGGACCCAGAAGATGTGCCTTCTCTGCTGCAGCTTTGCCCTCTAGAACAGAGGTCCCCTGGCACCAGGGACCAGTTCCGTGGAGAGAGGTTTTTCCGCGGACTGGAGGGGTTGTGGTTTTGAGTGCTGCCTGCATACCGCAAATGGGGCTTTGCTTATTTGTGTGGACCGGTTGCTGGCATGCCCGGCCCGGTATTGGTCCACACACTGGGGGTTAAGGACCCCTGCTCTAGAACATCACTCCCCCAAGGTGAGGTTGGCCCCATCCTGGTAGCCTTCCAGAAAGCCCTTAAAGTGTGTTTTCCCAAAAACCTTGGGGTACCCATGAGAAGCCTGCAAGGTGGTTATATGAAGTTATATGATTGTCTCAGACACTTGGCTTTTTCATGTTTTTAACATGAAAATTGGGGGGTGGGAGGATTAAAACAGTTTTCCTTTGCTATTATTCCTTTCTGTTTTCTGATTCCTGTCTGATTTGGATATGCAAAACACTTTGATTACTTCTAAAATCCAGCAGTAAGAGAACAAATATATATTTCAGTATTGGATACCATAAAGATAGATAAATAGGCTAGAATGCAGAGTTGACTCAAGGTAGTAAAGTAAACACAAATCTGCCATTGTTTGTCTTTGGGAGATCTGTAATAGTTGGAATAGCACTGTTACTGATAACATCTTGAAAACAAACTAGAATTCTTTGACAAAACAATTTTCTTGCAGCCAGTATACAATACTTGAAGGCAACCAAGATATGTGAATCCCGTGAAGGCTGTATTCGATGTGATTACCTAGAAGCATTTCAAAGTCAAACCATGTCTAAGCATAAAAAAGTAAGAACATTTTTTAAAAGTTGTGGTTTGCTGCTATTATATTGTATTGATAGAATATGGTCTTACTCAGTTTAGTAACCTAATGCAATAGTAAATTATTTCTTTTAAGATAACATGATAAGTTAGACTCTGTACAATAGAACAAAAATCTTCTGAACTGAAATGACAAAAACCTGGTTTTTATGTAAAATTATTGTGAGATGAAAATAAACTTCAGTGCTCCAAATGTGCTCAAAGCTTCTGTTCTGTAATATTTTTTTTGATAACTAGCTCTGGTTAATGGGTATTAAAATATCATAAAAATGGAAAGTCGACTCAGCTATTGAATTTCTGTTTTGTTTGAGTAAAAACACAATTATTCTGAACTTTTTGGTATATTAAAATTCTACTAAATCCTATGTTGGACAGTAAACAATAACGACCAGTAAATAAATAGTAACCCAAGATAAATTTTTAGGCAACTGAAGAAATCAAAATATTATATTGTATATATGTGCTTATTTAATGCTCACTCAAGTCAAAGGTTGAATGTTTACATATTTAGTTCACAGCATGTCAGATTACAAAAGCAACAGAAGAAATAAATCAAAATTATAAAGAACAATAGTACTAATAAATTAACCCTCCGCAAAATATATGCCAATTAAGGTTAGGATTGAGGGTCCAGTGAAATAAAACTGTCTTTAAAATTTATATAACATCCATGATAGAAGTAGCTTTATGGACCTCTAGAATGGAGAATTCTAAAGCATGGGGTTTGCCACACAAAAGGCTTGTCACCTTGTCCATGTCCTCTTTTCAGATGGAGGTAACACATTATTATGGTTGATTGCACAGTCAGCCAGATGTTTAGACTGGATTTGACATTTTTATCCACCTATTGAGTCTTTCTATAGGCAGATTTTGTTGTTTGATGGTATTGATGATGACGATGATGATTGTATTTTCATGAAACATATTTGAAAAGGGAAGAAGGGAAAAAAAGACAAAATAAGACAAAAAAGAAAAACAACTCAGAAAATAAATAGAGAATTTATGAGCAAGATAGGATATTTGTTAGATAAGAATTTTCAATATTTTATAAGTTTTCCATAAATGAAATAACATAATATCTTATACTGATTTTAAAAACTGCAGGTCGTCGTCAAAATCCAATTAATATATAAATATCGATGATAATCAGTGCACAATAAATCTCAAAGAATTATACTACAGTAATTTATATCTAAACACTGAAGGATAAATTCTTATTTAAGAGATTGTTAAAAATTAGAATACTATGGCTTTATTTTAAGAGAAATCCAAATTTTGGATGTGGTTCAAGCTGCTTCAGGTATGGATTTATAATTGAAAAATGACTGTCCATTTGAATTCTGTTTCAGTTTTATGATGGGGATACTTTTAACAAGCCTTCCCAAGATGTTTTGATCAAATAACAGATTTAATTCTGGCAAGGTAGTGCCTGATATAAACCAGATTTAGACCAACAAGCTGCATCATGTATGATTTTTGGAAGCAACTGATTCCTAATTTTTCTATCCTTGGTCAATAATTCTGCAGTTAGAAAATCCCATTAAACATTTTCAGGTGATATTGTCATCTTAGTATTTTATTAATGTACCAGATCCAATCAGTAGTGGAAAATGGAGTAAGTGAGGAGTACGCTTCTGATTTGCTTATATTTCTGAAAGAATATGGTTCAGAAAAAGGAAGTGGTTTAGTTCATATCCAGAATTATATAACCTTCAAATATATTTAATTACAGTGGCAATTCAACTTTGTTGGATTCTCTGTAGAAGAAAATACTAAGTACTTCATTGATGCTTACAACCTTCCACCAGCAAATATAGATCAAGATCATTCAAAAACACAGATGAATCTAACTTCTCCAGGTAACTGATTAAATAGTGTTGATTTATAAATTTTCATCTTTAAATAGCTTCTGTAATTTTAAGATGATATGTATATATAAATATATAAAAGTGTTACAAATATACTTTAAAGTAATGGGTCCAGCGAGCTTTGTTTGATAAATAGAACAAGCATGATATCTAATATATTGATTTAGAATGTGTTCATTTCTCTTCAATGGCTTATACTTTCATGCAGTTTTCCTAATCTTTATTTTAAAAGCTTTTTCTCGTAACTAGAATCAATTGATTCAGATATTATAAATGTTCATAATTTCTAATGCACAAACTCTTATTTAAATTCAGACTGTGAAGATAATAGTTTGAAATATTGCCAAAAATGTATAGAAAAAGGTAAGCAATTGTTTTAATTAATTCATTACACTAAGGGACATTAAAATTTATTATTAAACATATTTCAAGATACTAAATGCAATGGTAACCATAAACTATAAATCATAAATAAAATACCAGGGAATCCAGTGGCACCAAAAGGACGAAGATGCTACAGTAGTTAGTTAACTACAAAAGAACATTTAGTTATGTTACTTTTCCTGCCCATTTTAATTAATAGCCCTTAATGCATTTTTTGCATTTATGTAGAATAGCTTTGTAACCTGTTAGAACTGAAATCTATTCAAGGAAATTGTGCATCCCACTGGGATATGGTCATGGGTTTTCAATTCAGTTATTTTCTGACTGATGTAGCGTTGGCATACAAAATTGTCTCCTTGTAAGATTTCAACTAGAAGTTACTTAAAAAAAACAACCTCTTTTTTCTCCTATTTGCTGCTGTGCAGATAGTTACCAATACACAGTCTCTGGTTAATGCTGGTTGAGGAATTTGTTTGTTTGTGTATCTATTTAACATTTTTATAGTATGCCCAACTGAAAAAACTCTGAGAAGGTTACAAAAGGAAATCTGGGGCTGTCATCCTAACACAAGTGACAGGCACCAGGTTGGGTTTTTTTCTATTGACATTTTCCTTTTCTTAAATACCCTGTTTTCCTGAAAGTAAGACCTACCCTGAAAATAAGCCTAGCTTGATTTTTTGGGGTGGGCTTAATATAAGCCCTACCCCCAAAATAAACCCTAGTTTTGGGGTGAGGCACAGACCTAGAAATCAACCTAGGGCAGGGGTGGGGGTGTGGAGCTGCACACCTACTTACCTTGCAGCCAGGTCTCTCCTTGCCGGCCCACTTCTTCTGCGGTTTCCCCAAGCCTGCATTTCATAGTCAGAGGCCTTTCCGGAAGTCCATTGCAGCCGAGAACCAAGCTATGGATTTAATCCATAACTCGGTTCTGCAAGGCCTTTGCAGCTGACAACTGAGCTATGGATTGAATCCATAGCTCAGTTCTCGACTGCAATGCCCTTCTGGAAAGGCCTTTGACTGCGAAATGCAGGCCAGAGCTCCATTCTCAGCTGCAAAATGAAGCTGCTCCCTCGGCTGCAGAAGAAGTGGGCTGACTGGATGGAGCTGTTGGTATCAGAGGTGAGTGGAAACGACATCTCCCTCTGAAAATAAGACCTGGTACCTTTTTTGGAGGAAAAAAAAGACCAGGTCTTATTTTCAGGGAAACACAAGTAAGAGATCCTGGTTGTCTTACATAATTTAGTTGAGGTTAATTTCTTATCTTTTGGTGCTAGGAAACAGATTATTCCCCAGTTGTCCAGTCTGAAAATATCAGATTTACCATTTCACGCAACAATTGTCACCTAAAATTTACCTAGAAATTACTTGCAAAATGATTCTTCAGATAAAGGAATCACTTATTTAGTAATCATGGGATGATTTTGAAACACACAGTAAATACAATAAACAAATAAATTAAATATTTCTAAAACATATTATGAGAGCAGGAAAATGCTATATTAATCTCTTTAGAAAAAAATGTTGAAAAAGAAGTAATTTTTTAAAATGCCAGTTTTAAAGGACCAGTTTTTTAGGACATTCATTAATCATTTCTATAATTATTTCCATTTTTGTGTCCAGGATCTGCAAAGCAATGTGTGCTTTAAAGTAAAACAATGAAAACATCAGTCATGTTTTAATTTTTTTTTAAATTTCACAGGGAGTTTATGGAATCCACATATAACAATATGTAACAGGGAATTTGAACTAGAAGTGAATTTTACACCTAGTAACTTTTGTTCCAAATATAAAATCCATCTTTGTGACTCTGATGAATGCGATAATTCAATTCTTCATGTTGTGCCTAATACCAAGGTATATATATATATATATATATTCTTTAGCTATAAAACTAGGAATGAGTACGATGACTAATTGTCAAATTACATGACTAGGACTGATGAGATGACATCAGGTTGGATAAAGTAAAATTAAATGCTAAAGTCAAAATTAAATATTAGCTTTTGAAAAACATCATGCAATTACAAGCTAAACAGATAAGAAATAAAAAGTGCCATATTTCTTTTTTTAAAAAAAAATTAAACATTTTGAAAAGTTCTGTAATACATTTATCTGGAATTTTTCTTGGAATAGGGAAACAATATTAGAGTTTCTGAAAAAATAAGAATGAGTGATCAAGAAAGAAACTTAATATTTAAAGAGGTAAGATTTTATTTTTGTTTGTAAGGAAAATGTCAAATTAGAAGGACTCTATTACTGTTTCTGATCTGTGGCCCAAACACTGAAACACAAGTTACACCTGATGCTATCTGCCTCATCAATGTGTATGAGGGGGTAGTGATTCAAGTAAGTCATGCCAGTGCTCTCTTGCTGTAAGAGGTCATAGTTTAATGGACATTTTTTTTGGGGGGGGATAATCATATTGCAGGAAAAGAATCTTAATAAATGTTTTTTAAAGGTGATGACCCTAATATATATTTGTAAAAAACGGGAACTGTTTCTAAAAACAGCTCTGTTCTTGAATGCAATTTGTAATGTTTATCATGGATTTTTTTACAAGATAATGTGGAAGAATTTTAAGCAATTTAAGTATTACTTTTTTTAGCATAGGGCTCCTGAGCATAGCAAGAGTTTTAAGTATAGCAGTTATTAATTAGCAAGCTTTTAGTATAGCTTTACTTCTGTAGTTAGATTTCAAGAGGAAGTTAGGCAATTAGAACTAATGGAAAGTTGGAATTCGGCTTTTAAAAGGTATGACCTAGTATACAGAATCTATTTTAAACTTGTTATAATCAATCACATTTCTTGTTGCTTGATTATACCCTATTTCCTTCTATCAATGTCTTGCACATAAGATGTTACTAAAACTTATCATGTGTGCTTCGCCCGCTTTGTAAACCCATAAAAACTTCTTTACTGATTCTGAAATACTCTAGTTTCCTGTCTGAGGAGACAAAATGCACCTCATCTTGTCCCAGGGATACTAAGTTAGAAGAAAGAAAACTAACTTATAACTAATAAAAAGGTGGACCTAAATTTAGTAATTCTATCTTATAAATGTTTCTCCAACAATTTATGCTAATGGCAAATATTGTATAGCTAGCCATAATGGATTTAATTTTGATGGGACTTGCCCTTTTTATTTTTCAACTGGAAAAGTGCAGTGTGGATCTCTTTTCTACAATTGTATTCTCACCGCACCATTGTATTCACTGTTTTAAGGAATTTTCAATGCAAAATTAAGTATAAAAACAATACTGGAGCACTGTATTTAATAATAATTCCAGTGTTATTATTTTGTTTCTCTTCCAGCTAATTCCTTATTTTCCAGGATGTCAAAATGACTGCAAAAGATACTCATATTATCAAACAGTTTGCACCGAAGAACCTATCCCTGGTTAGTTGAGACTTTTAAATGTTTGTATATGGATGGAAATATTAAGGTAATTTTTTTAGTGTAAGCTTAAGATTGGCCAGTGAGATTATAAAGCTTGAAGGGATTTTATTGTGCTTAGGATTTTAGTATGTTTAAGTTTGACATTAGCATTTATTTTATATATAGTAACCATTTTATATTGATACTTATAGTGTTATCATGTAATCATTGCTTTGTTATTTTGTAATCATTATTTTGTAGTTAACTGCTTGATCAGATGCTTTATATATATATTGGAAAAGTAAGGGCTTCATGCTTTAGGTACAGGTGATTGTTTATATGAAAAGAACACAGTATGGGAGGGGGAAAAGTTGTTACAGGTGGAGCCTGGGTTGCTGTGTATGAGTCACATCTAAGAATTATTATTTTTTGTGCCTTTTTATGCCTGGTACCAAGACCTGATCTTTTTGTTCTGGAGAGGTATAAAAGGTGGAAGACATCTTTTCTGGTTGTTGCCTTCATTCCTCTACCAGCCACGAAGAGGAATAAGGCGGCCCCTTCTCTGTTTTGATCAAAATAAAGTTGTAATCTTTGTTGAAACCTCGGCTCAGGAGTTTCTTTGGCTCTTTTAAATTCCTGAGTAACGCTGGGGCAATTGTGAGGCTAAGTGGAAAACCTTACAGCCTCATTCAAGCAGCTTCAGACTGACTCTTAAGTTATAGAGTATTTTTTTTTTACAGGATTGTGAGAATAAAAGAATTTAGAGATAAGGAAAGGTACTACTTTAGTTGCTTTGAGCAATTTTAGAGGAGGATGAGATAAAATAGTAATCTTGGTGGATAAGTAATAGAGAATACAGAATAACAGAGTTGGAAGGGACCTTGGAGGTCTTCTAGTCCAACCCCCTGCTCAGTCAGGAAAAGTCAATTCACCTTTCTATATGCTCCCCAGAATGGTCTCTAAATTGCTTATTTAGTTATTTTGTTCTGTATCATTCAATTTAAGCCACATCATGATCACCTTTATCTTTGACTACTCAGTATTTTATCAGTTTCATGTCAGAAAAAAGAGAAAAAATGATGAAAGTAGGGTTTATATCAAGAGAAATGTATTTCTAGAATGAAGAAGATAAATTCAAATAATGAAGAAGATAAATTCAAATAATAACTGTGAAAAATGGTAATAATATGACGATCACAGAATCACTGGGCTGCAAGAAGCCTTGGAGGTCTTTTAGTCCAACCTCCTACTCAGTCAGGAAACCTTATACCATTTCAGACAAATGGTTGTCTAATCTCATCTTAAAAAAATTCAGTGTTGGTGCATTCACGGCTTCTGGAGGCAAGTTGTTCCACTGATTAATTGTTCTAACTGTCAGGAAGTTTCTCCTTAGTTCTAGGTTGGTTTTCTCCTTGAATAGTTTTCATCTGTTGCTTCTTGTTTGCTTTCAGGTACTTTGGAGAATAGCTTGACTCCCTCTTTGGCAACTCCTTAGATATTGGAACACTGCTATCATGTCACCCTTGTCCTTCTTTTCATTAAACTTGACCTAATTAATTCCAGAAACCGTTCTTTATATGATTTAGCCTCCAGTTCCTTATCAGTCAGGAGTCCCTGACATATTTGCAAGCAAGACATAAGATAACAAAGCACTCTCTTGAAATAGGCAGGCAGCCAAGACCCATAGTATGCAATTCATTGACAGCCCCCATATTGCCTGGGTCAGATTTTGAGGAGGAGATGGGGAGAGAGGCAAATATTATGTTGATGTGTTAACCATGAATAAAAACATCTTCATTCAGGTTTAGTGGGGGGGGGGGTTTGCTGAAAATATAGCAGATAGTTTGTGGTTATAAATATAATTGTACATGGTTAAGTCAAGCAATTTATGAATTCTCATTTTTTTTGCAGAACCAAAAGCTACAGACAGACCAGGTATTGGATAATGTTCTGTTCAATTTCAGCATTAGTATGTAATGCCAATCATTGTATAATGTAGTGATAATGAATACCTTTATCCCATGTATTTGCATAAGTGGCCTTTAAAAGAAGTTATAGAAACAGGAAGAATTTTCCAGGCAGATTTCAACATATACAGCATGTGAAAAAGTACCAGAAGGAACATATTGAGAAAGGCACATCAGGAAAACAATTCTTTCAATAAAAGATTATTTCCATGAGACAGTAACATTCTGATAGAAAAATGCCAGGGTTCATTAGAAAAGTGTCAAGGTGAGAATGGTCAAGGTTCAATGGAATAATTGAGTCTTACAGGTCTTGACTTACAGCCATTCATTTAATGATTTTTCAAAGTTTCAACAGCATTGAAAAAAGTGACTTATGACCAGTCCTTGCTCTTACGACCATAGCAGCATCCCTGTGGTCACGTAGTCAAAATTTGGGTAGTTGGAACCAGTACCCAAATATTCACCATGTTTTCTCTAAAATAAGACTGGGTCTTATATTAATTTTTGCTCCAAAAGATGCAGTAGGGCTTATTTTCCAGTTAGGGCTTATATTTGGGAAAATACGGTACTAAATGTGTCTGGATGACGATCTTAACTGAGGCTTATTTTTGGGGTAGGGCTTATATTGCGAGCGTCCTGAAAAGTCACGTTAGGGATATTTTCTGGTTGAGTCTTATTTTTGGGGAAACACAATATAACAGTTTCAGGGTCCCAGAGTCATATGATTGCCACTTGCAACTTTTCCAGAGGGCTTCCAACAAGCAAAGTCTATAAGGGAAGTCAAATTTGTTTAATTATCATAACAAGAGAAGTCATGAACAGATACAACTCATGACTGCATTGCTTAGCGACAGAAGTTCTGATCCCAATTGTGGTTATAAGTTGAGGAATACTTCTATTGGAAGTTATACAAGTTTATGGGAATCATATACTAAGCTACAAGAAGATGACAGCAGGAAAATTCACCTTTCTATATGCTCCCCAGAATGGTATCTAAATTGCTTATTTAGATATTTTGTTCTGTATCATTCAATTTAAACCACACCATGATAACCTTTATCTTTGGCTACTCAGTTTCATGTCAGAAAAAAAGAAAAAATGACGAGAGTGGGGTTTATATGAAGAGAAATTTATGTCTAGAACATTGTGAATGAGGAAGATAAATTCAAATGATAACTGTGAAAAAGGGTAATAATATGATGATCACAGAATCCCCGGGCTGCAAGGAGCCTTGGAGGTCTTCTAGTCCAAGCATTTGCCCAAAATCTTATACTATCCCGGATAATTGCTGTCCAATTTTTTCTTGAAAATCACCAGTGATGGAGTACTCATAACTCCGGGAAGCAAATTGTTCCATTAGTTAATTGTTGTTACTGTCAAGAAATTTGGACCTCTCTTTAATGAGCTTCCACCCATTGCTTCTTGTCCTGTGCTCAGGTGCTTTGGAGAATAGATCAACCCCCTCTTTTCTATGACAGCCACACAACTATTGCGTCACTCCTAATCCTTTTCTTTGTTAGGCTAAACATACATCATAGTTTGGCCTCCAGACCGCTTATCATCTTTGTGTAATGACATAAAGAGAATGAAGAATGAATATTCTTTGAAGAGAGGATGCGGTTACATGTTGGGGCGGAAGAGAGACCTGAAATCCCTTATCTTGATTATGACATAGAGACAGCAGTTAAAATGGTTTGTTAAGTGAACATACTGTATAGCAATTAATGACCAGCTTCTAAGAGATGGGCTAAGATCAGACCATGGAAAAAAATCCCCAAGGGAAAAATTATTGGTCTGCCTTAGTAACGGAGATTGCAAAACTGTCTTGAGAAGGAAAATTGCTGTTCCGGATGTTACAGACCCCAATAAACATAGAGAAGATTCCCAGGATGAGTTTTACTTATTGGCAAAGGAGTGTGGATGTGTGAGTGCATGGAGTTTCATTCTGGGAAGTGAGCAATGGAAGCTTAAACCCATATTTGGCTCTATGCATTCTAAAAGCAATAAGTCCTGGAAATATCATAAAGTCTTCTTCACGGTCCTTATTCTGACACAGGCAGGCTTTGGTTGCCAAAGAAAGACTTCCTTTGTGTGTCTCTGAGCATATGATAACCAGATATAATGACTCTGAATATGGAAACTCCATTTAGCCATTAGTTCTATATTGTGGCTGGCTACCATTTTAGTTATTGGTGGGCCTTTTTTCCTTTTATACCTTTTGTGTGAATGATTGTAATGGTGGTAGGATGAGCAACATATTTGTGGCCAGAGTCAATATTAACATTATGGGGAGGTTGGGAATTACAACATAGAGGGTAGATGTATCAAACAAGAAAGTGGGCTCAGTTCTTAGCAGAAGGTTTTGAGTTGTGTTTCTTAATGGCGATATTCCTATTTTCAGCTTTCACTATAGTATTTACCTATTTAGCCTGTCAAAATGTCTACCAATTGGCAGGTTTCAGCAATCATGGTTAGAAGACATCCAAAGGCAACAAAATGGACTGGGAAGCTTCAAGTTGACAATTCCTAATTTAAACTATGGTCAGAAGATTGTTTTATTAGTCTTGTGAATTTAGAGACTGAACCACCCACAACCATTTCCATTTCCCACTTCTCCTCATTTAAGCTCTAATGTCTCACCTCCATCTGTGCTGTATCACCCCTTGTATACACGAGAATGCATTTTACAATCATTTGAGAATTAGAAATGGCAATTGCTCATTTTTTATTAAGTTAATTTTAAACTTTTAAAAGAATCTTGCAATCTTACAAATTCATTTTCTTTCTCATTTAGATATGGGAAAAATATATGCTGGCCTATCCATCGCTTTACTTCTGATAGTGTGCATAGTTGCTGCTGTGCTTTATTTCAAGAGTAGGCATGGTAAGAGCTTACCTTATTCTATATTGTTTTGCTTATAGTTCCTCCTCTACCTTTTGTCCACAAATGAAGACTTAGAACATTGAAATGTTCTGTGTCATGAGGGGGAGTGGGAAAAAAGAAGTGTTCACTCTGAATCCAGATTTTTGCAGGATTTCAAAATACACATGTATTGTGTAACATTTACTGGGAAAATAGCAAGTCCTATGGCATCTCAAACACAAGTATATGCAAATAGTTTTGAGTATGGCATATATCTATGATTGGAAGGTAGGCAGATGAGAAAGAATGGAGAGAATTTTTTAAAAGATTAGAGCAAACATTGAACGGAAAAGATGCAGACAGTCAAAATTACTCAGAAAGCAGCTGCTACGGAAAGTGTTAAGATGCGGCATATGATAACAAACTTTATTTTTAATCTGTGAGAAATACTGTACCGTTAAGCCAGTGAATTCTAGTTTAGCAGTTTTTCCACAATGAAATGTTTTAAATGAAATAATTACAGGCATGAGGTCAATGACAATGTCCTAGAGCAGGGGCCACGACCCACTACCAGGCTGCGGTCCATTTGAAACATTGAGCTGCAGGCCGGCGCACACTTAGCACAGCTCAACTTAAACAAGTGGCAGGCCAGTGCACACCTGTGAGTGGTGGGCCAGCATGCACGCGTAGCTCAACTTGGGGACCACTGTCCTAGAGAATAGAAATATTCTACCAATGTATCTATTTTCAATGTTCGGTTGGTGTTGTGAGTCTAGAATCATTGGGTTTTGTGCATGAAAATGGGAAACATGTAAGATAATTTGGTGGTTAGTTTGTTTCCATTAAAAAGTGGAACTGATTAGTCTATTCATAGTAGTGCCTGGAAAATTACATTTATTGAAACAATTTCTTACTAAGCACTGATATTGATACTATTTTGCTAGGCTTCCTTCCTATGAGACAAGATGGTAAATTACTGTATAGCTAAGATAAGCAAGAAAATTGTAAGGACAAAATATAAACATTATTCTTTCAAACACAAAGTGCTTTTGAATGTACTGTTCATTTTGAAATATCTATTCTAAACATTGAGGTAGGTAAGTACAAAATGGTAGAGCTTGGTGATCACGTGCTATTGCAAATTTGGGGATGATAATTCTGATGTCTTGGAGGCTGCCTTTGTTGCGAATATATAACAAAAGTATAATGGGCTTAGGCTTCCATGATAATTTTGTTTTCTTTGAGATAGTTGATGTTTGATTGTAATTTTCCTCAGTTTATTGGCATACATTCCTAATTACAATGGTGGCCAAATGACAAAATATGTGCCGTGGTGTCACTGCATGTTCCACTCTTTCCTATGTGTCATGATGTTTGTCTTATACATTGCACTGATGTTTGCACTGATACATTTCCTTACTTGTTCCCCTCTTATGCAGATAGTCATGGAAGCATTGTATATTCAGCCTCAACACTTAGTGATAAAAGGTCTGAAAATCTGAAATGCAGCCTACATTACATTAAATTCCCACTATGATTGTGTGGATTCTTCAAATAGGGCATTTATAATGGCTCATCTTGTGTACCCTGGGCAGACAGAAAATGCTTTTAAATTAAAGGCAGTCCTTTCTCTTATATGCTTATTTTTTGGTAATCCTCAGAAGGATGAGAAGA
Source organism: Crotalus tigris (assembly GCF_016545835.1). Taxonomy (NCBI): domain Eukaryota; kingdom Metazoa; phylum Chordata; class Lepidosauria; order Squamata; family Viperidae; genus Crotalus; species Crotalus tigris. Next base: position 271,555 of record NW_024097419.1, read on the forward strand.
CAGATGTCTGAAAACATAGTGTTGAAGAGTTACCTTTCACTCTTCTATATATAGTTCAGCTGATCTATAACTGCTCTTCAAGTTACCTTTTAGGTACAATCCAAAGAATTAGCTAACTTGACTAAATCAATGCTTCTCCTAAGTGATTTGGCCTCATTAACCAAACTTTTGTTATTTTGTTTTTGAAAGAGGAATTTATCTGTACCATATTCATTATAATTCAGCATACTGTTGTTCCATAGGAAGGTTAAACTATGTTTGTAAGCTAAATTTGTTTTGAAAATATGTGCCATTGTATATTCCCAAGATAACAAATACTGTTTTTTCAGCTTACTTAAATTTCAACTTGCTTGCTCCAAGTTTTATTTTAACAGTGATGCTGTTTTTTTTTTTTAAACAGGTCCAGCAAGTAATCTGGCTCAATTCCATCCTATAACAGCGCAAACACCCATAACAATTCTTATTGTATATTCTCAAGAAGCCTGTTTACAGCATACCGTCCTAAGTTTTGCTGAATTTCTACAGGAATACTGTCAAAGTAATGTTATAATAGACCTGTGGCAAAAACGGAGAATTGCTGAAATAGGACCTGTGCAATGGCTTGCTACTCAGAAAGAAATTGCTGATAAAGTCATTTTTCTTTGCCCAACCCACTCAAGTGCTTCATGTGATTCAACCTGTAATAGCATTATAGAAAACCAGAAGGATTCTGAATGTATGTTCACTCTTGCATTACACTTCTTCTGCAGTGATTGGAAGATGGATTCTTCTCTTTGCAAATACATGGTAGTTTCTTTCAATGAAACCCATCCAGACCCAGTTCTCCCAAGCCCATTGAGCATCTGCCCAAACTATTTTTTAATGAAAGATATAGACTCTTTTTATAGAGACCTTTACGTTTTACAAAATCAGAGACATAAAGCTGCAAAGGAGAAGTGGAACTGGAAATTTAGGATTAGACCTGGATTGCAGGTATAGTATTAAAACAGGGATTGTTACTCTTTTTTCTCTTCTAACTGTAACAGTGAATTAATATTGTAAGTTGGAAATATTCATACATTTTGCATCCATAATACTTGTACACTATTTTTATACTTTTACTGCTTTAATATACAAAAATAACAAAAACAATACAAAAATTAAATATTGGTATAAAAGTTAATAAAAAAGGTAGAAACAGGGAATAGTAAAATGCATAAATAATTACTTTTAATCAATGGATTACACCATGATCACATGTAATAATATTAGTTTGTCCAGTATATTACTAGAAAGCCAATGCAAAGGTGGAAAGGAAGCAATTATCTCCAATCCAGAATTTTAAATCTAGTATAGAAACTTCATCACATTGGAGCAGCATAGAGGCCTAGAGTAGGGCTTTTCAACCTTTTCACCCATTGTACCACTTTTAGAATATGGCAACATCCAAGTACCACCAGTTGCCTAGCAAGGTGTGAAAAACTTGATGACCCCCCCCCAAAAAAGGAAAAAAGTGATAAAGTACAGGTAGTCGAAGTTACAATGGCACTGAAAAACGTGCCCCCCAAGCCACAGCTGAGCAAGACATCTGCCTGCCTGCCCGGCAGCGCTCTTCCTCCTGTCCGAGGTTTTCATTGTTGTGAGCATTTCTGTTGGGGATTGGCAGCAGGGGTGGGGTGGGGGGTGTTTGGTTTTTATTCCCCTGTCTGCTAGGTGGTTGCAGCAGGTTTTGGTCACTTCACATGACCCTGGGACACTGTGACCGTCATAAATATGAATCAGTTGCCAAGCATCTGGATGTAAATCACAAGACCCTGGAGATGCTGCAACATTCCAGCTGATCAGTGCTTCTTTAGGGCTCAGCAGAAGCACCAGGATCAGCGCCGAGCTCCAGCTGGAGCCTGATGCTGCTCCTGGCATTTCCACTGAGCCCTGACAGCCCTAAAGAAGCACTGATCAGCTGGAAAGCAGCACTGATCCTGGCACTTCCGCTGAGCCTTGACAGTCCTGAAGCTCCAGCCATCTCTCGCTCATGCTTATGCCGTGCTGCCACCGGTTCAGCTCATTCCCCTCCCCCGCTACCACTTTTCTAGGATGGTCGCCGGGTGCCAATGTACCACAGGTGGTACCCGTACCACTGGTTGAAAAGCCCTGGCCTAGAGGTGGAGCTCTCGCCTCACAGTCAAGAGGCTATGAGCTCAATCCTAGGTTGTGGTAGATATTTCTCTCTCTGGGTGCAAAGAAAAAATAACTGCTGTGAGCTTCGCATAGGCATCAGGAAGAACATCCAGCCAGTAAATGCTCAGCTCCATTCAGCTGCCCAGACTCTATTCCAATGCAAGGAATTACAGGATCATTAAAAGAAAAAAAAATACAAGCTTCATCCCATAGAAGTAAAACCAACTTTTTGGTTACACCATGCACAATAAATTGGTAAATGCCAGATGTTTGATGTACAGTTCAGCATGACATTCACATTCTGACTTTTTTTTCTGAATACTATATAAACAAATGTAGAAAAAATGATTCAAAACAAGACAGTGAGAAACTAGCCAAAAATACATTAAGGGTACTCCTCCTCCCATACTGCACTTTCAGATTACAGAATTGAAATTGACCTACAACCCTTAGCAAATTTACTGAGAACCCAATAAACATTTCAACTTTCGATCATAAGATATATAATGTTCTTTAAAATGCTGTTGATTTGCTCAAATGGGATATTCTAACTCCTTGTTCCATATTTCTCATCAATAGTGATGTCTAATTTAGACATTAGTTGTCTTTATAATTGAACTATACTTACAAATGAAATTTAGAATTATTCAGAACTATCCAATAAAATTATTTCCAAATTTCTGATACTATAGTGCCCCTATACTTAGGAAAGTGAACGGTAGCAATTTCATAACAGAGATGACTGCTAATTCATTTCCAGGGATTAAAAGGACTGCGTAGGTGATGACCAGGGAGGAGTCAAATGTATCATAAGTCGTGAGTCCTTGCATGTCTGCAAGAGATCTAATTCCAGCCCACCTTGAATGCTTTCTTAATTCCTGCTCATTTCCCTTGACTGTTAGTAGCTCAGATTCTTGTAGAGAGCTTGAGCTTGCAATATATTTTTATACTCATCTGAACTGCCTGAATTTCCTGATTCCCCCAGAGCTCGGCAAACTGGCAAGTATATTTAAATCATTGTACAGTTTGGGCCCATGATAGAAAGTATGTCCCTACTTCCTATGTCTGATGTGGATTTCTCAAGCATTTCATTTGTGCAATATAAAGCTTGATTATTATTGGTTCCTCTTCACAAGCTCTTGTACTGACTCATATGCTCTTGATTTGCTGGCAGCTAAATGTGTTGGCCAAACCCCAGATATGCATTGCTTCCGTCAAAACTTACAAATCATAGCTGTGATTTGTTTTGTTCTACTTTGTTATAGAATGTGACAGGAAAGAAGCTTCCCCGGCACTTGCTTTAAAAACTTAAACAGCCTTGAACTTAATGGAATGTGAACAACAAATTTAGACAAATACATTATTTTCCATTGGGGAAAGAGATTGCTCCCTCAGCCACATCAGTGTCACGTGCTAACAGGATTCAATGCTATTGCTCCTCTTGTGTAAAGTCTACATAAAACTGCAGGCTGAGGTAATTCATCAGTTCAGCAATCTATTATGCTGATAATAGATATATATCAACCCTAAACCAGCCAAATATGCTATTGATGTCCTGTCTCGGTGTGTGGATCTGGATGTGGAGAAACAACTCTGGTTTAATCCTGCAGAACCTGAGTGGCTATAGATTTTAGCATCCTCCAGCTCCATCTTTAATCTTGGATGGGGCAGTATTTAAATTTAGTGCCCAGTCTGAATGGTTTTCAACATACAACTTCTGCTTGAAGAGCATGAGGCCTTTGCACAGCTCCATCTTGTGCAGCACTTGGGCCTTTCAGACAGCCACTCATGCCTTTATCCCTTTGTGGCTTGACTTCTGAAATGTAGTCTACACTGCCCTTGAATACCACTGCCACAACACAGGTAATGATGGGCATGCCTTAGTATGTCCTTCACAAGCTGCACTGCTCTCTGGAATAAGATCCTACTTTCTTCAAAGATTTGTGTAACTCCTACTCTGATGGCATTCTCTCAAGACTTTGGATAGGGAAAATATAGTCCCCTTGTTGCATAGATTTTTGGAATTAGAGTGTGTTGTCTAAAGGTATTTTTAAAATATAGTTCATATTATATATTTGGTGGGTCAGTTTTTGTGTGAGAAAGAGATGATAGAAATATAATTGTGAGTTATCCAGAGTTGCCTTGAAGTCAATCAGAATCTAAATCTAATGAAATAAAGTGACTTGCGGATGCTTAGATAATGTGTGTTTAGTAGCCAGGAAGTTTTGAAAGCTGTAATCTCTTGTACCAATTCTGCCAACTGGCATTATTCCAATAGGTACCCAGGTCTGGTGCTCTGAATGTGTGCACATCTTGGCTGTATTTTTGATTTGGAGTTTTTTTTAAAAAACTGCTTTGTATTTTCTGTCACTAAGACTTCACTAAGATCATTATAAAATATTCAATGAGAATAGTGTTTTTCAAACTTGGCAATTTTAAGATGTGTAAACATCAACTCTCTAAATTCCATAGCCAGCATGGCTGTCTGGCTAGGGAATTCTGGAAACATGGCATGGCTGGTTCATGAATTCTGAGAGTTGAAGTCCACACATTTTAATGTTGCAAGTTTGAAAAACACTGGACTAGAGGAAAGGGTTTAGAGAAATCTTTAATAACATTATGCCTTATTTTTAAATGATTCCAGAGGAAACATAATTTAATCTGTTTAATTTATTTAAAACACAAAACTAGGGATCAGGGAAACATACTATTTCTAAATAATACTGGATCACCACACAAATGCAGCTCTTTCACGTAACATACGGACACCAAAGCGCTGCCATTCTTGTTGATAAATCCAGAGCTCCTGTGTTGTATCTAGGCAGGCTAGAACAGCACCACCTTTCCAAGCAATCAAACGTGGATCCATATCCTAATATTAATAAACAGATACAAAAATACCATACAATTAAAATTTAAACATGAACCCATGGCCGATTCCTTGAACCTTTACAAGTATGGCTAAATTCTAAAGGCTCTAAAAGAACAGATAGAACCAAGTTACTTTTGGGGGGGAAAACGTATTTTTATTTTGCTGACTACCCCAAAGTCTGTCATTGCTTCAATTGTCAAACAGATTCCAGTGAATGCATAGACCAATTCAACACCTATTACTATAATAAAACTGGTGCTACAATTAGAAATTATCTACAAGGAGTATGCACAGAAAATTTTGCCAATCCCAAGTGTACTTCTGTATTTACAACTGCCATGGGTATATAATTCTAGAAAGCCCTTGAATGGTGTAGTTGAGCACCATCTCAACCTATGCTCAGAGCAGTACTGTGAGTGAAGCATCCCTCTGAATGGAACAGAGAGCCTATTACTCATCTTCAAATGTGTTTGACTACTGCATAATTAATTCCCTTACATTATCTAGCGTTATCCAACCGCTCCCCTATTTGAAAATCTGCACAAATCCATACAAAGATACCTTTGGTCTTGTAATGACTTCTACATTTTCAACAACTCTTCTGAAAGAAGGAGGCATTTTGTTGAGAATTCTGTGTTGAAGAAATTCTTGAGCTTTGTGGAACATCAAGCCACCTCCAACTACAAGGATTGAACTGTACATTTTCTTTTTGGTATCATCTGATGCTAGAAAAGTGAACATGAAAGAACTGTAAATAAACTCTAACAAATAAATTGGAAAAATAAAATTAATACAATAATTGGAAAAATAAGTATTTTATATACACTGATGAAATCTACTATGACTAGCATAAATCTTGCCTGAAACAATTAGTATTACATATCACACAAAGTAATACAGTTTCCTTACCACAGCAGTCAATACTGTGCAGAATTGCTTTGTCAAGGCCTAAAGCTTTCCCTTCAAATTGAGATACAGCAGTTTTTCGGGACATGTGAGTTGTTAGCATTTCTTCAGATTCATTTCCACCAATAATGCAGTCACTATGAGAACTGCCTAAGTCCACTTCTGAAGGATAAACATTTTCAGCAACACTTGCAGATTGGCCTCGGAGATCTCCATCAAATCCACCCAACTTGGTCATGGATTTTCGGTCAGCTGTTGCTTTTGCAGACTGGGAAAAAAAAATAAGATTATTTTTCAATAAAATCCTGCCCATAACTCAAGCTGGAGAACACCTAAAAGCTCAGTGCTATTTCTGTTCCTCCAAGTTTACTTCCTAATAAGTCAGACCTAATTCTTAATGTAAAAGGCCCAAGAAACTGTATTTACTGCTGCAATTGACTCTCCCATCCAAAACCACAGGTATCTATACCATTGGATGAGAACTGACAACACACAATTGAAGTATTGTTTTGTAAATTATTTAATACTCTGCTGATTTTTATACATATATATCAAGATAGTCGACCACAAAAATCCAGAATAACATTAAAAAAATCTCAACAATTTCACAAGCTCTTTTATTCATCGATAAGAAGTTACTGTTGAAAACAAGGAAATACATGAGCTGCAAATGACTACAGATGTGGCTGCTAAAAACTAAAAGAATACAGAGAAGAGCAACAAAGATGATCAGGGGACTGAAGGCTAAAACAAAGGAAGAACGGTTGCAGGAATTGAGTATGTCTAGTTTAATGAAGAGAAGGACGGGGGACATGATAGCAGTGTTCCAATATCTCAGGGGCAGATACAGAGAAGAGGGAGTCAAGCTATTCTCCAAAGCACCTGAAGGCAGGCAAGAAACAATGGATGGAAACTAATCAAGGAGAGAACCAACTTAGAACTAAGGAGAAATTTCCTGACAGTTAGAACAATTAATCAGTGGAATGACTTGCCTCCAGAAGTTGTGGGTGCTCCAAAACTGGAAGTTTTAAAGAAGAGACTGGACAGCCATTTGTCTGAAATGGTGTAGGGTTTCCTGCTTGAGCAGGGATTCCAACTCTGTTATTCTATTCTGTTATTCTGTTAGATCTTGGAAATGATTAGCATTTGCCTAGTTGGGAAGATTTGTATAGAGCATGGCTGGCTCAGGAATTCTGGGAGTCGAAGTCCATAGGTCGTAAAGTTACCATAGTTGCCCACCCCTGGTTTAGTGAATAGTAAACCTTTTTCTAATAACTGAACAAGACTTTCCTTCCTTTTCGTTCTTTCCGTTAGTTACATTTTTCCCATCCTTTCACATCTAGTTATGGTACTAAAAGGAGGGGGGGAATGTGGTGGTGTCTATGGGGGGGGGTAATCAAAACAGATATGATGGAAGATGGAGCATGCCTTGTTGTCTATGAGTATATATGTGTGTATGTAGGTACGTAAAATCAATTTACCTAAAAAGTGATGGATCTGGCATCATATTACCATCTTGACTCCCCCACACTGGGTGAATGTGTGCATTTGTACCTCTATGTTTTTATATTATTAGGTATCTGTGAGGGGAAATCGTTGGTAGAAGTGGGTCATCAATAATTTTATATATAGGGGTACTTTGTTTTACAATTTAAATAATTCGATTAATATGAATGTGTAGGGTTTTTTATCCATATCCTTCCTTTTCTGTGTGGCTTCTGGCAGGGGTATACATACATAACAGTGTCTCATATATATTTTGGGGGGGCAAACTCAAGGATTGGTTTCTGCTAGAATTGGCAAGGTTAGGTTGATAAAACATACACTCTGATTGCAAAGAATGTTTATCTCTATCTTTTCCCCCCCCTGCCTATTCATTTTGGGGAGGCAATTTTAAATTTGGGATATTCTTTTTTGTAAACATGGTGTATTCTTCTTGCCTACACTGGATATCCCCAGTGTAGCCAATAACTACATCCATTCAACTCAATTCTATAACTTCCAAATAGGAATCCTATACATTGATTTTAGTTAAAAAAAAAACCTGAAAAAGAAGTATCTGGGTAATAAAAATAAATTAAAGTATCATAGTGATTATAGTTCAGGATAGTTAAATACTGTAAATGTACATGTAAGCATACAAGCACAATTACACATAAAGAGATTGTGCCAACTGTAATAGCTGTCTCTTGCCTTCTTTGGCATGATTGCAAGAACATCTAAAATGTCTACTTTGATTTTAAATTATGTGCAGTTTCTTATGACATCTGTGTATTAAACACTAGATAATCTTATAGATAGCTGAAGCAAGCAAGCTTTATAAACTACAATTATTAGCTGAAAAAGCACACTTAAGTTATAACCATCATATGTAGTTGAGACACCCTGATCTGACTGTATTCTTATCCTCATAATCTGATACCTTTCAGATCTGCTGGTCTATATTATCCTCAGTCAACATAGCAATGGGCACACAGAAACTTAGCTGGAGAATGCCAGAACAGGACAGGTCATATCAATAGAATTCATCTACCAGTTCTCTGGAAAGGAGGTGTTAAGTAAATAGAACGAGATACCGAGTTCATTGTATACAGGGGGGGAAAAATAAAAGGAGAAAGCCACGCACACACACCTGCTCTTGCTTACTTTGTGTAGCTAAGAGATAATGTTCATCATGGGGGTCCTCAGGATCACCTTGAGACCTGTGCTGCAAAACTATCATTTTCTGACCCACAATTCCAAAAGTTGCTGGATAAAATAGTGCCATTGGAGCCTAATTGTGAAAGATGTGAAGAATTTGAAATTATTGTAAATATCTATAGATTCATCTATCTTTGTTGCAGTTGGATTACAATTAAACAACCTATGATTAAATAATTTCTCTCAGCAGAATATATAGATCAAAATATTTAATATTTTTTAGTAAAAGGTGAAAGATTTATACAATCTGAGGAGAAACCAGAGTTTTCCCCTCTCTTCTCCTTCCCCTATTTTCCTACTATTTTCTTTTGTATTTTATATTATAAACTAATAAAAGAACTCTCAAAATGAAGTATTTATTTTTTTAGATTTACAGCCCACTTTTTGTACAGGAGCTCAAGATGGCATAAACTTTTATGTACCTCTACATATGTAGTAGAGGAATTATGTGGTAAACTGAAAGAATGCAAGACTAAGAATGTATGAATTACTGGCAATAGTTAACTGACTCAAAAGCTGAAGATATGGAGGAACTGAAACCACAGGATTATTTAGTCTGAATAAATATAGTAATGAAGGATACCATCAATCCTCCTTTTTGGTAGCCAGCAACCCCCCCTGTGTGCAAGCTATTTCCCCAAACAAAGAATACTGGACAAGAAGATCATTTTTTTCTAGTTAGTCAGAAGAGAGCTATGTTTCTATTACTTCCCAGGGAAGTTTATTTTAATGTTTTTCTAAAAATCCAATTATAGTTCTTGGCCAAATTACCTACAATTTAGATGGTAGGTAGCACACAGTTCACCATGGACTAGCATCCAATGTGATGTTGTTATCCTGGAATAATAAACAAGGGTACAGTAGTAGTTTCCAAGTTCCCACTGTTTCCCATCTTCGTAATATACAATGCTTGAACTAATGCAAAGCATTTTGATGGGACATTTCTAATAGAACTTTTTTTTAATTTAAAACTCAAAAGAAAAGAAATGTTCTGTTTCGTTCAAAGCACTATAAGGGATGTGTCTCACAGTCTTTTACCTGTAACTTTTCATCTCCTAAGCGCAACTGATACAACAAAGCTGGGGAATCTGGGTGACGGACTTGAAACTCATGATCTTTCAGTCCAGATAAATCCTAATAATAAAAGAAGGTATAAATATTTTATAGATTTAACTATGCATGCATACTCTGAAGTAACATACTGAAGTGTTACTGGGTTGTTGTTCATTTCGTGCCTTCAAGTCACAAAACTGGATTGCCTGGACAATTCCTTGTAGTTTGCTTGGCAAGATTTCAAAAGTGCTTTACCATTGCCTCTTTTCTAATGATTGGCCCAAAATCATCCAGCTGGCTTTGTTATCTATGGCAGCATTTCCTAACCTTTAGATCTTGGCAGCCCAACTTGGGGAGGGGCGAGAGAGGGGAACCGGGCCACATGAGTGGCATGCCAGCGCGTACACATGCGCAGCTTGCCTTGCATAAATGGCGGGCCAGCACGCGCATGTGTGCACGTGTGCAGATACGCTGCTTGTGCGGCCTGGTTCCAAATAGGCCACAGCCCGGGAATGGGCCACGGCCTGGAGGTTGTGAAACCCTTATCTAAGGGAAGTCTAGAACTTATGGTCTCCCATTTTTTAGTCTGATTCCTTAACCACTAAACCAAACTGGTTCTCTGAAGTTTAGCTTAAATGAATTCAACTCTCTCAAAAGTAACTCAGACATCATAGCCAGGTAAGTGAATAATTAGCTTTTGTCAAGTGTTTTTGTTAATAGTCAATGAAGTAAGGGTTGATGATTTATTAACCTGTGGAAAAACACCAGTAACAGATTTCTCAGGAAGCTAATCTAACAGCTTCCTGAGAAATCTATTACTGGTGGTTTTTCCACAGATTAATAGCTTAGCTAGTAATAGCCAAAGAAGATATTTTAAAAAAAACTTTATTAAAGAGTTCATCAAACTGTGAAAGGTTTTTTTCTGCGATGTAACTTTTGACAACATTAAACAAGTACATTAGCAACGATTTTGCAACTGGGACCCACCTTTCTTTCTTGACAGCAAACATATCTAAAACTCCTTCCTCTTATTTTCCCCACAAAACAACCCTGTGAGCTGGGTTGGGCATATAGAGAGTGACCAGCCCAAAGTCATCCAGCTGACTTTCCTGCCTAAGGCAGGACTAATCTCCTGGTTTCTTTTTTTTTTCCTTTTTACGACCCTGTAAATTCAGGGTAGAGTTAGGGTGACTGGATGGAGGTAAGAGTTTACTAGCTGGATGCCCTTCCTGACATCTAGGTAGAGTTTGCAGAAGATATTTTTTACTTTGTGCCCTAGGAGTGAAACATCTGCCACTACCTAGGATTGAACTCTCAACCTTCCAAATGGGAGGTGAGAGTCTTCACCACTAAGCCATCACAATTCTTACTTACTTCTCCCTTTTCAGTGTCATAAACTGTATACACATTAGCTTTATAAACTTCCAGATGTGTTCTCCATACATTTTAAAATGCCTCAGTCATAACAGACTCTAACCTAAAAAAATGCAAAGCCTGACAGTTTTAGATCTTACCTGGTCTAAATGGCAAAATGTTTCTTTTAAGTGTTGGAGAAGAAGACAGTCTGTCTTCTTAACTAGCTGGCAATCTCTATAAGGAAACCCAGCTCGCTGCATAAGCCAATAAAAACATCTTGATATGTCAGAGCCACCATATGTAAGACGTAACCTAAAAAAAGAGAAAAGACCACACACAGTTGCGAGAACATCAGCTTTTTCAGAAGAAGCTATTTAACTTGAAGAAAGTAATTTAAAAACATTCAGAAGAAATATTATAGCCATGATTATTAATCCAGTCATTTATTTGGTCCAATATGAACGTTGCTATACCCACATGGGGTACTAATCTTTGATTTTCCAACACAAAAGTTGCAGTGATTTTTAAGAATATTTTAGATTTTTTTTTTAAAAAAAGCTACTTAAAAGGGCCTTATAAAGTGCAGTTAGCCATTGACTTACGACCGTAGTTTAGTCCTGTAATTAAGAATGTAACTCACGAGGGTCATAAAGCGGGTCACCACATTACTGGATCTAATTTTATGTCCATTTTTGCCCAGTCGTTAAGCAAACCAATTGTTCACTAAGGTCTGGCTTTTGCCAGAAACCAGAAGTAAACACTGGATTCTGACAAAAATATAAACCACAGTTATGTGACACCAAGGCCCTGCAAATGCCCATAAATGCAGCTTGCTTGCCAAGCACCCAAAATGCAGTCAAATGACCACGGGGGGGGGGAGGGTCAATGTTGGAACTTCAGAATGGGATATTAGTAGTTTTGGGGAGGTTCACTGAAACTTCAAACAATCACTAAACAATTGGTTATAATTGAGGACTATTTGCACAGGATTCTTTGGCCTGGACAAAATGTTAAATTTTACTAAAAATTTTAAATGTATGTAAAATGTTTGCTCCCAACTTCTGATTGTTACCTGGTGTTATGATGTGAAACCCCATCTTCAACGCAGCAGATGCTTGTCTTCTGATCCCCCACATCAACAACACATGCACTGCCTAAACCACTTCCAAAAGTAGCACATACAGATTCTTGATGCACGATTATTCCTAAAAACAAAAGGATGCTGTAAATGCTATCTACTATTTCTATTGTACAAAGATAGCTTTGCATTTGTCATACACTACAGAACAATTTACAAATCCCATTTTATAAAACTCAATTTATGTGACAATTGTCAAAGAAATAAGAAATGTGCTTGATTCCACCTGTGTCTTTTGTCAATTGGTCAACTTATCCAGGAAATCTATCTGTGTTCCATGATTCTTTATTTCCCAACTAATCACTGTCATTTATATAAACTTTGTATCTCGTTAAAAAAGGATGGGTTGTTCTTTTCAGGCCTAAGACTGCATTTCTCCTCTATTCTTGGAAATAGATTTGAGAACTACATTCAAACTTTGGTGGCGGCAGGCACAATAAAGCTCTGCTAGTTTAAGGCTGAGGAGTAAAGCTTAGAATATAAAGCTCGCAGTGAGATAATCTAATCCAAGAAACAAGATGTAGATTTGCATGCCTCTTCCAGTTTCCAAGTCTGTGGTTACTTAAGACTCACCCACAAACAGAACTGGTTGGTTACAATATAGTACAGGGGTAATCAACCTTGGCTCTTTTATGACTCGTGGACTTCAACTCCCAGAATTCCTGAGCCAGCTAAGCTGGCTCAGGAATTCTGGGAATTGAAGTCCACGTGTCATAAAAGAGCCAAGGTTGACTATCCCTGACATAGTACAAGTTGCTTTTATGGCACAGCCCTGCTTTTCTGAAACCAGGGGATGGACTGCAAGGGAAAGCGAATCATATGCTTGACAAATAAAACTTTATAACTGGGAGGCAACTGGTGATTGTGCAATCATTCCCCTTATAAATCTTATAAAGTGTAGGAGAGAGAGACGGGCAAGCCAAGGGGAGGAGTCAAATCTGGACTTAGTCTAGAATCCTTATGTGGGCACAAGAGGGCAAAGTCCAACACATGCACACCCGAATGCTCTTCTTGAACCTTATCTAATCTTACCCACATGCAAACCTTCAATTCTGAGAAGATTGCTATATATAGGCTTGAGCAATAAAACAGCTAAATGAACTCTTCAACTCTTCAGTGGTTTCTTAAGAAACTACTACCCACCCTTTCCTGGAATATAGAAAATACTTCAGAACTTTTCTTTTTGGCAACATAAGTAAATAATAAAGGGAAGGCTCTATTAAAGTCAGTTAAAAAGGTTTACATTGCGTAGACATACTCTGGATAGGTTTAAATCAATACAATTCCATCTTTAGAGCCAGACTTGCATCTCAGTTTGGCAGCTGAAAATGATGGATTTATCACTAGATGGATGGATGCATGGCAAGAATCACAAAGATAATTCGAAGTCACAAAACAATTGTGATTGAAATGCATAAATTAAGATAATTTAAAACAATATGGTAGCAGATTATAGTAATTTATTACCTGAAAAGCCCATTTTCAGGAGAATCATATTTACTATTTCTTTCACATGCTGCTTATTATAGATGTCTGGAATTAGTAAAATACATCTGTAATACTAAACAAGAGAAGGGAAAAAAAGAAGACAGCATCATGAGACAGAATGACCAATGCCATGGGACAATTAAATAATAACAGGCAGATGAAATAAGTTTATTGTTTTGGTAAATGTTAATGTCAGCATTTAAATAAATAAAATAATTTAGATAACCATGAAATGGTCGGTCTAGTTCAGGGATAAGCAACCTTGGCTCTTTTATGACTCGTGGACTTCAACTCTCAGAATTCCTGAGCCAGCCATGCTGGCTCAGGAATTCTGGGAATTGAAGTCCACGAGTCATAAAAGAGCCAAGGTTGCCTACCCCTGGTCTAGTTGGTGATGATGGGGGGTTGGGGGGTGGAGATCCAGCTGGCAGCCTCTCCTTTGTGGGATACTGCAGGGCTCAGTATCCTCTCTTCTTCTGTTTAACATCTACATGAAGTCACTAGGTGCGATCATCCAACTGTTTGGGAGCAGCTATCATCAATATGCTAATGATATTCAGCTTTAAACCTCCCCAACCTATTGGCTGCCTGAATTACATCCTGGAGGTTCTCTCATTGCCCCGAGTCTGTCAAGGCCAGACAGGGCACAATAGGCTTTAGTTCAGGGGTGCCAAACTCACAACATCACGTGACGTGTTGCGACATATCATGACTTTTTTGCCACTGCTGGCAATGGGGTGGGCGCGGTTTCGCTATGATGTATCTGGCCCGTGGGCTGGCAGTTTGACACCCCTGCTTTAGTTCAACTCAAGCAAGATGGTGCTTGGCTGCTATGTGTTTATTTTTCTATTGTGTATTCTGTATATTCTCTACTTTATTTATTTTATGGTAAGCCACTTAAGAGTTATATATGTGAAATGGGAGGCTATAGATATCAAATAACTAAATTATCATTATAGATAATCTTGAGGATGAGCTAATATGTAAGAAAGTGATGCCAATGAACATGGTATATGTCTTCAGAGTATATTAATGGTAGTAATAATGGTAGAAAGTTGACTGTCATTGTTACATTCACTTGACATTAATCATTGTTCACCTTCAAATCCTTCAGAGATATTTCTAGATATTTCTGAATTGCATGCGACCATATGACCTCAAGATCAGCAAGGACTGCAGTAAGGGAACCCCCAGGTCCTAAGTGAAGGTTCAGCTGTCCCCGCCGAATAGGCCAATGAACACTGTAACAGTCCAGAGGATTAATATATAATGCCTGAAAAGGATAAAAAGAAACAAGCAAAACATAGTTTCTATTAATTAGGAACAGTTTTAATTCTGCTGACGGTGTTATCCTATGTAATATTAACATTACATTATATTTTAATATTTTACTGTGTAAGGATTTATTTATTATTATATTTATTCACCACCCATCTCTCACCTGCAGCTCTAAATATAAATAAAACATTTCATGCAAAATGTGATCACAAATATTTGGAATTTCCACATATCCTACTAGCCTAAATATGGTATACTGTCAAAATGCAGCTGCAGAGGATGTGGGAAGGAGCCATAGTCAATATGGATTGAAACCACAATATTATGTAGCTATCTGGACATGTTCCATTCCTCTGATCAACTTTCTCTCCTTTGTGGCATATCATCTTTTTCTCTTTCTTTGTGCTTACTTGAAATGAAATTAAGTCTAAAATCACATCCACCGTCAAACTATAATGTGGCTACCTACCCTTTTTTTTTTTTTAAAAAAAAATTACAGGTAGTCCTTGACTTACAACAGTTCATCTAGTGACTGTTCAAAGTTACAACAGTGATGAAAAAAATGACTTATGACCGTTTTTCACACTTAAGACCATTGCAGCATCCCCATGATCAAAATTCAGATGCTTATCAACTGGTTCATATTTATGACATTTACAACGTCCCGGGAGTCACATGGTCAGCTTTTGTGACCTTCTGACAAGCAAAGTCAATGGGGAAGCCAGATTCACTTAATAACCATGTTACTAAGTTAACAACTGCGGTGATTCACTTAACAACTGTGGCAAGAAAGGTCGTAAAATGGGACAAAATTCACTTAACAAATGTTTCACTTAGCAACATAAATTTTGGACTCGGTTGTGGTTGTAACTTGAGGACTACCTGTACTTTGTTTTTTTAATTGGAGAGAGAACAGAGAGGAATACACTATATAGCGCTATAAGTCACTAGCGGTATAAGTTACAATGACCAGAGAAGCAGAAAGAAAAATGAATCAGAACTGAAAGAATAAAGAAGTAAAAAAACCCCACATACATAGAAACTTCACGAAGGTTCCCCCCAAAAGGCAGAACAGAGTAGGAAGTAAATGAGAAAGGCAGTGCTAAAACTGGGGAAAAGCATATTTTTTTATGGCATGATCTCTGCCTGTCCTTAATGGAGGGGAAAATTAACAACTCTTGGATGACAATGGTCAAAAAACCAATCAGAATTAATGAATATTGATCTTGAAATTCTTTGACAAATATCACTGTTGTGCCGCATCACATTTGTCTCCAAAAGGTTGTTTCAGAAAGTGAATGCTGCATGTGTCTGCCATGCAGCAGGGTTTTTTTTTCTTTAGATAGACATACTGGAATAAAGGTATTTATTTCAAATTATGGTTTTGGAGAACATTACTAGATCAAGCAACTTATTCAGGATATAATGCAGATCAACTGCCCCCTTGAGGCAACAACTGGTAAGCAGAAATTTACATACTTTGTGAATGTGGTGTTTGTAGATGATCGAAGAAGAAATGAATTATGCTTGAGAGAAATAGAAGAAACCAAAGACAACTGACAGGATGGATGAAAATGATCATAGGGACGTTCTTGAAAGAACTATAGAATCTCACTGAAGACAAATTGGAATCATTTATCCTTACTGGAGCAGGAATTGGCTTCTAAGCAAAGGCAATTTATGAATGCATCAAGTCAAAATAGACTCTTAAAAGTTGCATACAGTTTAACAACTTTTAAAGCAAAATTACACACGTAACTTTAGTGTAGTGGAGAAAAAAAAAAGCCCTACCTCTTCACCAACAACATATTCTGGGTGATGAGTAGTATTTGTCCATTTTGCCCCAGAGTTGTGATCTAAAATAGCAGGTCTTATTTGTCTGTTGTATGATCGGATCTAGAATAAACATTGAAATCACTCAAAAATGAAATGTCATGCTATAGACAAAAAATAATCTTTACTTTAAGAATGCAGGGCTGTTCAGTTGAAATCCAAAGTCATGCATATTCCTAAATATTGTCCATTGTCCTTGAAAACAATCCTGACAGTGCAATTAACCCAAACTTTGGTGAACCATGCTATTAGTATTAACTACAGTTTATAAATAAGATACCTGATCAGGTGATATAGGTGTACGTCTGGCACCATTTGACATCTTCTTAGACCATATTGCTTGGTCAACCATTTTAAGCCCATTTTGTCTTTGTTCAGTACTTTCTGGTTTCTAAATAAAATCAATCAGTAATTCAGATTGCTTCCAAACCTAGAACTAATTATTTTGTATTAGTATTTCAGAAACTAATATACAAACAACAATCTATTACTTTAAAAAAAACTATATCATTATATAAAAACTCAAACTTTCACATTTTGTATTTCATTATATCCTCCACAAAACAGCTAGTAAATTGATACTTAGGCTAAAAAAGCAGGCAACAATTGACTGTCATTTTTCAATTGTTAAATTGAAATTTAAAAATCTGTTGATTTATAGATTTGGCAACTATAAGCAAGAATGGTGATCTCTCCCAGGTAAAGGAGGCCTTACTAGATGAAGAGGGACTAGTGATCATGTGGCCAGAACCAACCCCTCCAGCTAAAGATAGTGAAGATGGACTGGGCAACATTAGGGTTAGTTAGACTAACCTTTGTTTGTCATTCTGGGACTGCCTGAGCCACCATAACAATTGCTGGAATGACCTGAGCCAAATGTTTTCCAGATGTGCCTGCTTCTGCTCTATAGCAAGGCTGAGACTTTGGGGTTGTGTGATGAAGAAAGAATTTGAGATTAACTCTTTAAATGTATCCTCTTCTGTCCGTAATCAAACTAACTACTGCATCACATTTCATTATCCACACAGGCCATCCTAGCATACTGACTGCTGTCAATCCCACCTCAATCATCTGGAGAGATAGGAAAGTCCCAAAACTATGACAGAAGAATGGTAATAAAGGATATCCTTTCATTCTGTTCACTTCCCCTATCTTGGTGAACCATCCCTACCCTCATCAAAATTGTGTGTCTGGGAACCTGGGAAGGCTTTCTCAGTGGTATTCGGTAGGAACCCCTGATTTTTGTGATAATATTATAGACATTACACCTGCTGGGTCTGATGTAGCAAAGGCCTCTAATTTAATATGGAGGAAATTCCTTTTGAATAAAATTATTGTTTCGGCAGTCAGTTGGAGGGTTTAGATATATATTGGTAATTAGATTAATACTACAGACTCCTGCAGCCCTGACTCATCTAGTAAGGTGAAGATCACTATGGAACCTAGCCATATTGAATTCCAATCATCAATCTGTTGATCCTTACCCAGTCCATGCCTAGCAATATAATTTCCCCTCCAGGAGAGGAAGGTTTGCATTCTCCATTTGTGGAAACTAGAATCTGATGTTTTTCTGCTAGTGGTAACAACTGAGGAGATACTACCAAAGTTTTACATGGGTAGTAGTCTGTGACAATATGACTCTTATGGTCTAAGTTCAGAGCTTTTCTTAAAGCAGAAATACTATTATTGACAAAATATATCCTGCACCCAAAGAATAAAAAGCATGGATCCCAAATGTAGAAACCGGATAATGTAACAAAACTTTAGCTTTCATCAATTTGGAAAACATACAGATAATCTATTTATATCCTATTGATGATGGTAATTCAATAAAAGCCATTTGTATTCCCCCAAAGAGCCTGCAGAGTAGAATAAGTCTTAAACCATCTCTTGCCTTATTTATTAGGCACAGTGCACAAGTAGAAATCACAGCCATAGATACTAAAGGATTGGAAAACCGCACAAATTTAGCATACTAGAACAAGCCATGAAAATAATATATTTCATATAAGCAACAACTGATTCAGTTTCATGTAAGACCCAAATATTGAAGACTTACATTGAGTCCTTCTCTTAGAAGCCAACTGTCTTTGTATGAGATTTGTCCTTGTTGTTTATGTCTTCTTGCAATGATGTGAGGGATGCTAACAGGAAGTGTATCTGTGGCTCTTCCAATCCTTAAAGTCATTGAGCCAGGATGTATCACAATAATGAAGTTGCTCTGGATTTGCTAAAAATAATAAAATAATAATCCTCATTTTATCTGAAAACAATTTTCTGTGATATAAATCAAGTTTATTCCATTGTAAGCTACCCTAGGTTTTTGAGTTATGCAGTTTTATTGCAGACTTACTTTATATCAATAAAAAGTTTTTCACTTAAGAGCAATGAAAACGTATATTATATTTGCATACTTCCTTATTCAAATCTAAGTAAAAGTAATACATGTATGCCTAAATATGGGAAAGTAGAAGAGCAGATTGATACTTATGCAGAGTTATCTAGAAATGACTATACTTGATAGATTTTACTTTTGAATAGTCTTACATTATCATATTGCAAACAGTTAAGTACACAGATTTAACATGATGTCCCCAATCTGATAATTCCAAAGAGAATATTAAACAGTGGAGGAAATAAATATTTTTTAAATTTTCTTGTGTGAGGGTCTCCATGCAATATTCACATACAAGAGAGATTATGTATATAGTATTTTAATACTTGATCTCAGTGGAGTTTATTCTTACTAAATATCATTACACAAGAGACACATTTGAGCAAATGCTATAGCTTAGATAGTACAGGTAGTCCTTGACTCACAACTGAGCCCAACATTTCCGTTGCTAAGCAAGACAGTTGTTAAATGAGTTTTGTCCCATTTTACCTTTATTGCCACAGTTATGTGAATCCCTGCAGTTGTTAAGTTAGTAACATGGTTGTTAAGTGAATCTGACTTCTTCACTGACCTTGTTTGTCAGAATGTTACAAAAGGTGATCACTTGACACTGCAATTGTCATAAAGTCATAAGTCACTTTTTTCAGTGCTATTGTAACTTTGAATGGTCACTAAATGAATGGTTGCAAGTCAAGGACTACCTGTATCACTTCAAGCTACAAGTATGGCCACAAAATAAATCAAATGTACAAGACACCTATAAATACAGTGACCATATATCTTCTGTTATAAAGGAACAGTCCTTTATCTTAGAAAGCTACCTTTAGATTTATTTTCTTGGTTTTGGTCTTGAATTTTCCTTTGTAAAACAAAGTTATAAACAAACTTTTTTAAAATCCTTCAGATCTTTCAGATTTTATCCTTTTTCATGTTTCGCCTTTTTCAAGAAAATATGGTCACCACACTTATAAATGAAATAGAAAAAAATACCCTGCATAGAGGAGGAGGGGAAGCATACAGTGGTACAACAACATTAAGTTAAAGCCTACTCTTCCTGACTCATTCTACATGAGATATATATAGAATAGAATAGAGCTGGAAGGGACATTGGAAGTCTTCTAGTCCAGCCCCCCGCTTAAGCAGAACCTATACCACCTCAGACAAGTGACTGTCTAGCCCAGACATGTCAAACTTGCAACATCACGTGATGTCGCGCAACGTATCGGGATGGTTTTGTCATTGCTGGCAATGGGGTGGGCGCAGCTTCCGGATGATGCGTCCTGATCTAGCCTCTTAAAAATCTCCAGTGTTGGAGAGTCCACAACTTCTGGTTAATTGTCCTCATTGTCAGGAAGTTTCTTCTTAATTCTAGGTTGCTTCTCTCTTTGTTCAGTTTCCAACCATTGTTTCTTGTCCTGCCCTCTGGTGCTTTGGAGAATAACGAGACCCCCTCATCTTTGTGGCAGTCCCTGAAATACTGGAATACTGCTATCATGTCTCCCGTTTCTTCTTTTCTTTAGACTAGCCAAACCCAAGTCCTGCAGCTGTTTTTTTTTATGTTTTAGTCTCCAGGCCTTTGATAATCTTAGTTGCTCTTCTCTGAATTTTTTCCAAACTCTCAACATCTTTTTTGTGATGTGGTGACCAAAACTGGCTGCAGTATTCCAGGTGTGGTCTTATTAGGGTTTTATAAAGTGGTACTAATACTTAGTGTGATCTTGATTCTATGCCTCTGTTTATACAACCTAGGATTGCATTAGCTCTTTTGGCTGCTGCTGCAAACTGCTGGTTCATAGAAGTAATGATCCACTAGGACTCTAAGGTCTCTCCCTGTTTTTGAGCCAGGTCTCACCCAATCTGTACTTACTTATACCTTTGATTTTTCCTGCCTAAATGTAAAACTTTGCTTTTCTCCACATTGAAACTCATTTTGTTGGACAGGGCCCATTGTTCAAGTTTGTCAAGATCTTTTTGGATCCTGAGTTTGTCTTCTGGGGTGTTGGGGTATTTTTAAAGAAACGCTCAAATCTAGATTACCAACGTGAACGCCTATAGAAAGCACTCATTTCTGCAACTAAACTAAACTAAGGAGAATACTTGATCAAACGGAACTCAAGTCCTGATAGCTACACGGACGCATGCACTCTTGAGGCAGTCCACGCTACTTCCGGGTTGATGCTTGGCTTCCCATGCTTAGTTGAGCCCCAGAGATCTTCCGGGTGGCCTCCTAGGACAATACAACCGTGTGTGTGTGTGGGGGGGGGAAGGTAGGTAGGTAGGCAAACGTGTGTATGTGGTGTGTGTGTGTGTGTGTGTGTGTGTGTGTGTGTGTGTGTGTGTGTGTGTGTGTGCGTGCGTGCGTCTAGCTGCCGGGGCAACAGAAAAAGCAGGCCTGAATTATCAAGCGCCTGCCGAGAAAGCTTCCCACATCGCTGGAGGCTTCCTGCTCGCTGTCTCGGTGGAGGCGAGACCGGCTGCGAAGCCTCGGCGTTGGAAAGGGCCCGGGGATGGCGCGGTTGAACCCGACTCTTGCGCGCCGGCCGCAGGGCTTACCTCTTGCAACGAGTCGGGGACGGCGGCGGGGACGATGGGTCTCTTGGCGCCGCGCTGCTCCTTCTCCTTGTCGCGCTCTTTGTCTTTCCCGTTCTCTGCGGCCGCCGCAGCGGCAGCAGTTTCCCCCTTCTCCGCCTGGGTCATCTTCTCTCTCGGCCGAGCGATGGGCCGGCCGGGACTCCTCCTCCGGGGGGAAGCGGCGGCGAGAGCAGGCACCCGCCCCTGCCTCACCCGCGAGGTGGGCTGGAAGAGCGGGACCGCGGTTCCTCCGGGGGATCGGAACGATCCCGGGATGGTTTTGTCTCCGGGTGACGGAGAAAGGAGCCGTCGATCACGGCCGGCTTTTTTTTTTTTAAAGGACCTTGGTGCGCCGCGAAATAGCGAAAGCTGCTCAGAGGGGCGGCCCTTCTGTTGCCGGATGCACAACAGCATCCACGTCCAAAGAGTGCATTATTTTAAAAGTGGGTGAAGCTACAACCCAGCTTGACAAAAGGTGAAATTGGTGACTTTTGTCACCTGCAAGGCTTAAGTAAACCGTTGGGCCTCTGAAATGAAAAATAAAACAAACGCTTAGTCTTTTTTACTTTTGGGGAGGCCCAAAACTGGGTTCATTAGTGGTCCACAGAGATTGTAATAAAGTATAATCAGATTTCACTCGGCTTTGCCTTAGTTCAGTATTGCTTAACCTTGGTCACTTGAAGCTGTGTGAACTTCAACTCCCTGAATTCCTTAATATTGGCTGGGGAACTCAGGCAGTTGAAGTCCACAAGCTTTAAATGGCCAAGGTTGAGAAGCACAATCTTAGCAGATAGTGTGAACTCAGCTGCTGAAGTTAAGTGAAATGGATTTTTAAGTAGGAGCTTGCACCATAATGCCAAATTGTTTGGTTTCAAACCAAACTGCAGCATCCTGGAGGTTCTGCTGAACTGTCATTACTGGTACCTAGCATAACCCATCAGATAAATTGCTCCCTGCATTCCTAGCACCTCCGTTTCATCACTTTCAGTGTCCCAATGCAGCAAATCTTTGGTTGGCCTGTCTTTTCTTGCCCACCCACCAATTTTCCCAGTTCCTCCCCTCAGTTTTTTTCACTTTCTCCATTTCCCCTCCCACCCAGATCTGTTTCATGATTACAAAATGTTGTTACAGGTATAATTAAAACTTTTATCCATGTTAATTCTGTGCATGAAATGGCTTATGAACAGAAAATTTGAGACATCCCTATTCACAAATTCCTGAATTTTGGGGTTTTTTGGTATTTCAGCCAAGATAGTTTTTTAAAATAATAGGAACCAGCTGTGAGCAAATAATGTAGTTTCTGCCTTTAGAAAAATACGCAATTTTTCTTGGAAGTTTTAAGGGGGAAAAAAATCCGTTGTTCTTTTGTTGAGTCATTATTTCAAGCCAGTCATCTCTCTTATTGCTAAAATGCCCATCACACCTACCAGGTTCCCTGCTTCACTTTTTAATGCCACAGGAAAAAAAAAAACCAAAGAATTCCTGAAAGAATGGCATCTATACCCTTACCTCTATCATCATATTTAAAAGAGAAGAGAAAAATTATAAGATCTTTGTTGAAATTTATTAAAGTTTCCTAAGGCTGTACAACACATATGAAAGAAATGTTTTACAAATGCACTAACATAGCAAAGCTCATTTCTTAAAGCAGAAAAAACAGCTGTCTCCTTTGGAAAGCCTGGTAGGTTGCTTTCGTGGTTGACCAGCTGTGTACTGTATTCGTATGCAGACATTTCCATTGGGACTGCTGGCACAGCTGTACCTTCACCCACATGTGCAAACAGCCAGAGACAATCTTTGGAACAGCTATCTCAAGGATGTACTGTACCTACGACTTCAGCACTTCAGTGGCAGGGGGCACCAGTCTTATTTTTGCTACTATATTTTGCAAAGTACTCTTTAAATGTTTTATCCAGCCCCTTTAATGGTCCCTTTTAAAATCAGGCTTATATCACTTTTAAATATAGGTAATCATTATGCAATACTACTATATTCCATCACTTGCCAGCAGCATCCTTTTCTATATATCCAATCAACTTCCAAACACTCAGTCATGTACAATATTCAGTATAAAAAAGAGCAATATACAGAAGCTGGCAGAAAAATACAGAAAAATCTCAGAATATACTACTCTGTTAAAGAAACTTACTTAAGAAATAATTTTTTTAGAAGGGAGATTCCAGCATGAAATTGAATTAAATTGTCCCAGAAAACCCTTTAGACCTTCACCCATATAATGGTGTTTATAGATGAACTGGACTTTGACTCCCATACATAAACGGAACGACACTTAAGGGGAACTGAGTTGGAGTCAAAAACTCTTGGATAGCATTAGGTTTTGCAAATAAGTAGAGTTACTGGGATTTAATGTGAGGATTTAACGAGCATGATAAATGTATTTTTATTTATAAATTTGTATACATAAATTGTAGTAAGGTCAGCTTTTACATTTGGGATTTAACATGGCAATTGAGAGGTCAAAATGAAACAGATCATAAACTACAAGGAACACAGATAATGGGTGTAGTTTATGGGGAAAAACAATGGGAATTATAGTTCTGAAATAGCTAGATGTCCATAGATGGTTTGCTGACTTTAAGCCATAATCAATTAGTGTTCAAAACACAAGACACTATTTCCCTTAAAAAAAATAACCGAGATACCTGGAGGAGTGGTGGTGGCTGGGGCGGATTAAATTAGATTAAAAAAAATAATTTGAATTTGTAATAATCTCATCAAAAGCATTTTAAGGTATATGGGGGGGGGGAATGTTAGAAGTAGTTCAAGCTTGTATAGTTTCTTCCTGATCTTAACATACATATTCTGAGATTATCCTTCTTTAAGTCTCCATGTGCATAATTTTTCAATTCTAAAATATATTTATAACAATTAAATGATTCCAACTCAATATTTTGCAAAGTCATATATTTCCATAACTTTACAACTACCACAAAATATCCCATCAGCTATACAAAAGGCTTAAAACAGATAGTAAACAGGTGCGTTTAATTTAATAGAACTGCACTTCAGTTACACTGGATCCTAGAAAATGGAATTCCCAGTACAACTTCATTGTTCTGTGGATTCACAGAGCAGTCAAATCACTTAGACAACACATTTGCAATCTTCAGACCCCTTTGCTGCATTCTTGATCAGGTTCTTCTAGTTGTGCAAATATGTAGTCTTATGCCTGCTTCTTAACGCAGGCATTTACCTATGGAGAAAGAAAAGACAAATTGATTAAAGTACTTGTTGTTGTTTTTTTCATAGTTACTGGTAGCTGTTATCTAATAAAATATTTCCAGAACCTGAAAAAGCCATTTTAAACTTACTTTACTTTATATAGAAGTACACATTCTACATCCTTTCTGATAAATCTATTTTGAAAGTCTTTCAGATATGATTTATGATCGTAAACTTTCAAAGGAGATAAACAATCACATTGATCTTACACACTTCTAAGTAGAATATTAGTGCTAACTGAAATATACTTAAATTGTATCTCCAATGTTATTTGACATACAACTGAGTATTAGGGTATTCAACGTGATTAGCTATGCTACTGTAATAGAATACTAAAAATTTCCATAATGGAAGAAGTCTAATAAATGGTTCTGATATAAGATTCTCTTTGCCCTCCTTCCCATAAAACAGTTGCTCAAATGTAAATTGATATGAGAGATTTTTTTAAAAAGTAGCTTGTTGTCTAAATAAATTGACTGGATTAGGATTAAACATTAATAACAATTAAACATTGTTATTTCTGGTAACTCTTAATGGGCTTTTACAGATGTTATTTCTATTAATAGACTTTCTGCTGACCAGGATTGAATGACAAAGTTCTGTTTATAGATAAAAGATGAGATGTAGAATGAAGATAGTTTGTTGTATTTTTTAGAGAAAATGATAGGTAAAAAAATATTTATGCTTGTGACAAAAGCGGAAGTTACTTTCTTTTCTATTTCTTTTTCTTTGCTATATTTTTGCTCTTTTCTATTTTTCCTTTTTTTTTCTCTGTAGTTTCTATTTTTTTCTTTTTCTTTTACTTTTTGTAATGTGTATTAGTTTTTATCTATATAACTAATCTTTACAATTCTAAAAAAAGAAAAGTGCGTACATTACATTCTCTCATCAAACTGTTGCTCAAATGCAAGTTCATTTAAAACTAAATTGATGTTTCTTTGATCGTCACAGATAAACATTGCATGATAGCAATTTAAAACAGGATTAAAGATTAACCTTCATTTTAGAACAGTGTTGTTTACTGAAGAGCTTTAAGTACATCCGAAATACTGTCTTTTTCTAACAAGGCTAATATATAATTCGGTGAACATCATAGCACTCAGTGCTTGCCAGTGTACCTGCGGTATATTTCTACATATTCTCAAAAGTATATAATTTAGAGTGGCCCAAATCGGGAAACTGCAGCAGGGGATGGTTGGAGAATGAAAGGGAGTACCAAACAATTCTTTGTCAATTTATTTTATTGAAGGTAGTCCTTGTTTAGTGACCACTATTGGGACCACTATTAAGCAAAGCAGTTGTTAAGTGAAACTGCAACTCTGCTCATGATCTTACTTCAGCTTTTCTTTGCTTTACAGATCCGTGAAGAAGACAAATTCAAGGATTGGTTGCAAAGTTACTTTTTATCACCATGATAACTACGAATGGCCACTATATGAGACAGTCGCTAAACAAGGACTACCTATACTAGGAAACATAGGCTATTATACATATAAGATAGATCCATTCCCACTTTTCCTAATCTCAAATCTGATTTTATATAATATACATTTTTGAATAAGGATAAAAATGAAACAGAAAAGCTCATCCACTTGGTCTATAAGTATTTAAAATCCTGCAAGATTTTTCTAGTAACATTAAGTATTATGATTTTTCTGAGTTGAATTCAATGTGACTTTTGGGCAAAGCATCTTAAGAAGAAAAAGATGGGCTACCTTCCTCATCCGCCCCCAGCCATTGGTGGGGGACTTGGACCTCCAAAGTGGGTTATTCGACCCATTCTACGACGAGGAAATCCTGGAGGTCTAAGAGAAACAAAGATCAATTTAAAAAGCAGTAATTCTCACTTCTGTGGCCACATTTGGGCATCACAGTAATGTAGATTGAAAACTGATTTAATGTGAACAAAGTATATAGTCATTTGTACTATTCACCTGTTAACATGTATGATTATATTTGGATAACCCCATCTGTAACATATTTTGAATTAGACAAGAACAGAGATTTCTTTTCCAAAACGGAATAAACCCAAATAACTCATGATTTATAACTAATTCATTAGAAAATAAATTTCAAAAATCAGAATTAAGTACAGGGTAGTGACTTACAACCATAATCAAGCCTGAAAAAATAAGCTCAGAGAACACCAAGATCCCTGAACTACAAATATTCTCTTCTGTCGTTATGGTCTTAAATTGTGGCAGTCATTAAGTAAGTCATCACTTGACCAACGCAATTTTATAATCTTTTTTGCCATGGTCATTAAGTTAATGCAACAGTTTTCTTCAATGGGCATTTTTTGCTGAAACAGGAAGTAAATACCAGAAAATGGCAAAAAGCAGCAAAAATCATAGTTATATGATCAAAAGGGCCATAAATGCAGCCAACTGCCAAACATCCAAAATTGAACACGTGATCATGGGAGTATGTGCATCTGTCAAAATTCCAGAACTTGCTTATAAGCAACTCTGGAGAGGTCGAAAGTTATATGAGGACTTCCTATAAACTTATGATGACAAACAATCCATGAACAGAGTTAAAATTCTCCTGGCAGGAGGAAGCAAGCAAACAAAATTGTGTAGCCTGGTCTTTCATGAATTTAGCTCTGCATCTTAAAAGACATAATCTGATGAATGTAACAATGCATCTTTTATCATTTTTCCACTCAAACTCAAGTATACTTAAGTGTGGAAACTGAATTTATACTGGAGATACTACAGAAGAACTTTATAAATATGTAGAAACTCCAGAAAAACACAATGACTTTTAACCATTGCACTCCAATTTTTCACACTGTATGTCAGACATGTCAAACACAAGACCTGGGGCCCGGATGTGGCCCGCGAAGTGGTTTCATGTGGCCCACGAAGCCATCCTGGAAACAGTGAGGGAACGGCCTCCGCTGCCTTGGCCCTGGCCGGCCAGGAGCCAATGGACAATTTTGTGGTGGCCATCTATGCTGAAATGCATTCAGTCTTAGCTCCATAAGGCTGTCCAGAAACAGTGGGGAACCAGCCCCTGCCGCGTTGACCCCCCCCCGGGTACATGCTGGGGAGGTGTCACCCTTTGTGAGGCATGAAGAAATGGACCATGCCTTGGCACTTGCCCCGGTCCCACCCCCTTCTGCCAGAGACCCTCAGATCTGTCCCACTCCTACCCAGGCCCCCACAGGCCCCCTTGACGCTAACGATGTAGAGCTGTCCATGCCCACTCAGTAGGCCACACCCACTCCATCCACGCCCACCCAATAGGCCGCACCCACCCTGGCCACACCTATCTGGCCCCCAGAGGGCAACCGCAATGCTGATGCGGCCCTCAATGAAATTGAGTTTGACACCCCTGCTGTATGTCATCTAAATTAAAGCAAAAAAAGCAGTACCCTCTTCCATCGTCATATCTTGAAGAAGAGGAAGATGTGTAACCTCTCCTCAAATCTGGGTGAATAATGCTCTGAAAACTAAAATGAAAATCTCTGTTAATTGAAATAAGAAAGATCTGAAATATTCAGTATTTCTAGAACTGTGTGCAACATTTTAAAAATAACCAAGTGCTAAAGATCAAGCAACTGGTTGTTTTAAATTTATTTTCCAAACACAAAAATAGATTGAAATAGAACTGAAAATAAAATGTTATTGTTAGCAGAACCCTCAAAACCAAACACAAAATTTATAAGCTGACAATTAAATGTGACGCAATCAGCTAAATTAATTTTATAACGCAAAGCTATCCTATATAAAACCACAATTTTCCAATACTGTGTGACAATGGACAATAGTCAATATATAATACAACTCGTGGAACCAAGCATTAGTTAACCTATAGCTCTTTCTGGATGGAACTATTTAATGTTTCACTACTTCATGCATTTCTTCATTTGCTGAATTGAAAAAGAATAGCTAAAATGTCCAAAGACTTAGAATATACACCTAAATGGTATTGCAGACTGATAGGTCATAGACCAGCACTAGACATTTCACTGCCTGTGGAGGACAAGATAATACTACCATTACATTCCATATATAAACGGATTATAACAGTAGCTGAATTCCACTTTGTTGTTCATGAGGAAATATGAACCTGGATCAGAAAACACTGTCAGGAAATGCAGACCCAATCTACACTGCCCAATTCTTTGTCTCCACTGCTGTTTCTCATCACTCATCAAGGCTGAGAAGCACTTTCACGTTGCCTAATGGCAGAAGCCCGACCTTTTAAGGAACAGCCAACATTTTTGAATATTAGAAATTAGGAATGTTAGAAATTTCATTTTAAAGTTATTTAATCCATCTGGTCTTTTAATTAAATATGGATTCAGAGTTGTTACAAGCACTATCCTGTTTGAGGGTCAACTATTAGCTCAGCTTTCTCCTGATATTCAAGGATACTCCAAAAATTGTTAGTTTTTCCAAAAAATCTTATTATACAAGGAATTCTGTGCATAGAGAAACTCTTATGTATTTATTTGTATGTATCTAAATTACTCTATAAATCTTATGAAATTATTGCTGAAAATTCAGCCTTGTGTTTAATTTCCTTTTACATTTTTTCTTAAGACATTGATTATATGTTTTCATCAATTTTATTCAAAAACTCCACAAGAAGAGCAATACGAATGAGATCCTTCTACTCCATAGATGTTTTGCTAAATAAATTTAACTGTAAAATACATCAATTATATATACTAATCTACTCAGGCTTGAAGTACCTCAAAGGGAAATTGTGTAATTTGTGTTTTTTAATTTGATGGGAAAACTTCACTTACAACATAACTATGAAATCTGCTATTCCCCAGAAGAAGTCAGTTACAGATGACAAACTCCATGGAGCCCGGCTTCGGTTATCCAAAACTTGTCCTACAACCCAGAACAACAATTATGACCATTTT
Source organism: Crotalus tigris (assembly GCF_016545835.1). NCBI lineage: Eukaryota > Metazoa > Chordata > Lepidosauria > Squamata > Viperidae > Crotalus > Crotalus tigris. The sequence goes on from NW_024097419.1 coordinate 301,430, forward strand.
GAAATAATAATGGAACCAATCATATACCGTAACAAAAGAGCTGATCATACAATATTATTAACCCAAAGTTTGTTTATAAACCCAATCCCACCCATTCCTTTCATTGTTCAGGATAATAATTATAGTTCCAGAAGCGACCAATAAAAAAAAAAAAAGAGAGAGAGAGAGAGAGAGAGAGAGAGAGAGAGAGAGAAAGATGACATTTAATAAAAAGGCCAGGATACTGCAGACAGTGATCCCCCTTTAAGAGTGATCTTTTCACTAGCGGATCCACGGGAGTTTCTTTCAGTGCGTATTGCTGAGTAGACTCCAGCCCAACTTGGTACCCCAGGTAGGAGCGGCCAGTTTTAAGCTTGTCCCACAAGGCTGTGTTGCGCCTTTGCTACGCTCCCGCTCTCCCTCGGGATCAAAGCCAGGCGAAACAGAACGCGGAAACACCTGAACGTTCCCCCTCCCCGGGCTGCGGGCTTTCCCCCTCCGTCAAAAATCTCCGGTTCTCACCGTTCGAAATGTAAACCATCGCTACGCCGCCTCGCCTCCGCCCCGAGAGCGCCCGACAATCCCCGAACCGACCCCCGAGTGTTCTCTCTTGCTCCGCCCCTTCACCGAGAAAGTCAGCGCTGGGAAGACTCCATTGGCTGAGAGCTCTGGGATGGTCCGTGGCGTCACTGTCCCTTTGATGCTTCCTTTCCCACCCCCTCATCTTTTTTGTCTCAGGAGTATAGAGCTAGAAATGCAGAAGGGATGTTGCTTTGTAAGGAAAAGGAGATTTGAATGCCCGCTTTAAAATGCTTATTCTACATATTGTATCTCTGCCTGACATAAATAAATGTTGTTCAAGGCATGATCGAAGGAATACATCGGTCGGACGACAAAAATTTTGCTTCCAGAAAACTTTTGGATGTTCCTTATAGACTTTGGCTGCTAATTGTGAAGATAACGTGAAATTCATTCTATTATATGTTGAATGTGATAGATTATATTGAAATCTGTTTTTACACAATGGCAGTGTATAGGTAGTCCTCGACTCACAACAGTTCATTTAGTGACTGTTCAAAGTTACATCGTCACTGAAAAAAGTGACTTATGACCCTTTTTTCACACTTGCAACCGTTGCCCCAAACCCACAGTCACATGATCAAAATTCAGATGCTTAGCAATTGACTTTTATTTATGATGACCGCAGTCTCCCGGGGTCATGTGGTCCCCTTTTGCAACTTTCTGACAAGCAAAATGAATAGAACAGAATAACAAAGTTGGAAGGGATCTTGGAGGTCTTCTAGTCCAACCCACTGCTCAGGCAGGAAGCCCTATACCATTTCAGATAAATGGTTGGCCAATCTCTCCTTAAAAACTTCCAGTATTAGAGCATTCACAACTTCTGGAGGCAGGTTGTTCCGCTGATTAATTGTTCTAACTGTCAGAAAATTTCTCCTTAGTTCTAATTGCTTCTCTCTTTGGTTAGTTTCCATCCATTGCTTCTTGTCCTGCCTTCAGGTGCCATGGAAAATAGCTTGACTCCCTTTTCTTTGCGGCAGCCCCTGAGTTATTGGAACATTGCTATCATGTCACCCCTCGTCCTCTTCATTAAACTAGATATACCCAATTCCAGCAACTATTCTTCATATGATTTAGCCTGATCATTTTTGTTGCTCTTCTCTGTACTCTTTCTGGAGTCTCAACTTCTTTTTTACATCGTGGCAATCAAAGCTGGATGCAGTATTCCAAGTGTAGCCTTACACACTTGAGGGCAATGGGGAAGTCAGATTCACTTAACAACCATGTTACTAATTTACAATTGCAGCGCTTCACTTAACAACTGTATCAAGAAAGGTCATAAAATGGGTAAAATCCACTTAACAAATGTCTCACTTAGCAACAGAGATTTTGGGCTCAATTGTGGTCATAAGTCGAGGACTACCTGTATACCCTTCAGTCCCTTTTGGCTATGCTGTGCACATGAAAGAAGCATACACAAACATGGGATTGTTGTTGAAACATAAGTACACCAAGTAAAACTGGAATATCTGTGAGATCTAAAAGTAGTGGCTCTGATGCTTGGAATGGAGCACGTATATATACCTGATACAATTGTTACATATGCGAATGGGACAGCCCTGCAAGAGAGTTGCATTATATTGAAAACAGGAACCACTTACTGACCCAACAAAGATATTTTTTGCCTCTGCTTCGCATAAAACGCCGGCAGATGAAAAATGTGAAAGCGATGAACAAGGAAGGTGAAGATTTTTGTTATTTTGAGACAGAAATTTCTAAGAATAACTGATGCCAAGATTAAGGAGGGCTTTTTATTGGTCCACAGATCAGATATGTCATCAGTGACAAGAGGTGTGAAGAGCTAAGTGGGGCCAGAAAAAAATGTTTGGAAATTATTCAAGAATGCCATTGAGAATTTTTTTGGTACCAAACTACATTCAGCTGGTTGACAAACTTCTTACAACATATAAAACCATGAAGTGCAGCATGTCACTCAAGATTCATTTTCTGCATTCATACTTGGAATTCTTTCCCCAAATATAGGTGCAATCAGTGATAAACATGATAAAGATTTTCACTGGGACATTGTCACAACAGAAAAATGATATCTGGGCAACTGGAAAGGTACCACAGTGCTGTAATGGCAACATACTTCATTATCCTTATTTTGTCTGTAAGGGAGGCATCTTATGCATAAATTAGAACATGCCTAGAATATTATGAGATGTAGAGGGTTTTTTTATTGAAATGGAAAACTTTCTGAAGCTACTAAGTATGTTTCCAATTAGCATAGTCATCTCTAAATCTGCATAGACATTTGGTTACATTGTTGGGCAGGGTTGGGAAAAGAGATGAAATCCTTGCTATTCCATTTTTAAAACAAACGCCTAAAAAGCAAACTTTATACAAGTTTGAAACTTTAAACAAGTTTAGAAAATGTTCTACACGGCATCTCTGGGGCCAATAATTTAGTAGTATTAAAAATGTTATGTAAATGTTTTAATTAATCAAAGTCATAATATGAGGCATAATATCTGTCATCATACCTGGTGACAACCATAGCCTTAACAAGGTTTAGTTTTAACATGTTTTATTTATTTCTTGTCTACATTTCATTACTCCCAAAGGGGAAAACATGATGGGTATGTTTGCATACATCCATGTATGTTTGTACATTTGAATGCATGTATGTATGTTTCTCCCTTGTGTTTGAGTCTAAAAGAGCACATAATAGAAGAATTTCTGATAGACTTTCTATTTTATATCAACCCTGCTATCAGCCATTCAGATATATTAGAGCAGGGGTGTCAAACTCGCAACGTCATGTGACGTGTCACGACGTATAACGACTTTTTTGCCATTGCTGGCAATGGGGTGGGTGCGGTTTTGCTATGATGCATCCGGCCCATGGGCCGGCAGTTTGACAACCTTGTATTAGAGGATAATTCCTGCCATTCCCCACTAATAGGCCAAGGAAAAGCTTCTTATGCTTGGAACTGTTGCTTACTGTTTGAGATGTAAGACATTGATGCTTTTTCCTTCCAGATTTTTTGTTTGTTCATTTCTCTTTCTCACTCCACTTGATCTCAGGGGCTTTTTGATCTTCCTGAATGAAAGGTACATATGCATATAATCTATTGCCTGGGAACTGCTAACAGAATATATCACAATTGTTGCCATGCCAACAGTTATAATGGTACAGTTTCAGATTATACCTACTGCCTGATCCTATGGGACTTCTAACTATCATAAAGATGTTATGTTTAAGGTATTCATAGTTGATGCAGTTTTGGATGTTGCCTAAACCCACTGATAACTTGGTTTTTATGTGGCTTGGTTTTTATTCCACGCTAAGCTAAAACCAACAACCCTTTACAAAACCAGCCATTGGTTTTATTTATTTATTTGATTTATATCCCACTTTCATTTTGTGCAGCTCAGGGTGTTATACATAAAGCTCCATCCTGTTATTTTCCCACAACAACCCCTTGTGTGGTAGGCTGAGCTAAGAAAGAGTGACTAGCCCAAAGTCACCCAGTCAGCTTTTCTGCCAAAGGAACTAGAACCCACAATCTCCTGGCCTCTAGTCCAGTACTTTAATCGCTATGCCCAACTGGTTGCATGTAGACGTGATCATAAATATTCATTCTTCATAAAATAAAATAAAAAAATAACATCTAGTGCTTGTTTTTGTTGCTAAATGTGTATATTCACAGGTTAAAGTAGAAGGTTATTCATGTTTATTGAGCAAACAATCATAAATAAGCATCCACAAGTTTCTAAAAGTTTATTGGTACTTATTTTCTTTGAAAGGGTCATTTTTTTTGGTGACCCAGGGTCTTATTTAGCATAAAGATGGGAGGAGAATTGTTTTGGACTGAAAAAAATACAGAGTGGAAGCTGCTAGGTTATTAATATTAGAAGAAATTAGGTTTTCCTTGTTTTACTTTTCATTTCAACAGGGAGAGAAGTGTTTCATTAGCCTTTAAAATATATTGTATCTCACTTTTACCATTTTTATTCTCAGTGGATGACAGAATCTGGTCAATGTTTGGTTGATCCTATTTTGTGTTTGGATAGGAGATCACCAAAATACAGATAGTCCTCAACTTACAACAGTTCATTTTGTGAGCATTCAAAATTACAAAAGCACTGAAAAAAGTAACATGACTATTATTCACACCTGCAACTGTTGCAGCATCCCCATGGTCATGGGATCAAAATTTGGATGCTTGGCAACTGGTTCATATTTATGACGGTTAAAGTGTCCCAGGATCATGTGATCACCTTTTGTGGTCTTTTGACAAGCAAGGTCAGTGGGGAAGCCAGATTCACTTAACAACCATGTTACTAGCTTAACAACTGCAATGATTCAATTAACAACTTGGCAAGAAAGATCGTAAAATGGGGCAAAACTCACTTAACAAATGCCTCACTTAACAACATAAATTTTTGGCTCAATTGTGGTAGTAAGTCGAGGACTACCTGTATCTGAGAATCATAAATTAGATTAGAAGTAGGGGGGGAAAAGTTCTGTTGCAAAGCACTTCTATAATGCCACCAAGAAAATTGCCTGAATGCAACCAGGAATCCAACCCAACTCTAGTATGACTTTACCTTTTGTAGGCCTATATCAGTTTGCTTATTGCTGCCTTGGAATATGGAGAATGCATGTCACTGATTTTCAGCAATAGTGATGGGTTTCCAAAAGAGTGGCTAGGTTATATGTGACTGCGGGACCCAAGATTCTCTGTTGTTCTTCTGGAAGATTTGATAACAACTGATGAGTACAAGTAAATTGTCTGTTAATTAGAAAGGCTCTACTAGAGGTTATTGCACATTTCAGCTAATGTTTATTGTTGGGCATTTAACTCCAGTCTCATCCTATCATAATGCAAATAAAGTCAAGTGCCAAATCAACTAATCTGAGAGTTAGGAAGGAAGAATGAGTTCATTAAAATGTTTATTAAATTCATTAAAATGTTTACTTCATGGCCAGGAGGGACATTAAAATGAAGTGATTGAATAACTTATTTAAAATTTAAGTTTCCTTAATGTTGTTGGTATGTTTGTATTCCCAGGATTTTGTTGTTTAATTCCCCCTCTTTTTTTAGCATTTTATGTATGTTTAATATTCTATTTATTTCATTTTTAAAAACTCTCATGCCATGGGTCTTATAGTTTTCATTTGATCCATTTATTTGGTTCATTTATCACCTTTGTCAGTATTTGATTACTTATTAGCTTATGGTTTTTGTATTTTTAGTTCTACCTTAATCGTGTTCCTCATTGGAAGAATTTGTAATTTTTATTATGACATTTGTATAACACAAATAAAATCTGAAGTTGGAACATGTTAAAAGAATCTAACGACAATTATTGAGCAGAACTAAAAAATATAATTTCGTGCTTGCCCTCCATATTTCATTATGTTTCAATATATGTTTTGTGAGTTCTGAGTTTGTTATTAGTTATTAGTGTTTCATTTCAGTATAGTAACAGTATTTCACTACTGATTTGGGACATCTTAAGGCTACTGCATATTCTTATAGGAACATTATGCTGTACATTTGAGTAACTGCCTTTGCAGTAACTGAAAAAAAGGAAGGAAGGAAGGAAAGAAATTAGCTCTGCTTCTGTGTTCTAAAATGAAAAATTCATACACACACACACACACACACACACACACACACATTTGTTTTGTAACAAAACTTTTCCCATAACTTTATCAGTCTTCCACTAATACATGGCCAACCCCCTTTTGAAGTTGTACAATAGAATTTCTAAAGCATATGCTGATCACTTGCTAAGAAGCCAGAGTTGATAACATTTCTTCTTGAATTCCCTAAAACTCTCTCATAATCTTTTTTATGCAGAAGCAGTTAAAAACCTATCAGTGCACTCCCATTCAACCAGAGGGACCTTTAAGAAGTTGGATTGAAATCCGGATAATTTCCTGTGTTGATAACTAGACCCAGAACTTCAGAGATAGAGCATTTTACTTGATTGGGCAAAATTGTGAGAAACTGGGAAGAAAATGTAAAGAAAGTATGGTTGGACTAAGAAGTCCAAATATAAGAGTTGTATTAAGGAAATGTTTTAAAGAGACTCTGATTTAATCACCATCTATCTATCTATCTATCTATCTATCTATCTATCTATCTATCTATCTATCTATCTATCTATCTATCTATTGTGATATGTGGGGTTTGACAAAAACAACAGTTACTCCTCAGACCAGCATTAAACATTATTTAGAGAGAATAACTGTTGCTTTTGTCAAACTCCACATAGCTAACAAATTAAAGAAAGAAGAATCGGGGTATCAAACTGCTGGCCCACGGGTCAGATATGTCATGCCGAAACCGCGCCCAGCCCATTGCCGGCAATGGAAAAAAAGTCACAATACATCGTGACATGTCACATGACATTGTGAGTTTGACAATTCTGACATAAATCATTGATTGACTTGGAGCTACATTACACAAGGCTTGACAATAGCAAGTTATTCTCTCTGAACATTTTTTTTTAAAAAATCCTTCCTATTTTACAAAACTGAGAGGTAAGTGGTCAGATAGAAAGAACGTCTGCCTAACAATAGCCAAACATGAGGGCCAGGTGCAATGAATTCTATGGTTTTGCACTTGGGCCTTCTGTGCAATAAATTCTATGGTAAATTCTAAACAGAGTCTACAAACAGAGTTCTCATTCAAACTTAGTAAACATAGTGTAGATGGGGACAAGGACTGGGGGCAAATGATATTGTTCAGTAACATCAAGCTACACTTTTTTTTCCCCTACATCAGGTGTTGCATAAGTACCGCTTGTCAGATGACAAGAGTTGCACATTTGTCACCAGTTTGCCATCACTGAAGTTTTTAACATGCCACTACTGCTGTTTGCATGATATTTGCAGTAATTAATCTTTTATTGCGTGACATAGTAAAGCTTCTGACATTTGATGTCTGAGTTGATGTAATGGCATTTGAATAGTCAATTGCCCAGAAAAGTAACATTTGCCATTCGTATCCATTTGCATGAGGAAAAGGAAGATTGTCAGTTTAGCTGGCATTTACAGAGGGACAGATTGAAGGGAAGAACAGATCTTGAACCATTAAGACAAAAACTTTGGAGACAATAAGATGAAGTAATTGTTCCAAATATTTAATGGTTTATAAAATGAAAACCTGAACCAATAATAAATGAAGCATGAGAACTGGGAAACAGCTTAAGTTCTGGATAATGTGAAAGCCCACTCACTCTTTAGGTCAGGCTGATTCTAATAAAGATTTTGTCTTGCTATTGCTACAGAGGTTTTAAAAACATAATTGGGCCTAGGACATCACTTCTCAAAGCTTCAGAACAGGAAGGTTAACTTATGTTTGTTGAGCAGAGTTTTAAGGAAGCCATGCTAGATCACTTCTTGAGTGATCCTGCTAATCTTGACTTTAATATGGGAAATTTTCAAGGAGTGGTTATGGCTGTTATTGAAGTATTGAGACATTGCTAGACCATGAATCCCCATCCCAAGGGTAGAGCTGGGTTGAGTTTCATATTTTAATATGAACCACCAATGTGTTGGCTGCAGTATCTTCATTCATTTATTTTTAGTGTTTTATACACATAATGAATCTTCCATTTATAATTTCCATGTATCCTTTGGCCACATAACCACAGGGTGGCAGCATAACAGAATATTTTGCACATATCATCTGTCTTGGGTAAATCAAAAAGAGCATCATACTCCATTCTTTGTATACAAGAGTATTTTGTATTGCTAGATTTATTGCCTGACGAGTGAACAGACTACAATATGGTAGTGAATTCTTGACATGCTGAGCAATCCAAAAAGGAGGTCAGGCAGATACAACATCATTAGAGAACATTTTCTCTTTTTTGCAATGAAAGCAATCCCTGTACAGTATAAGTCTGTGATCAAAGCCTATCTGTGCGGTTAGATATAAAAATGACATAAATGCTTTAGATACTAGGGATTGGATTGGCCTGAATATAAATGATGTGTATTCTGTACCTAGCGTGGGGGATGCCTATACTTAAATCTGTGGTTCTTATGTTCTGTGATTATACTAATTTAAACACAGTTGGTTGTTGATAAAAATGAAAATGATTGACTTATAGAACATGCTGGCTTTTGCTACGTACATGGGAATAAAGGCTGTCTTAAAGCAGATTTGAATATTTACCCTCCAATCAACTTAAGGAAGTGCTAACGGAAATATTGTTTTCCTTGTTCCCTTCTTTGAATAGTAGGAAATTAGGTCAGTCCCCACAGAATAAATTATTAACTATCTCTATTGGGGTTATAGTCAAACTATTTATTTACAAATAACATATTGGTGAAGGGTTAAAGGGTATGATTTCTAACATTCTGTAGCAGAGAGACAATAGGATTCCCTTCACTGGATCTGTCCAGAACCATCTGTCAGGAATGCTTCAGCTGGATTCCTACACTGAAGATAAGGTTGATCTCAAAACCGTAAATGGCCATGTTGAATTCTGTGATATAACAGAAAATACCATAGATATATCAGTGATCTGTTTTCCATTGTGACAAGGAATATGATCATGAACATCATCCTGCCTTTTTTCTAGTAAGATATAAAGCTTATAGCTTTCTGGCATAAAAGTGATCTATCACATCCTATTTAAACCTGAAATTTCTTTATAGTCATCATGATTGAATAAAACTGAGCAACAAATCATGAAATGTCACTGGCACAATTTCCCACTCATTTGGGGGGAAGGAAATTAAAAAAAAAGCGTGCTGAGCTTCTTATAATCTTAACAAACCTATATAAAATGCATTCGTTCCTCCCATTTCACCTTTTATGCAAGTAAACCACAATGCAGTAGCGAATCATTTCCATACCTTTGTCAAGAACGGGTATGCAGTCAGGTACTATTCAGAGTTTTTGGATTAAACTTTTGTAATGACTGCAAGATGATTGAAAACAAAATACTATAATTTGACAAATTCTGATAAAGAACAATTCAGGAAGGAATTGAAAAGAAAAAGTGAGTATCCTCTACCCATTCATAAATTTACAGGATCACTACATTTGGAATGCTGGGTATTTTCTGGCACTTTATCTGAAAAAGAACATTTTCACGGTAGAAGATGCAGGAAACCATTAAGTTTTCCTCTGAGGAAGAGTTAAATCTGTTTTGTATCAAGTCATGATTGGTCAGTCCAGATGACACACAATCTATATTTTAACAAAAGCAACTAAAAATTGTGGGAACTCTGCTCATGGCTGCCCGGGTGGATGAAGGATGGGAGCATTTATCAACCCAAGGTTTTCTGAGGCATGTTCTCATTCTGATAAACTCTGTTTTAGACATGATGGTTTCTCCAATCAACTGAACAACAGTTGATTGGAGAAGCTAGAATCATTGGTAAAATCTGTCACTTCATGCCTCATTATTTTCTTCCCAGAAAAAAATAGGGTTGGCCAGTGATAAAATAGAACACATTTTTATTTCCCTCTTTTACCACATTTACAGATATTGACTTCCTGCCCTTACTTAGTTATCAAGTCTGGCATTCGGGGCAAACAGTTACAGCTTGTAAAGTGCAGTTTCTTGTTGATACTTCATTTCAGTTCAACTGTCATTTGCTAATGCATCAGGGAACACAGTATTATGAAAGTGCTAAAAATAGTGCAATTTTCATTTACTAGTAAGTGTTACTAGAACTAGAAATCTCTGAGGAGGAATCTCATGCAATTGAACTCCAAAAGTGAAGAAAGGAATGTAAGAAAAATACATGCTCAGATCAGTATGTTGTTTGTTAAGCCACCTCACAAATACAGATTCATTTTCTAATGACTGCATCATAAAATGGAAAAAGTTGAGAAAGGACTAAGAAGACTGTATTTTGACAATATGAAATAATTAAAAAAACATACACTCTACAATGAAAAATATTCAGTTGAAGCATTTATTAAATGTTATAATTTCCAGCTATAATAATCTACTGCTCTAAAATCAATTAGCAAAGCTCTGGGTTTTATGTAGCGGAGACCACTTCATCAGATAAAACATGGGCTAGATTCATGTACTTCAGTAAGATACTAAGCATTTTTCATGGCACAGCTGTTTTGGTGTGTAAACCAGAGTTTATGATTGGATGCACTATCTTCATCCCGTCAGGGTGGATTATCATGCAAAGTAAATCATGGCTTGAGGTGATATGGGAAGCCAGTTATATGGTCTAGAAAAAACCGATTCATCTTTGTAAAGCCCATATATGGAACGCTTTCTCACACTGAAGTAGACCAGTGAGCCACTGAGCCAGGCAATTTTACAGGCAATGGCTCTCTGCCTGTCAAGATCTTGAGAAGAACCTTCGCTCAATATGCTACTTCCACTTATTCAAGAGTCAGGTCACAGTCCAATCTCTTCTGCAGAGATTACTATATGACTTTGATGGGTCACTATGTCTCAACTCAACCTACTTCACGGCATTATGAGGATACGCTTTGCCACCTTGATCTCTTTGAAGTTAGGGAGGATGTAGATGCAACAAGAAGAATCATAAATAAATAAATATCTTGTACTAAATCATTTGTTGTATTTATACCCTGGTGTCTATTCAAGAGCTTTAGATAGTTTAGGTGGGGACCTCTCTCCTCCTTTCCTCCTTCTGTGACTGCCCAACTCCTGACAACTTTGAGCAGTGTCTGAATAAATAAAAAAACCCATAACTGTGGTATCCTTTTGGGCCAGCTACAAGGACTGGGTGGCATAGTATTGTGCTGGTTCGGTTCTTTCTTCAAGGATGATCCCAACTGGTGTTAATACAAAGTGAGAAATCCAGCCCTCAGCTGCTATTCTGTGCTGTGCTCGGGGCTTGGTATTCTCTTCATCCCTCTTTAACATCCACATAAAGTTGCTAAGTGAAATCATCTGTCACTAAGGGTTGAGATATCACCAATATGCTGTTGATATTCAGAGCTATATCTCGTGACCCAAATGATGCTGGGGCTGCCTTCTCATGGTGCTTGGAGGTTACAGGGGCCTGGATGGTAAACAACAGGCTTTGGCTGAACTCTGGCAAGACCAAGTGTCTTTGGCTGCATGGAGTTTCAAGATCCGGGAATTTAACATCTTTAGTGCTGGATGGGGTGGCACTACCACAGATGGACCCAGTCCACAATGTGGGGGTTCTCCTGGACTTGGGACTCCTGCTTGAAGGACAGGTGGTAGTTGCAACTAGGAGAGTCTTTGCACAACTTCATTTTGTGAGCCAGTTGTGGCTTTTCCTCAATCAGGAGTCCCTGCACTCAGACTCTCAAGCCTTAGTCATCTCACATCTGGATTATTGTAATGCACTCTAAATGGGGATACCCTTGAAAAGCATTCAGAAGTACATCTGGCACAGAATGAGGTGGCACAGCAATTCTTAGAGCCCCTAGAGTGGTCCATGTTACACCACTGTTTTCTGAGTGGCCCATGTTACACCACTGGTTGTCTGTCTGCTTCTGGAAAATATTCAAGGTGTTGGTCATCAGTTTTAAACCCCTGTATGGTATGAGTCCAGTCTATTAAGGAACTGTCTCACCTCAATAGACTGGCCTATCCCACCCATGCTGGCAGAGGGGGCATACTGTGGATACTGTCAGCCAAGGAATTTTGGCTGGTGCGCTCCAGGAGAAGAGCCTTCTCTGCCATGGCTCCTGCCCTCTAGAACATCTTACCCCTTAAGGTGAGATTGACTCTCACCCTCTTGATGTTTCAAAAGAGCTTTAAGACCTGGCTCTGGCAGATGGCTTGAGGAGCTTCATACTGGAAGTGATTGACTAATTAAAATTCAATACCACCTCCCTCCCCCTCCCCGGTGTGTCCGGCTCCCTTCTTTGCCAACTTGTCTTCATTATTTTATCTGTTAATATTTGTATCTGCTGTGTTTTTATAATGGATGATTTTAATGTTTCCAGTGTTTTTAATGTTGTAAACTGCCCAGAGTCATACAAGGTGGGCATAAATAAATAAATTAATAATATGATATCATATTTCTCATATCATCATATCATAATACCTCTTCTAGAGATGGACTCCTCTGGACCAATGGCCCAACACCAAGGTCTTCAGAGAATAGCAGGAATAAGATCCATCTGACTCTCAGACAACAAGCTATTCCACAGTGCAGGCACTTCAACAGGAAGCATGGTTCCCGAATCCCATCAGATGGCACTACTTGGTAGAAGGGACCCATAGAATGTCAATTCTCCCAGAACTGGTGGGATGGGGAAAAGTAACAGATGAAAGATGGTTTTGCAAATAACCCAGTTTATGGATAATAACTAGTATCTTTAATTTCTTCTGGAATCAGGACCAAAAGTAGTTGCATAATTTAAACATACCACTGCATTTTGAACAAAGTGGGCCTTCTTAGAGATCTTCAAGGGTAGAACCTGTAACCCAAGCAGGAGATGCCAAAAGAATGAATGACCATGACCAAAGTGTCCTGCTCCAGCAGTGGGCAGTGAGCAAGCATGATAATGACATAATGTAAAGCATCTCCTGGCCATATCGCTACCTGCTCTTCCAGTAAGAGATGAAAGGTGAAAGTCTTGGGATCTCAGATAAGGAAGTGCAACCCACTGAAGACTTAACAATGGAATATCCCCAGGATAGGGCCCCCAAATAAACCTGCCAGTTGGTTTTGTTAGGGTTGGTTCTGAATTTGTTCCTCTCCATACAGGCCTGCACAATCTCTAGAGACACTGGGTGAGGATTTCAACAGTATCACTTGATTGGTCAAGGATTGACACATACAACTAGGTATAATCATCATGTTGATAATAGCTGGCTCCAAATCAATCGATGGCTTCATCTTGGAGGTCATTCTACTCATATCCAAGAGCATTTCATCTGTCAAGAATTTTTCATTTTTGACTATCAGTTTTAAAAAAATCATTTCTGAAACATAATGTTATTTTTTATTTGCTTGCTTGAAGCTGACTTTCTAACACAACTGTTTTCAAGGAATATTTCTATAGTATATAAAAAAATCTTTTGTTCATTGGCAACCTCCTTTTTTAAAAAAGCAATACCTCTTGGTACTGCAGCAGTGAATTGAATTTGTGCTTTCCAGGCTGGCAATTATTTTAATCAAGTCCTTTTTGACAAGAAACATAGGGTTTTTTTTTGACAACATAGCAGATGACATTTCATTTCAAAACTCATAGAAATGGCTTAGAAAAAAATAGGTAGCATTTAAAATAAAATGTGGGAGCAAAAAACACGATCACTTCAACACAGTATGTTACTTGAACAGATTGGATTGATTCCAAACATATGCTTTGAACAGATCTACCTCAGTGAAGAAGACATAACTAAATCTAATTTGTTAATTACACAGAGGCCCTCTCTGCAGTGTTGCCTACAGTATGGTGAATACAAAATGGTGGCCACAGACATGTGATTGACATCTTTCTCTTTTCCATCTGTGTTGTGCATTGGACACATAATGGGTGGGACTTCAATCACATGGACACAGACACTACCTTGACACTCCTGTTTCCTTTGCTGACTTTTGTCTCTCTGAGTTTTTTGATTGATAGTTTGTGTTGAGTCCTTGGCGAAAAGCAGACACGAGAAGCAGTTGTAGTTCTCAGGTTTTCTTTTATTCTGTGTTCAGCTTACAGGTGAAGGCTTCAGCAATGCCCAAAAGCTCCCAGCTTCTTATATAGGCAATTCCCGGGTCAATGTGTTACTTTTCCCGCGCCAGCACCCGCGCATGCGCACAGGTGCTGGCGACAGCCTGTCTGGTCCCGGGCAGCTTGCACCTGCCCGGGACTGCCTGCAAACGCCCCGAGCCCGTTTGCAAGGCTCAGGACATAACACCCCTTTCCCCCGGGCTAAGACTACTACCAACATACAATTGTTTCTTGATGCAGTGTTCTATTCCCCAGTGCTCCTACTGTTTACTGGCTTTTGTTTAGCCAGCAATGTTATGTAATCCTCTAAGTACTTAGGAGATTTCCTTGCTCTCTGTGACCTTCTCAGCTCTGGGTTTCTGACAGGTGTTCCCTGACTGAGGGGAGACGTGAGCCTGTTCTCCTTATCATGCCTTGGTGCCTTCCAAGGACTGTGCCCCAATGCCTGGCCTGCTTGCTTGCCCACCGGGCTCGTCAGGCCAGGGCTTCTGTCACTTTGTGACCTGGTTGACCCGCCTAGCTGTAGGCCCTCGGGCCCCTTGAAGTGATAGCCACTGCTGGGCGTCTCTGTAGAACCTCCTAGGTCCGTCCAAGACCTGTCAGGAGGCTGTCCATCCCCTAAGCCCCGTTCTGTGTCCGGGCTTGTGTGGGTTTCTGTGCCTTCCCAAAACTCAGTTGCTCCCTGATTTGGGCTAGAGGTGTTATGGTCGGGACTTGGTTCCTCGACCACCTCCCTGTATGTTTGACCCCCTGTAGGACTTGGGGTAAGGTCAGGCCAACTCTGGGGATTATGTGCCAGCTCTCTTGCGGGGTATGCTTTATTGGGACGCTCCCGGGTATCCTCCCTGACTGGAGTGCTATGTGGTGTAGATGGATAGTGATTGTGCCCCCGGGGTGACTCCCTGGCTGGAGTAGGCGTGAATGCCTGATGATTGGGTAAGCCCCATGAATTCCTGTTTGGGGCACTCACGGAATCTTGGAATGGGCCGTTTGTGGCTCCATCATTGGAGGTGGGCAGCAGCTCGTGCCCCTCCCTTTGCTCTAAAGGGTCCCCCTTCCCCCTGGAAAAGACCCAGGAGTCTCAGCTGGAAGATCCCGCCTAGGGCGGAGTTGGTCGATATGCCGGCGCAGGACACGACCGTTGTCCAGGGCTACCTCGTAGGATAGAGGACCTGTGACCCTGGAAATAGAAGCGGAGACCCATGTATGACCAGGCCCGTAATTGCGAGTCCAAACCGGGGCACCCACAAGTAGTTGTCTAGGTGCCCTAGGATGTGAGGTAGATGAAGGCAGTCTGTCCGGATGCAACCGGTCAAGCTTCGTAGTAAGTTTGCGCCCCCAGCGAAGTTCAGCTGGGCTTCTCCCTGTAGAAGTGGACGGTGTGGTGCGGTAAGAAAGGAGAAAGTCAGCCAACCTGTGATGCCAGTCCCCATAGATGAGTCTTTTCAAGGCGTCCTTTGTGATGCGGACCATGCGTTCAGCCATACCGTTGGTGGACGGGTGGAAGGGTGCAGACGTGGCATGACGAATCATGTTAGCCTGTAAGAAAGCTTGGAATTCGGAGGAAGTAAATTGAGGGCCGTTGTCAGACACGATGACATCTGGGAGCCCGTGTGCAGCAAAAATCCCCCTCAGTACCTGGATAGTCTTTGCAGTGGTGGTGGATGAGACAGGTACAACCTCAAGCCATTTTGAATGACTGTCAACGAGGACCAAGAAGAACTGGCCCTGAAAGGGCCCAGCGTAGTCAATGTGCACCCTAGACCATGGGGACTGTGTATCCTCCCATCTATGCACAGGAGCTTGGGGCATCTCTGGGCGAGAGCGCTGGCACAGGTGGCATGCATGCACCTTAGCCTCAATGTCCTTATCTAAACCAGGCCACCACAAGTGGCTGCGCACAAGGGCCTTCATGCGAACAATGCCAGGATGACCCTCGTGGAGGGACTCTAAGATCCTAGTCCTCATTGAGGTGGGAATGACAACTCTGTTTCCCCAAAGCAGACAACCCTGAGAAGTGGACAACTCGTTCCTTTTGGACCAGAAACTCTGAAACTCAGGACTAGGGCAGTGCTCAGGCCATCCAGACAAAACCCAAGAAAGGACACGTGAAAGTGTGTGATCTGTGCCTGTTTCAGTGGCAACATCCCTGGCATTCAGAGGGGACTCGGGCAAGGCTTGGATGGATAGAATGTTGACAGCTGGCGCAGGGTCAGCTTCTACTACTGGCAGGGGCAATCTACTGAGGCCATCAGCATGGCCCATTTCTTTCCCAGGCTTGTGGAGTAAGGAAAAATCATATGCAGACAGAAAAATAGACCACCTAAGCATTCTAGGGGAAATGATTTGGGGAGTTTGTTTACGTGTGGTAAACAGTCCCAGCAGAGGCTTATGGTCAGTGAAGACCGTGAAATGCCTGCCATACAAAAAATCATGGAATTTTTTAATTCCAGCAACAACAGCCAGAGCCTCCCTGTCTATCTGAGCGTAGTTGCGCTCAGCAGAAGACAGTGTTCTGGAGTAATATGCAACAGGAACCTGAGTTCCATCAGACCTGAGGTGGCTCAGGACGGCTCCTACCCCGTAAGGGGAAGCATCACAAGCGATGCACACAGGAAGGGACTCATTGAAGTGTGCAAGTACACTGTTAGAAGTGAGTAAGGCCTTGACCTCATTGAAACTAGCCTCATGTGTTTGTGACCACTGCCACACTGCTTGTTTGTCTAATAGCCTGTGAAGAGGCTCAGCTACACTAGCTTTATGTGGAAGAAAGGAATTGTAGAAATTCAGGAGGCCCAGAAAGGCCTGAAGTTCGGCCTTAGACTTTGGCCTAGGTGCTTCTAAAATGGCAGTTAGTTTGGATTCAGCAGGGTGAATCCCAGCAGCATCAATTTTGAACCCCAGAAATTCAGTAGAAGGCACCCCAATTTTGCATTTGTCTTTTTTGAGCTTGAGGCCTGTTTTCCTGAACCTTAACAGAACAGCCCTTAGCCTTTCAGCTAGAATGTGTGTGGAGTCTCCTGCAATTAAGACATCATCAAAGTAGGGGCAAACCCCCGGTATGCCCCGTAGTGTGTTTTCCATTACGCTTTGGAAAATCCCAGGAGCGACATTCACTCCAAACTGTAGCCTTTTTACCTTAAAGGCTCCCCTGTGGGTCACAATAGTCTGAGCTATAGCAGCATTATCATCAACAGGCAGCTATTGATACGCTTGAGCTAGGTCAAGCTTTGCAAAAACGTGCCCCCCCTTGAGGGAGGCCAGAATATGACTGACCACAGGAACAGGATAGGCATGTTGCTGCAATGCCTTATTAAGAGTGCATTTGTAGTCAGCACAAATGCGAATGTCCCCATTTGCCTTTAGAGGCGTGACAATGGGGGTCTCCCAAGGGCTGGAATCAACAGGTTCTAGAATTCCCTGTTGGATCAGTTTGTCTAACTCAGTGTCAATTTTACTCTTTAAAGCAAAAGGGACCCTTCTTGCTTTAATTCTAATGGGAGTGACAGTGGGGTCTAGTTTTAAGGACACAGGGGGTCCCTTGAATGTGCCCAGCTGGGGGCTGAAGACATCTGCAAATTCTTTGCAGACTTCCTGTAGGTCGAGTGTTTGTAAGCTGTTGAGCCCCGTGACGTGTATCCCCAAGGCTTCAAACCAATCGAGTCCTATGAGACTCGTTCGTTCACCCCCTACTACTAATAGGTCTAGTGGACCTTCAAAATTCTTATACTGTACATTAAGGGTGGCCTCCCCCTTAACACACACTCTCGAATTTTGAAAGTCTGTTAACACAATGTCAGAAGGCCTTAATTTAGCCTGAGTTCCACTGCCGGAACAAATCTTCCTAAATGTATGTAAGGATATGATTGAAAGGGCAGACCCCGTGTCTAGTTCCATAGTTAATGGAACCCCTTGTAGCTTCACCTTGAGTGACAGCTTTTTCTTGATGGGCTTGTGTGTGCCTGTCCTGAAGATGCTCCTTCGCGAAGCGCAAAAACCTACCCTATTCTGGCTGGGGACCCTGGTACCTTTCAGGCGCAGTTCTTCCTGAGGTTGTACCTTTCGTCGGCCCAGACACACAGCTGCAATATGTCCTTGTTTTCCGCACGCCCGGCAGATAGCGGAGCGGAACTTGCAGTCGGTTCTCCTGTGGCGACCTCCACAGCCGATGCACTTGAGGGGAGCTGAAGAGCTTCCTTTCTGATTCCCTTCCTTCGCGGGGTGGAGGCGGTCGACTTCCTCGTCCGGATCCTCCTCGGAGTTCCCTTGGACGTCCTCTTGGTGCACGGATGCAACATCTGGACTGTTCCTGATCGGCCGCATGTTCTTGACGGCGCCGCCTGCTGCTTCTTCTGCAGTGACCTCTCTTAAGGCATCTTGGAAGGACAAGTCTTCTTTGGCGAAAAGCCTCTGTTGTAAATCTCGATGCCTTAAGCCGCACATGAATCGGTCCCTCAGTCGTTCTTCGAGGTCCTTGAACTCGCAGTGCTTGGCGGCCTTCCTCAATGCGGCGATGTACTCTTTGGCCGACTCTCTGGATCATTGATCCCTCTGCTCGAAGGTGTGGCGCCATGTGATGACGGACATCTTGGGCTGGAAGTGCTCCTTCAATAGCTTCTTTAGATCTGCGTAGCTGACAGACTCTAATGAAACAGGTGCTGCAAGGTTCTCTGCGATTTCGAAGGCGTCTTGGCCGCAGACACAAAGCAGGGTGGCAGCCTTCATGCTATCTTCCCTCACTTGGTTCACCTTGAGGTAGTTTTCCACCCTGGCTACGTAGGAGTCCCACCGCTCTGGATGTGAGACGTCGAACTCCGAAATCCTTCCAACCTTTGCCATCTTCTGGAGACGGATCTATCAGCCAGCCTACCCCCGAATGCGCACTGGATTGGCGGGTAGCTGCCGAGTCAACTCCGTTCCGCCGCTCAGGACTCACTTGGGTAAGCTTACACCTCTTCCTTTCCAGATGATGTAAGGCATCCCATCCTCGTCGCCAGTGTTGAGTCCTTGGCGAAAAGCAGACACGAGAAGCAGTTGTAGTTCTCAGGTTTTCTTTTATTCTGTGTTCAGCTTACAGGTGAAGGCTTCAGCAACGCCCAAAAGCTCCCAGCTTCTTATATAGGCAATTCCCGGGTCAATGTGTTACTTTTCCCGCGCCAGCACCCGCGCATGCGCACAGGCGCTGGCGACAGCCTGTCTGGTCCCGGGCAGCTTGCACCTGCCCGGGACTGCCTGCAAACGCCCCGAGCCCGTTTGCAAGGCTCGGGACATAACAGTTTGGGGTTTATTTTCTGTCTTCTTTCTTTTTCAATGAATGTGTGTTTATCAATGACTACATAGTAACATAAAACATAAAACTCAATAAACTTAAGGCTCACTGATTTTAAAGGGTCTGTTTTAAGGGCAGTTCAACGTGACTCCAGACTGATGGCTTCTAGCACTACTGATCAGAAGATATTGCAGAGGTATTGCTGGGTTCCATATGAATGAAGATTGTGATAAAGAAGTTGTTCTCTCTCTCTCTCTCTCTCTCTCTCCCTCTCTCTCTCTCTCTCTCTCTCTCTCTCTCATACACACATACAATCATCATCATCACCACCATCACCACCATCTCAATGTCTTATTCAGTTTGTCCTGGATTAAAAGACCACATTTGGACACTGAGCATAGCAGCACAAAAAAAAAGCACTAAGCACCAGATTCATAGAAAATATAGTCTACTACATTGGACAGGGCCCAAGGTACAGACAGTGCAAAGAGGCTTCAGAGACAGTCCAACACATAGTGGCAGGGTATAACATGCAAGCAGGAACAGTATATACTAAATGGTAGAACTAGCTGGCATTGTGTATGGCTACATCTGTATAGTATACGGGCTAGATCCTTTTGAGTCCAGATGGGAGATTTTACAGAAGAGAATAAGATCCTGTGGGACTTCCAGATCCAGCAGGTACTGGTCAATCAACCAGACAGTAAGGGAGTAGACAAGGACCAGAAAACAGCAATGGTGATAGATAAAGCAGTGCCAAGTGACAACAATATCAGGAAAATGGAATATGAGAAGCTGGAGAAATACCAGAACTTGAAGAGGAACTAGAGATGATATTGAAAGTAAAGGCCAAAGTGGTTCCAATAGTGATAGGAACACTCAGTAATATGACTCCTAAGCTGGGAGAAATGAAGAATTAATTTATGGGTCTTTTCTAATTTTTGCATATAACAAATCAAGTACAGATATATTCTCATCCAAAATATGTCATAGCAAGACTTTGGTCTTACAGGAAAGTGTACCATGGATGAAAGACCCCTCTGCCTTTGTTTCTAGAGCACTGGTTCTCAACCTGTGGGTCGCGACCCCTTTTGGGGTCGAACAACCATTTCACAGGGGTCGCCAAAGTCCTGGAGTTTTTCCTCATATAATCCTTATGAAACGCAGTCCGGCATTTTTTGGGGGTTTTTTTTCCCCCCTTTTCATGAGCTGTGCTACTCCCTCTTATTCTATTGGCTTTTGAAAGCAATAGAATAGAGTCTATTCAAGAGAGTCTATTCTATTGGCATTTGAAAGCCAATAGATTCTATTGGCTTTCGAACACCAATAGAATAGACTCTCTTGAATAGAGTCTAATTCTATTGGCTTTCAAAAGCCAATAAGAATTGTCCAGGCTGTCTCTGCCCTGCTGAGCCCGCCAAAAGTCCCAGTCGGCAAATGTTGCTGCAAGTTGCCTGCAGCTAAGGCGAGCTTTCTGGACGTTTCCACCCCTCCCTGCTGAGCAACTACTAAATGTAAGTAAAAGAGGGCCAGGGGTGAGAGGACCACTCAGGAGCGCCTGGGCCTGCCTACCACCGCACCAAATGGGTGGTGGCCACGGTGAGGCTAGCGGGGCAGCGGCGGGTGCTGGGAGGGTAGCTGGCATGCGTGGGGTCCAGCGGGTGGCTTACCTCCCTTGGGCCAGGCCAGCTGGTGGCCCAGCCAGTGGTCGGCCTGCGCCGTCGCTGCCGCTTGCCATGGCCACCCAGGAGTGCCTGGGCCTGCCTGCAGCCGCACCAAACAGGCGGTGGCCAAGGTGAGGCTAGCGGGGCAGCGGTGGGCGCTGCCAGGGTAGCTGGCACACGTGGGGCCCGGTGGGTGGCTGACCTTCTTTGGGCTGGGCCAGCTGGTGACCTAGTCGGTGCTGGACCTGCGCCACCACTGCCTCATCCTGTGCCTACATGGCCACCCTGGAGCACTTGACCCGCAACACCTGCTGCCTGCCGTCTGCACCCTCCCGCCACCCCGCACTGGCATCTGGCTCAGTGACTGCAAGCTCTGCGCCATTGGTGTGGTGTACGGGTGGCGCTGTGGGAGACGTGGGGCCTTCTGCTGCCTCGTGCCCCCCCACACTTGGCCTTCCCGGGACCTCCGCCCATTTTCCCATGCCTGGAGCAGGAGAGGAAGTGCTGCTTTCCGGGCATGGGAAGGGGCTTCCCCCTCCCAGGCCCCCATCTACCGGGGCAGGGGCACTCCTCTGCACCGGGACTGGGGTTGTGCAAATCCCAGCGCGCCTCCTTTCCCACTGCCCAGCCTGGCCCGGCTCACCCTCCTGCGGCAGGCAGAGCTCAGCAGGATTTGGCCCTGGAAAGGCCTGGCCAGGTGGCCAGCCGGGAAGGCTGAGCAGCCCCAGTGAGGGAGCCGTTCCTGTCCCGTGGCTGGCTGGCCAGGAATCTCGAGAGGGAGAGGAAAGAGAGAAAGAGAGGGAGAGAGGAAAGCATAATCACTATGCTTTAATTATGTTCAATTTTTAACAATGAAAATACATCCTGCATATCAGATATTTACATTACGATTCATAACAGTAGCAAAATTACAGTTATGAAATAGCAACGAAAATAATTTTATGGTTGGGGGTCATCACAACATGAGGAATTGTATTAAGGGGTCGCGGCATTAGAAAGGTTGATAACCACTGTTCTAGAACCTGGTGGCACAGTGGTTAGAATGCAGTATAGCAGCTTATTCTGCTGACTACCAATTGCCAGTAGTTCAGCATTTCGAGTCTCACGGCTCAACTTTGATTCAGCCTTCCATCCTTCCGAGGTTGATAAAATGAGGACCCAGATTGTTGGGGGGCAATATGCTGACTCTGTAAACAGCTTAGAGAGGCCTGTAAAACACTGTGAAGCAGTATATAAATCTAAGTGTTTTAGCTATTGCTATTGTACATTCAAATTTCTTTTCAAAGTTTATTGCTATGTTGATCAGAGATTTGTTAATGAGCTGACAAAATGGTCAGATAGTTACTGGAACAACAATTATACTCACAATTACTTGTAATGCACAATAAATAGCCATAATTGCTAATATAGAATAATAGATGATTTGTTCAATGCTAACTTTCTTTGACAAAGAGTTTGTATCCAAAGAATCCATTTGTTTTTTAAAATACTAAACTGAAATAAGTACACGCTTTATGTCTGTACTGCTTGGGCATTTTGCTTTATTTTGCTAGTCTTAAGTCATGTATCTATTACTCACTGGTTCCAGGTACCCAAGATGATATTCCATAGACTGGGCAACATCTATAACCTTACATCTGGATTTCTTTGTCATAATTATCTCCTCTTCATTTTTTAATTAATCGAACACTACACTCATTATAATTACCTCAGCAGAGAAGTATGTCTTAAAATGAATAATTCATTTTAAGAACGAGTCTAAGCAGACTAAATGCATTTGGCAAAAGCTGTTTCCTTAGTAAGAATAATCAATTATGTGAGGGGAAGATTTTTCTCCTCTCTGACATGTTGACTCAATCTTTCCACCTGAGTCTCTCATGTCAACTGGAAAAGTAGAATGAAAGGGGACAGCATGGAGATTACAGACGTTTTTGTTTCATTTCTTAAACTCGCCTTTCACTTCCTTTACAGATGGTACCTTTGACAGTTTAAAAAACTTTAGTATAATAGTAAACTCTTTTTGATTTTAGTTAAAATGGGAAAATATGAAAGAAAGGAGTTTGTGCAATAAAAAAAAGAAAGATAAATAGTTAAACAAAGGAAAAAAAATACACTAAATGAAATCTAACCAACTCCTTCCACTAACTAATAGGAAAAAAGATCCATATAAGTATAAATACCTACATAAAATTAATTCAAGCTTTAAGTTAATCATTACCTTTAAACCATAGAGCAACATATTGTGTCCTCATTTTTAGAACATAGAGACTTAAAAATTGGAACTTACTCATATCCTATATCCATTCCTTAAACCCGATAATTGTTCATATGATAAATTCTTGACTCTTAAACTAGATAACAGTACTTATCATAGACTCCCTGAACTTCTGTTATGCTGTCTCAGTATGGTGAGGGTGGGTATCACCGGAAGGGATGAGAGATGAATTCTGGAAATGTTCACCAAGAATACATACAGTGGTCACCCAAAGCATGAAGGTCATCCTAGCGGACCAGCTAAAGCAAACAGGCACTTTATCTATATACTGCTAAAACTCTCATTGTCATGATCTTTAACTGGGAGAAACACTGAATCATAGGGCAAGCATTTTTGAACCAACATGCCTCAAATGGACTAACACAGTGATGGTGAACCTTTTAGAGATCGAGTGCCCAAACTGCAACCCAAAACCCATTTATGTATCGTCGGGTGTCGGGTGGGCATGGCCCATTGTGTGGTCGTGGCCCATTGTGTGGTCGTGGCTACGGTGGTAACGGCAGACTGGGTGGGACTGAAAAGTTCAATCAATCAATTCCAACTTTGCAAGATCTTTTTTTTTCCTGCGAGAAGTTGAAATTGATTGATTGAACCTTTTTTTTTTGCACACGGCAGTGGAGGCCTAAAGCAAAAAGATTTTATAAAACCCAGCTGAAGGCCTAGAACTGGGGCGATGGCACGTGTGCCCACAGAGAGGGCTCTGCGTGCCACTCTTGCAATACCTTGCTCCCTTCCCCCACCCAGCAGCAGCCATTTATTTGCCTTCTGAAAAGGGAAGGGAAGGGGAAAGAAGAGGGAGAGAGGGAGGGAAGATTTCTGAGGAACAATGAAACTCAGTTGGAAAACTGGCAGAAAATTAGAAGTCACTCCCAATTCCACTGCCTTTTTTTCCCAGCTATTTTCATTCTGTTTCTCTGTCTAAGAAAGGAAATATCTCTGAAATGACCCAATGGGGCTCAGGTTGTCTAGTTCATTCATTCATTCATTCATTCATCAGTCATATTTATATAGACACCATTTTGCAATCCAGTTATATTGAGCAACAGTAATATACAAACATGCTAGAGGCAGATGATTATATTAATGACAACAGCAAAGATATTATTTCATACTGTGCTACAGAGGAAAATGGTAAATCACTTCTGTTTACTAGAAAACAACATGGATATATTATATAAATTAATTGGATGATGGTTCCATCAGGTCAGATGGCACTCAATATATTATTGAGGGAGCATTAAGGAACTTTCAAAGCACTAATTATGTCTATAGTACAACTACATTAAAACCTTCCAGATGTCTAGTTGTTTCCTTTGCCCCTAAGAAAAAGAAAATCTGTAATTTCAAAGATAAAATTCAGTAGGAAAATGGAATATAAAAAGCATGAACATGGGAAAGTCAACACAGTGAAAATACGAAATGAATCAATCACACATTGACATCTTAGGCATCAGTGAAGTGAAATGACTGGAATTGGACATTTTCAGTTAGAAGATCATACTTTTTACTACTCAAGATGCACAAAAAAATAAAACAGGATTAGTGTTGTTGTCATAATCAGGATGAAAGCCAACCAGATACAGTCTTGACAATATACGGACTATTTTCAAGAGAAACATCAGGAATTACTTTGAAGCCTTGAATCTCATTGATAAAAAACCTGTAAAACTGTGGAATGAAAACAAAGAAGTTCTTAATTATAACTAAGAAAAGAAGCTTCCAAAGACAAGGAACTGAAGAAAGCAAACTGGATGACAGCTTCGGAGAGTGGATCAGGATAGGAGCTGATAGAGACACACAGAGACAGCATTTGAACAAATGACGGATTTTATTGTGAATGCTAAGATACTTATGCCAATAAAATAGTGTGAGCTAAGATATACAAGTGACAATATAATTTCCAAAAATCTTGTATGTGCGGAATAGAATGTATAGATTATAAGAAATAATCTTCTTAATTTTCTCCCATTCAACTCTATTTTCCTTGCTTTCTGTGCTTTATTTTGGAGTCTTCTTTGCCTCTTTATCTCAGTGACTGATAGTGGAATCTGAGAGTTTTTTCATGGCTGTCTTGCTGCCAAAACCTTTAACTCATGAAATGCCACTGTGCAGTATCTGAATTTTTTTAGATGCAATACAGCCCATCTGTTTGTCTTTCCATGTTTTCAAAAGCCTCTGCAGGATTTTCTACCTGGTCTCCCTTCTAGTATCAAGGACGGAATCTGTGGATTTGACAGGATCTACTCCAGCCCACATATACCAGGTGACATCCTCTCCAGGAGTGTGTTCTGCAGGATCTGTACAGGGAATGGGACAACTTGCTACAGCCTACTCGCCGCAGCCAATTCACCACAGCCAACTTGCCGCGGGACAACTCGCCACAGCCAACTTGCCATGGGACAGCTCACCACGGAACAATTTAACAATTCTATTTAATTATTTGGCCACCTAATGAGAAGGAAGGACTCACTGGAGAAGGGCCTAATGCTGGGAAAGATTGAGGGCAATAGAAGAAGGGGATGACAGAGAATGAGATGGCAGGATGGAGTCACTGAAGCAGTAGGTGTGAACTTAAATGGATTCCAGAAGATGGTAGAGGGCAGGAAGACCTGGAGGAACATTGTCCATGGGGTCGCGATGGGTCAGACACGACTTCGCAATTAACAACAACAACAACAACATTTAATTATTTAAAATAAATAAAAAATTATTTAAATTTTTGTCGATCACATTTTATTCTGTCCCTCCTTTTGCATCCTTTCTTTAATCAATCTATTTCACCGTTTTTTTGTTATTATGGTAGTGTAACTTTTGTCCAGAAATGAGTTGTCCTCTGGCGATTTGGCCATGGTGAGTTGTCCCACCGTGAGTTGTCCATGGGGAATTGTCATAGATCCTCTGTAACAGCCCTTCCCTCCCTTCCTCTCCTCTTTCTGACTCATTTTATAATCTATAATCTATAAAATCTATACAGACGAAACATGCACACTACTATACAGATGCTTTCTAGCATTTTTCTCTTTCTGCCTGGATGCTCATGGTCTTGCGCTGAAGTGTCTGTCTTCCTTTAAAAAAAAAAAAAAACCCTCCTTGACACAACCTCAACTGCTTTCCTTCATCCAGGCCCTTTGACTTGCCACAGTCAGAACAAATAGTGGAACTTAACAAGAGCAGAGAATCCAAAGCCAAGAAAGTCAAAGATCTCAGGAAGGGACTTCACGCATAATTTTGGTTAAACAAGAAATTATTATTATTATTTGTAAATATATTGAAGATGGAAAGAGACATGGAAAAATAAAGAAAATATTCCAAAAATCTTTTTTTCCCCATTTAATCAGAAGGCAGGCCACTATTTCTGATGAATAAATCTTGACTGAAACTCAGATGCGTCTGGCTATCATTCCATGTGGGATGTAATCTTGCCTGTCCATTCATTACAGGGACCTTGAGTGTCTTCTCCTTAGGTTTGTAAATAATCCTTTGAGGCTGAGATATATTTCAACTGTTCTGTTTATGAGAGTGTGCGTCTCCAGTGTGGATTTATGTTATAGGAAAGTAAGTGCAATAACACACAATACACTTTTATTCCATTAGGGTAATTTGCATTGTTGTTAAATGTGGATGCCTGCATGATACTGAATTTTCCAGAGGTCAGCAAAAGCCCTCACACCTGTTTCCTGAAGGTTGGGTCTTAAACTTGAAACCATGGTCCAAAGGCAATTAGTAAAACCTCTTCTTAAAATAATCTCTACCTATCAAGTCATAGTCTTGCTATATCACAGAAAGTACAATGTATCTGAATCATACTTGAAAATTGATTCCTTTTGGTTGTCTCTCTTAAAGAAAGACCACAGTTTTCCTAAATGCTAAATGTAACTTCTTTCTTCTCCTCCATCTTAGCTTTCTTACAGTAGTCATTCATTCTTTGTGAAATAGTTCATAAGAAATTATGGCTCATGAGTGACATGCATGAACATCTGGTCATTATCATTTTAGAAATGATTGTGTTCAATATTTCATTTTGCAAGGCACACTTAAGAACAATACGCTCTGAGTAGCTAAGTGGAGAGTTCTGTTTCCTGTTGCTTTTCTCTTATCCTACCCATTGCTAGTTTCCTGGATTTTTTGCTGCTTGATCCGTGTCAATTAATGTATGGATGCATAAAAACACATTTAACTAAATGGCATCACATGGAAGAAACATGATTCAAGGGCCCTCTTCATTCTGCTAAGTTACTATAACTTTCTTACTTTACAAAGACCAAAAGCTAAACCAAAAACAATACAAAAAAGAAAAATAATTGAGATGGAGCAAAAAGTAAACAAAGCGGACAGTTACAAGATTCAAAGGGTGCTAGTAGTTCTGCAGGTATCAAAGCTCGATCAAAACGTAGAGGAAAGACCGATGCTTTGTTTGCCTCTGTGGATCTTAGCCCTGGCAAATGGCAATTGGAGAAAGGGGCTTTCACTTTGAGATGGATCTGGCTACAAATCAAAGCATCGTATTATGTTACTTCTGTTGACAATGGAAAGTAGGCAGCACTAACTGAAACAGGGGATAGATGTCAGAAATCATGAATGAATTACTACGCAGAACACAATCAGGGACATACTGGCTTCCTGTCTTTAAGAGCTGTGGTGGTGCTGTGGTTAGAAAGCAGTATTGCAGGCTAACTCACTGTTCACTGCCAGGAGTCCAATTCTGACCAGCTCAAGGTTGACTCAGCCTTCCATCCTTCCGAGGTGGGTAAAATGAGTACCCAGATCATTGGAAGCAATATGCTGACTCTGTAAACTGCTTAGAGAAGGAAAACTTTAGCCACATCCTATCACCAATATATATCTTGATACTCAACTGTTTGAAATTAATTGAATTTGGTACTCAGTGCATTTTGACATGAACATTTTGTCACAGTACTCAACGCACAAGCTAGAACTTGTCAATGTCAGCTGCCTTGTGACTCACTGAATTATTCCTTATGGAAAAAAATTGTTTGGTACTCATAATTTTTGGTACCCATTGCACCTCCCAAACCAATTAACCATGAGGTACCATTGTAGTCCAAGATGACATGCTCTGTATGATTGTGCCTGGGAAGAAAGAAAGTGACCTCCCATTAGCAACCTCATAAAAACAGAACAGGCACAGGAATGGACAAAGGGGAAACACAGAGCAAATTCTTAATTATCCAGGAAAGCAGGAGGCACTATTACAAGATGCAAGGGATTGACTTCCAGTTTGCCATCGCAACCTGGGCAGACGCATGGAGGCGAGTCTCATCTCCAGCGTCTGGTTTTATCCCACTGGGGGACCCTGGAAAGGGCCAAAGGTTGCCCTGTAGGGGTAACAAGCAAGGAGAGGACCCCTGCTTGATCATGGAAGGGTGGAAGCCCTTCCTCTTGATCTGGGGCAGCTCTTTAAACCTAAGGGGGAAAGACCGGCCATAGTAATATGGCTCGTCACTAAGCTGCTGACAGCCAAAGTCAAATTTACCACCAAACACTTTGAAAGCAATGCGGATGGAACTAGGTGAGATCTTATCTTCTCTTTACCCTAAGTACCTTCTTCCTGTAAAAGCTCTTTGAAGTATCTTCCACCTGTGAGGGGAGAGGGAAGGGAATTTCTATCCCACCCTCTAAGAATAGCGGCGTCTGACTACCCAGGGGAATCAAAGCATTAAAAAGAACAACTTTAATCTAAGTGGATTATATGTTTCTGAAACTTGGGGACCAAAAATTTTCCTGTTTTTACTGGAGACTCTTGTTTTTATCTACAAAAAAGAAATATAACCCCCCCCCCAAAAAAAAAACATTAGAAAAAATTTGGGACTTGAAAAATCCTTAAATGGGTCCAGTGACATCTTGTGGTGAACCTTGGTATGGCAATTTGTTATTTCCTAAAAAGAGACTTGGCTCAAAGCCCAGACCTTGATAAGACATCCTTATCCTTGGTACTATCTCTGAAGACTTAGCTGCAAGAGAACAGCTGGGCAGGAAAATTGGCTTATTTGAACTGTGAATGTAAACCTTTACTGACTTTTGCTTAACAAATAACTTTTACTAGAAAGACTATCCACAAAGAAGTGAAAGAGATGGATGAAGACCAGGAAAAGATTCTTACTATGCTGAAAGCAATACATGAAACCATTCTTTTAGCTTGTGACAAAATGAGACATAAAATAAAAGATCAAGATGCCAGCTCAGATGTACAAAGCCAAATTTTGACTACTCCCAAAGAACTAACAATGCAGAAGATAACAGAAGAAGCGGGACAACCAAATATTAAGACGGAGGACTCAATTGACCAACAAATACAACTGATGGAAAATCCAGAAAAGGAAGTGACAACATTGAAAATGGAAATGACTTTCTATATGAATCATAGGGAATTTGAGAAAGAATAGAACAGATTGAATTGAAGACAAATATATTAGAGCAAGTATGGGGAACTGGAATAACAGGGAGACAATTTAACAAATACAAATGGGCTAGTCCTTCCAGAAAACTGGGAATCAAATGGTCTCCTTTAATTCAAATAACATATATAAGAACAGAGGGAGATCTATTTGATTATTTAAAAGTGCTGATATGGAAGCCTAGTTGGCAAAAGAAGAAAGCTAGAATAAGGTTGAAAAAATTGGGACTTTGACTCATTAGAGGGGATTTTATATTGCCAATTAGTGGGCTAAAGAGAGATGTTGAGACAAGGGAATTTTGGTTATTAGATTTAAAATATTTGGAAATCAGTTGAAAATAAGGATTTTATCAGTTCAATATTTAAAAATTAGATCTAAAAGGGAAAAGAAAATTAAATACTATGAATATGTTTGATTTATTGATTAATCCAGGCAGTATATTTAGAAAATAGAACAAGATTATATTTAAATAGATAAAATGTGTATTTTGGATATTATAATTTGTTATGTAGTGAAATTAGGGAAATTTTGGTTACCCAAAATCTGAAAATTATAAATATCAAAGGTTAAATTAGAATATTGACAAGAAATTAAAAATTGACTAAAATTAATAACAGGATATGGATTGTTTATGAAGATTGAATGTAATTAAGATATGTATAAGCTAAAAATTTATTGATAAATGTAATAATGATGTCCTTATTGAATTGATATAATTAGAAATGTACTAACCTGAACATGAGACAGTAATTGTTAAGGGAAAAAGAGAAGAAATATTTGATGTTATAGCCTGAGATTTGTACTAAGATTTTGTTATTGAGCTATTGATTAACTCAGTCACCATGTTGCTTTTTAAATATTCAAATGTAAAATTGGAAAATTAATAAAATATTATAAAAAAAAGATGCAAAGGATTTATCAGGACTGAAATTGTATTTTGTTGTTTGTTTAGTCTGGGTGAAAGAATAATGTTGCTGAGAAACGAGAACTTTTACAGGTAGAATTTCATGAACTGAGGTTTGGATGGCATGGTATTTATGGTATAATAAAGTTAAAATTAATGTGAAGCTTAAAAATCATTTCATTAGATGTGCCTAATTAAGAATATGGAATAGATATAAATCTAGGTTGTGCTTGAAAGCACCTTTATGTATCTCAGCTCAGGATGCGTATTATAGAAAGGAAATGTCAAATAAAGATAAATAGTTGGGGTATAGGACTTATTAAAAAATTATCAAGGGGAATTTAAAATTAGTTCAAGATAACAGTAACAGAAGGTTATAGTTGCCAATATTTGTTATTATTTATTACTATTATTACACAGGAGTAATGTGATATAACTTTAGACCAGTGGTTCTCAACCTTTCTAATGCCGTGACCCCATAATACAGTTCCCCATGTTGTGGTGACCCCCAACCACTTATACATCACCAGGTGCCAGGGACGTGGCCAAAGAAAAGGGGGAAAAAATGGTGGACAGCCTTGTTTGGCGACTCCCTGAAATGGTCGTTTGACCCCAAATGGGGTCCCGACCCACAGGTTGAGAACCACTGCTTTAGACAGAGGTTAAACTATATTTGTGTATTTATTACTACTGTGAAAAAAACTAGAAGCATGTCTTCATGTCTTCATTTTTTCTTTTTTTCTTTTTTTTCATCTTTTCTTGCTCTTTTTGCTTTTTCTTTGATTTCTTTCTGTTCCCTTTTCTCCTCTCTACTTTACTTTATATTAGTTTGTGTTAGTTTTTATATTCTTGTTTAAAAGTTTTAATAAAAATTATACACAAAGAAAGGAAATCAGGAAGCAGTGAACAATCAGCACAAAAATAAATAAATAAATATAAATTAAAAATAATATAATTTTTAACTTTTTGAAAAATTCCAATAACTATAATAGGTACAATAAAATTTCACATATACAGGTATTCCTCAACCACAACTGAGCCCCAAATTTATGTTGCTAAATGAAAACATTAGTTAAGTGAGTTATGCCCCATTTTATGACTTTTCCTGCCATATTTGTTAAGTGGATCACTGCAACTGTTAAATTAGTAACACAATTGTTGAGTGAATCTGGTTTTCCCATTGACTTTGCTTGTGAGAGGTTCACAAAAGATGATCACATGACCCCAGGACACTGCAACCATCATAAATGTGACTCAGTTGTCAAGCATCCAAATGTAAGTCACATGACCATAGGATGCTGCAATGGTTGTGTAAGGTTTTCCACATAGCCTCACAAACTCCTCTGGACTACTCAGGGATTCTGAAGAGCCAGAGAAACTCCTAAGCTGAAGTTTCATCAAGAAAACAACTTTATTTTGATTGAAACAGAGCTGGGTGACTTTCTCCCTCTTTGTGGCTGCTTAGACAGATGAAGGCAATGACCAGGAGAGCTTTCTCCCAGCTTTTATACTTTTTTCAGAACAAAGAGATCTAGGTCTCTGTACCAGGAGCAAGGAAGCACAGAAAAACAAATTCCAAGATGATGACTCATACACAGCATCCCAGGTTCCATCCGTAATTCATTTCCCTCTCCTTATTTCTTGGATCTCCGAATCTCACCTTGCTTCTGTATAGTTGACATGAGACATTTGCTTTTATGTAAATAATTTCCCAATATAAGGCACCTGCAAAGCTGCTTGCACATAAATAAAGTTATATATAAAATGATTACAAAATATCACTACTAATATCAATATAAAATGGTTATAAAATAACACTACTAATATCAAACATAAGCATAATAAAATCATAAACACAACAAGGTCCCTTCAGTCATAAAGGTGAAAAAGGATCATAGGTCACTTTTTTCAGTGCTGTTGTAACTTCAAATGTTCACTAAACATACTGTTGTAAGTTGAGGACTATCTGTACATATAAGAGTTGAAAAGAAAGAAACAAAAATTACTAAATGCACATATTAATAATTCCTTCATATTTCCTCCTGCATTAATATATTCACCTGGTATAAAACAGTTATGGTGGTTCTGGTTAGCACAAGATATAAAATCAGACCACGTATCTGAGAAGGCTTTAATTTGAACAGAGTGTAGGATCAATTTCTCAGCTATGGCGATGTGCCAAATATTTTAGAGTTCCAATATTATAGTTTTATCTTTCCAGTGTTTAGCTATGGGCATTCTAGCAGCCCTCAACAAATATGCCACTAATTCTTTAAAGTAAATATTTGTGTCAGATCCTAAGCTTGTTTTCGGAAAAGCATGCTGTGGTTACATACTAATTCTTTAATATATAATTTAATTAATCTCCAAAAACACCCTCAGACCAGATAGAAAAGACATGGGGAAGTGGAAATAACTTTCCTTTCTCTCAGAACTATTACAACAATAGTTGTTGTTCATGCATACTAATTTATAAAGAGTCATATACCACCTATGATGCCGTATGTCATCACAGCAAGTCAGGGATCAATTTTCAAACAGCTTAGGAATTCAGTCTCTGTAGAGCAGGGGTGTCAAACTGCCGGCCCGCGGGACGGATGCATCATAGTGAAACTGCGCCCACCCTATTGCTGGCAATAGCAAAAAAGTTGTGATACGTCGCAACACATCACGTGTTGTTGCTTGACACCCCTGCTGTAGAGTTAAAGCACTTTACTTTTTGCTGACCTTTTATCTTTTGCTGATTTTTACAAAGGAATAACATCCATAATAATATCCATCCATCCAGCTAGCCAGCCAGCCAGACAATTTCTATAGCTGCCCAACTCAACCAAATGAATCTGGGCAACTTATAATATATATAATATAACATAATGCTGTTAAGTTTAAGCCTATTTTAAATGATTTCTTATACTGTATATAGAATTAAGTATAACATTTTAAATATTATATTAGACAGCTAATGCCCTATTAACTCATCATTGCAGAGGTATTTCTATATCCAAACAGAGAAACAAAATGACCACTGATAGGCAAAAGAGCAGTGGGAGCAGAAGTGACTTTTGACTTCCTGCCAGCTTCCACACAGAGTTTCCTTGTAGGGAGTTGACAGGGATCATTGGAAATTTTCCTCCCTCCCTCCCTCCCCCCTCCCTCCCTCCCTCCCTCCCCATGCCTAATATAACCATTAGGATACAAACTAGAGTCAAGGAGACAATACTTTAAAAAAAACCCTGTAAATATGACCCAACTGTGTTTCAAAACAATCCATATCTTTATTAATATATTGCCTCTGTTCCTCTGCAATGTGCATTTTTATCTATATAACAGTCAGCTTGCCTCTCCTTGATTTGTGCCTGCCAATGAAAATGAATTCTGGGCTGTGACATGTTAGCCAGTTTTGTGCTTTCACGTGTTTGCTCAAAAGAAAGCATGCTTTTTGATGTTGTTCTACTTACACTCATCAAAGGTTTTGCAGCAGCTGTGTTTCATGGTTCTCTGCAAAAACCACCTGCAAAACATCAGTCATCTGAAAGTGATATTCTTAAGAGTGCCTTGCAGACTCCAATCTGCAGGTTGCTGAATGCCACTAAATTGAAAGCAGCTCTCTTTGAAAGGAAATATATGCTGTCAGTTCTTTAAGAATATCAAAAGCTACAGTGCCACACAGTGCATAAAATATAATGGAGTTCTACAAAACCAGCTGGAATCCGCAGTGCTCGTATAATTTGTTGACTTCTAGTTGTGCACAATTGGGATCTTACAAATTTCCTAGAACAGTGCTTTGATTCTGAATGTTTGCTTCAATGTTATTTTGGTGTATGATCACAAGGATCAAACTAGTTGTGAAGCAGTCACATGGATCTTTTCTGCCAACAGCTACTGTGGTAAATGAGGACTACGCATTGAATCAAAGTTGGAACAAGTCACCAGACATTCAGACAAGACTGGGCATTCAGACAAGACTGAGGACTATGAATGGCATTCTCCCCACCTCTTCATCTCCTTCACAGTTAAATTCCTTAATGTTAAGAAAGAGAGCCAGGCATGATTAAAATCATTACAACAATGTGGGAAATTGCATTCTATGCTGAATGATGGTCATGCATATTTATTTTTAGACTGTATAAAGGCTACAGAATGTAGCATTTGAGTGAATTCCAAATCTCTAACAATGCACATCAACAAGCCAGAGTCCCACAAAGGGCAAGTACTAGGTCTAACAAGGTTACATATTTTTTGTGAAACTCTAATTTTTGAAAAGTGGCTTCAATCTACTGCTCCCCAAAATTGGTTCATTAGGGATGAATTCCCACATCTAAATAAGTCAATTATGCTTGAGCATGCACAGTGAGTCAGAATTCTAGCTGTCTATTGGAGGAAAAAGAGATGGCCACAGAAGACCTGAACAGAAGCACATCCACAAACAACATTTGTTCATAGGGCACTTTTCTAGTGTGTTACATAACATTTAAAGGGGTTATCAAATCTGGGCTGGAAAAATTCAGACGACCACTGGAGGGCAGTTAAGGGATAAAGAAGAGAAACACATTGTCGCCCTCTAGTGAAGGACAATATTTTTGCTGCCTAAAACTGATTGGGTAAGGCAAGGTAATCTTGTAAAGCAGGCATATCAAACCCACAACATCACGTGATGTCGCATGATGTATCATGACTTTTTCCCCATTGCCAGCAATGGGGTGGGTGCAGTTTCGGCATGACGCATCTGGTCCATGGGCCGGCAGTTTGACATGTCTGTTGTAAAGACTTTGACTTTGCTTTTCATTGTGCTTTGGCTGACATACTGCAGCCTCTATTCCAGCAACTGGATGCAAACAACCATAACAAAAATCAAATTTAAACTTCCATTTTAGTATTAGCCATCTGCAGTTAATAAAATTGCTGTACTTTCCATGTGTTTAATACTTTAACTATTTTTTAAAAAAATGAAATACTTCTATCTGGCAATTTGTAGAGGGTTTGCTTGGATTGCACAGGTTGCATCCTGGTTTATATTTAACAGAGAGAGATTAACCATAGAGCAGATGCTTGAAAAGTTTGATACTGGTATCAAATTCAAGATGCAGAGTGTTCCAACTTAAGCACAGAAGTAGGAGTTGTCTACCTGGTCCTTGTTCTCTCTTTGCCAGTAACTGCATAACACATGGTAGTTGAGATGTTCAACCCCTCTCTTTTCAGAGTCATCTCACCAATTATCTGCCAGTTTATTCCTACCAGCTTGCCCCCCCCCCAGCCCCACATGATCCCAGCAACTCCCACTACTGCTTTCTGTCACTTCATATCTGACTTCAACTATATATTTACAACAATTGTAAAAAATGATGCACTTTATTCAGTACAATAGAGCTTAGGATGGCAACTGATGCTCATGAAATGGGCTGAACTAGACAACAAACCTGTATCAGGCGCTTCACCTCCACCTGACTTTAATTTGGGGAGCTGGTAGGCTGCAAAGCAAACTGCCAGCTAGTTTTCCACATTATTTTTATTTCCTCTGGCCCCAGATAACTCTCAAAATTATTCTTAGAAATTAAAAAAGAGGGATGGCTGCAGTCCAGGGCTTTGCTTAGACTGTTTCTCCTTACTGAGAGAAAAGAAAAAAGTAGTAAGTTGGAGTTTGGAAGATTTTAAAGGGGTGACAATGAGTAGTCTCAACATTTTGTCTTCTGGTCAATGGTTGCTTTGTACTTTGTTTTGTAAATAGATAAGTATTCCTATTGGCCATTTTTGAGATACCCTAAGTGTGTTTTAAAAGCTCTCAGATTATATACTAATCCCTAAAGACTGTGATCTTTGCTTCCATGCTCTGTAACATTATGTTTTGCAACATTTCCCAGGTAGCGATGGTCTGGGTGTCCAAACGCAAATGCAAAAATGAGCCAGCAGTGTGCTGCAGCTGCCAAAAAATCCAATGCAGTCCTAGGCTGCATCAACAGAGGAATAGTATCATGATCATGTAAAGTATTAGTATTGCTATATATACTGTCTTGGTGAGACCACACATGGCATATTGTATCCAATTTTGATCACCATGATACAAAATATGCTGAGCCTCTAGAAAGAGTGCAGAGTAGAGCAACAAAGATATTAGGAATCTGGAGTCTAAAACATATGATGTACAGTTGCAGGAACTGGGAGTGGCTAGTCTAATAAAAAGAAGAACTAGGGGTGACATGATGGCAGTCTTCCAATATCTCACGGTTTGCTATAAAGAAGATGGAGTCAACCTATTCTCCAAAGCACCTGCAGGCAGGACAAGAAGCAATGGATGGAAACTAATCAGAGAGAGAAGCAACCTAGAACTGAGAAATTTCCTGACAGTGAGAACAATTAATCAGCTTGCCAATACTAGAGGCTTTTAAGGAAAGATTGGACAATCATTTGTCCAAATGGTATGGGGTGTCTTCCTTGGGCAGGGAGTTGGACTAGAAGACTCCAAGGTTCCTTCCAACTGTATCATTCTGTATTCTGATTCTTGTGGCTCTGTTCAGGTGATATAATCCTGGATAGAATTGAATATCTAAAAGAGATTAGTTCTCTCTAAGTTGTTAGGTGAGAGACCTCGAAACCCCATCTCTGTGTAGTGGGGAATTTTGTCTATATATGAAAGCACTTCTTCATGAACTGGAACCTTATTCAGTTATTCTAATCCCAAAGGACAGTGAAAATTACTTCTCTGGAAACTTCTAGCCAATACAAATCAGTAATATTATAGGCCAAAATGAGCCAATTGTACAGGCTAGGAATAGATAAGGGTTTTTTTTTTTTTTTTTTTGCTTTAGGTGGCAAGTGCCACTTCTCCTTTTTTTCTTCTCTACTTTTTTCTGGCAGCAGAAGGAATCCTAGTAATATAGTGAGTTCATTAGAAGTGAGGAAGCTGAGATTGTTGGTCTTTTTAGTGGTGATGGGGGAGATGAGAGGAGGGCTGTTCATTTGACATGACACAAAAGTGTGTTAAGAGCCTGGGGTGAAGGGAGGAAAACATTGTAGAACGTTCATTAATAAAAAACCACACAAAAAATATGTTACAAACAATTGCTATTTTTGTAGGCAAAATTTGATAGAGCAGTCTTGAGAACCTGAAATGGGTCTGTCCATCTTTCTCAGAACATATCTGGCATTTGCACTCAGTATAAATCTGTACTTCAGAAAACAAGAGAACTACTCAGATTTTGCTATAATATTAGAAACCATAGTTTCAGAACCTACCATTCTCCAGCATGATTGGATGGAGAACCCACGGATGGGTTGTCTTAATCTATCTGCTCCAATTGGACTAAGTCTGAAATTGGTAACGCCCCCTCTGTGCCAAGTGCACCCCAGTTTTAGACTTAGTCCTATTTGCTCTAAGACGCGTTTTGTCTTCGCTCCTGGAGCAGAAGACTGTTAGATTCCATTTAATTGTCTAGCTCAGGCTATTAGTATTAATTGTTTTTTATTGTTGAATTGAATCGATTATTAGCTAGGAAAAAGGATCAATTAGACCAGTCTGAAGCCTATTTAGGCTGACAGACCCACACCCCCTCCCCCTGGGGGGGGGAAGTTTCCCCTTGTTTGTTTCAATCAGTTAAGGACAACAATTCTAACCTTCAAAATCACTCGTTTTTTTCCGGAGCTGCCTTGCGATCCTCTGACTGCCAGCTGATCGTCGGAGGCATTGCCGATCGCGCTGAGGGCTCCGCAACGATCGTCGAGCCTCGCCAGGCCGGCAGGGAGCCTTCCCAGGTCCCTCGTTCACAGCCGGCAGCAACAGGTGAGGAATTGGGCGCGACCCAAATTTCGGAGCTCAGCCGACCTAATTGCATGCCACCAGCTGCTTAGGAGCCCAGGCGATTCACCCGAACGAGGGCTCATCGCAGCTCACAACCCGGGCCTCAAGGCCTCGTTCCAACGGCCGTTTGTTTTCTGGGCCTTTTTAAGGCGCCAAATTGGCGGCCGCCATTTTGAATTACCTCCGGCGGCCATTTTGGGAGTGGCGAAAGTCACGGGTGGCCATTTTGAGTGGGGCTGAAGCCTCGGCGGCCATTTTGTTTGTGGCTGAAGCCCTCGGCGGCCATTTTGAGTGAGGCTGAAGCCTCGGCGGCCATTTTGTTTGTGGCTGAAGCCCTCGGCGGCCATTTTGAGTGAGGCTGCAGCCTCGGCGGCCATTTTGTTTGTGGCTGAAGCCCTCGGCGGCCATTTTGAGTGAGGCTGAAGCCTCGGCGGCCATTTTGTTTGTGGCTGAAGCCCTCGGTGGCCATTTTGAGTGAGGCTGAAGCCTCGGCGGCCATTTTGTTTGTGGCTGAGGCCTCAGCGCCCAATTTGAGTGGGGCTGAGGCCCCAGCGGCCATTTTAATTGTTGCTAAATTCATCGTCGGCCATTTTGGGCATGGCTAAAGCCACTGGAGGCCTTTTGGGCTGTGGCCGGAGTCCAGGCTGCCTGGAATCTTCTTCTGAAGGCAGCATTCGATCATCGGTGGCCAACGCTTCAGAGAGCAGCTCCGACCGGGGAGGGCCTGATCGATCCTGAGTGATCGGGGTGCCCACATCAATTCCCCGCCCTTCCCCTCTAGGGCTGAATTATCTCTGTAGACTCCCTTGGTGAACTACAACGCTGAGGGGGCGTTTTGCCAAGGTTGAGACCAGAGCAACCGTCATGGCGGAGAGAGGCAGCGAGTCGGTCAAGAGAAGTCGCCAATCAGAGGCAAGTGGAAAGAGCACCACCAAGCGAGCCCGACTAAGCAGGGAGCCACAGAGAGAGGAAGGGGGCCAAGGACCGAGAACGGTATCCCCAGATTTGGCAGGCACAAGGGGGAGGTCTATATTTGAGCCCCTTTCTTCACATAGTGCCTCGGCCCCAGGGGCTTGGTCTCCCCCCCGAGGAATTGCCGAGTCAGACTCAAGCATAGCGGTGACCTCAGGGAGGGGTATGACTGGTCAGGACACCTCAGGGCCCCAGGCCACATTTACACCCACTGCAGCAGGGCTTCGCCTCCCTGAGAACCAGGCCCTGAACCCAAACTTGCTCCAGTCCATGATAGCCCAGGCTGTGGCTCAATTTATGGCCTCCAACACTCCACAGCCACCCTCCCAGACCGCACATCACTCACAATCTCCGGACTGGACGGATGGCCCCACATCAGACCTGGAGTCTACGGGAGCTGAACAACCTGACCTGATCTTGTCTGAGGACGAGGGCATCGCCCCATCCGAACCCACCCCTCCTGTTGGTCTCTTTGACCATTCCTTTTTTAATTCTCTCTTACTCAAAGCCTGTACTACTGCTAACCTCACTCAACAACAGGAGACCCCACCAACATCCCAAGGTCCCCATGCCATTTACACTGAACCCTCTGTCTCACAGAATCATATTCCCTGCCCTCCCCTTTTCCTAAAGATGGTCCAGAAGCAATGGGAGAACCTAGGGTCCCCCTTGAGCCCTGGGGCAGTAGAAAGACAATTGTTCAACGTCGCTCCTTCCCTGACCTCCCTTTTGGAGATACCCGAAATTGATGAACCCTTGAACTCGTTGTTTCCCAAGTCCAATATTCCTGGGGACATAAATGAGGCACTAAGAGCAGAGGACAAGAAGATCGAGTCTGCCCTACGCAGAGCCCACCAAGCGTCAGCCTGGGCAACGAGGGCGGCAACCTCCATGGCCTTCTTTGCCAGGGCTTCGGTCCTGTGGCTACGGGAGCTCCAGGACATGATCCCTCCAGACCAGCTCAGAGTCCACCAGAATCTGGGTAAGTTGGTGGCCACATCCCAGTATCTGGCCGATGCCTCCTTACACACGGCCAGATACACTGCCCGGACCATCGCGGCAGACATTTCAGCACGAAGACTCCTCTGGCTCAGGAACTGGCGAGCAGACACCAAGGCCAAGTGGCGTCTGGCCTCCAAGCCTTACACAGGTGGACAACTCTTTGGTAAGGCGCTAGAGCCATACCTAACCGAAGGTAAGGATAAGCGCAAGATCCTGGTCAATACATCAAGGAGGGGAGATAGGCGCTGGGGGAACTTGTCGCAGAGTAACTACAGAAGGCAGCCCTTTCGGCCAGCGCCATCCTGGGATTGGGCCCAGGCCTCTCGCCCCTCCTTTCAGAGGCAGGAACGACAACAAGATCGTTCAGCATACAGAGGCAGACCACAGTTCCAGACTAAACGGTCCTTTCGGGGCACAGGGAGCCGCTCCTTCAAGCGAGGCAAGTGAGTCTGCAGCCTCACCTCCCATAGGAGGCCGGCTGGCCCTCTATTCCAACATTTGGGCGGCCACTACTACGGATGCATGGGTGTTAGACACCGTCTCCCAAGGTCTACGATTAGAGTTTTATTCCCATCCACCCGACAGGTTCTGCTCTTCCCCTATTTCAACGAACAGGACCAGAGCTGAACTTATGTCAGAAGCAATAGCTCATTTATTGCAAATACAAGCAATTGAACCAGTTCCAAAGGAACAAGAAGGGCGAGGGTTTTACTCAGACCTCTTCGTCATTTCCAAAGCTTCAGGGGGCTGGAGGGCGATCTTGAACTTAAAAGGTCTAAACCTCTACCTGAGGTATAAGAAATTTAAGATGCAATCACTTCAATCAATCCTGGCTAGCGTCAGGCAAGGTGACTTTCTTACCTCCATAGACCTGACTGAGGCATATTTGCACATTCCCATTTTTCCTGGACACCGCAAATTCCTCAGATTTAGTTATGCCCGACGCCATTACCAGTACAGAGCCCTTCCATTTGGCCTCTCATCTGCACCGAGAGTATTTACAAAGGTACTGGCAGTGATCGCAGCCCACCTTAGACTAATTCCCATCAGGATTCAATGTTATTTAGATGACATTCTAATTCAGTCATCATCATGGCAAAGTGCCCAAGCAGACCTTGCCCTAGCCATTAAGGTTTTACAGGAGCACGGTTTTTCTGTGAACTTCCAGAAAAGTCATACTATACCAACAACTCGGCTCCTCCATTTGGGGGCAGTTATAGACACAGACAACTGCATGGTATACCTATCTCAGGACCGACGGAACTCTATCCAGACTCTTGTACGTCGGATCCGAAGGGACAGAGTAGTCACATTGGCATCCCTTTCACAGCTACTAGGGAAGATGGTGTCCTGCGTGCAAATTGTGCCATGGGCACGTCTCCATGCCAGGGAATTACAGTGGCTTCTCCTTCCATTTCAGAGACTTCATACCAGCACATCCCACCAGAAGGTCCGAGTTCCACAGGCGGTGTTGAACTCCCTTCGTTGGTGGGACTCTCCAGCACTGTCACGGGGAGCAGAATTCAAAGAACCGGACAGGATCACCGTCACCACAGACACAAGCCTGTTTGGGTGGGGGGCACACCTCCACACACACTGGGCCCAGGGTCAGTGGTCCAGGCAGGATCTAAAGAACAACATAAACTGGCTGGAACTAAGAGCCATACACATGGCCCTAAAGAGATTCAGCAGCTTAGTACAAGGCCAGCACGTCCTGGTCTTAACCGACAACATCACAGCCAAGGCCCATATCAACAGGCAAGGGGGAACGAGGTCCAAGCCTCTCATGCGAGAGGCCAGATTGCTGGGGTCTTGGGCGGAACTGAATCTTGCCTCCATCAGGGCGGAGCACATATCCGGAGTGGCCAACCAACAGGCGGACTCATTGAGCAGAGCCACCGTGGACCATTCCGAATGGCAGCTGAATCCGGAGATCTTCAGGGAGATCGTGGACAGGTTTGGTTCCCCATCCCTAGATCTGTTTGCCTCCCCAGCCAACTCACAGTTTCCCAGATTCCTTTCCAGGTTCCCGTCCCCATCAGCGGAAGGAACAGATGCACTCCGCAGTTCCTGGCCCAGGGAACTGCTCTATGCCTTTCCTCCACTACCTCTCCTGCCGGCCACGATCAGGAAGATCCTTCGCGAACAAGCAGAGGTTCTCCTGGTCGCCCCACATTGGCCGAGACGACCTTGGTTCGCCGACCTGATGGAGCTCTCCGCATTGGCTCCATGGAGGATTCCAGCCAATCGGATCTCCCTCATTCAGGGGGAGTTGCATCATCCAGACCCTCAATGGCTCCAGTTAACCGTCTGGCACTTGAGAGGCAGGCCTTAGGCCTAGACTCATATTCGTCAAGGGTCATAGCCATGATCCAGCAATCCAGGCGACCCTCGACGAATAGAATATACGATGCCACGTGGAAGAGCTTCTGTAATTGGTGTTTAGCACACAATATTGAACCCTTACAGGCTGCAGTGCCAGTTATCCTGGAGTTCCTGATGGATGGTCTGGACAAAGGTCTTTCCACAAGTACCATCCGTAGGCAGGTAGCAGCACTTGCCACGGTTATTTCCTATGGCAAGGAGCCCTT
This sequence comes from Crotalus tigris, assembly GCF_016545835.1. Lineage (NCBI taxonomy): Eukaryota > Metazoa > Chordata > Lepidosauria > Squamata > Viperidae > Crotalus > Crotalus tigris. The sequence continues at coordinate 344,498 of NW_024097419.1, forward strand.
AACACAACACCCTATGATACGCTCCTTCCTAAAGGGAGCTAACAATGCCAGACCACCAACGGTACATAGATATCCCTCCTGGGACCTTCATCAGGTTCTACAGGCTCTCGTCTCACCACCCTTTGAGCCTATTGACAATTGTTTGCTCAAACATTTATCAATGAAGGTGGCATTTCTGGTTGCCATAACTTCAGCCAGAAGGATCTCTGAGCTGGCTGCCCTATCAGTAAGAAAGGACCTGTGTATTTTCCATAAGGACAGGGTTACTCTCAGGTTAGATCCCTCCTTTGTGCCCAAGGTTAACTCCTTATATCATAGGTCCCAGGACATAGTTTTGCCGGACTTCTGTCCGAACCCATCTAATAACACAGAGGCTCAGTGGAACAGATTGGATGTTCGCAGGGCCTTATATTGTTATATACAGAGAACCTCATCTTTCCGCAAGACTGAGGCTCTGTTTGTGTCATTTCACCCATCGTCGTTAGGACAAAAGGTTTCCTCGCCCACTATAGGCAGGTGGATTAGAGCTTGTATTTCTCTGGCATACCAGACTCAGTCACTTCAAGCTCCCAGCCATATCACGGCCCATTCCACCAGGGGCGCAGCCACTACAGCAGCCTGGTCTACCCAGGCATCCATAGAGGAAGTTTGTAGGGCAGCAACATGGGCATCGCCCTCCTCCTTTGTCCGTCACTACAAGATGGATGTATACGCATCCTCTACGGCTTCATTCGGCCGCAAGGTACTAGAACACGCATTAACATTGGATGGGACCCAGGCCCAATCTAATTTCCCACTCTAGGGACACAGGGCTTTGGTATGTCCCATCCGTGGGTTCTCCATCCAATCATGCTGGAGAAAGGGGTGTTGTCTTACCTGAACGCCTTTTCTCAGCATGATGATGGAGAATCCACTCCCTCCCATTAGGTCAGTTGGCCTGGTTCCCATTCGTTCAGACGCGTCGGACTAAAGTCTGGGTATCGCCTTAGTCTAAAACTGGGGTGCACTTGGCACAGAGGGGGCGTTACCAATTTCAGACTTAGTCCAATTGGAGCAGATAGATTAAGACAACCCATCCGTGGATTCTCCATCATCATGCTGAGAAAAGGCGTTCAGGTAAGACAACGCCCCTTTTCCCCCTTTATAGTGTTCAAGGTACTGTCAGTATATAAAATCAATCTTCCCCTTTTATTGGCAGAGTTCTGAACCTCTCCTGAAGTGAAAATAGGCTCCCGACAACTTTAATTTTTATTGAATGTAATATTTTATCTTTGCTTCTTGATGCCTGTAAGATAGAAATAAAATAAATAATAAAAAGGGCCTAATAATAATTTAATAAAAATTTTTAATTTGGTAAAGGTGCCAATAGGCTTCTTCTGAGTTGTGAAAACCAGGAAAAATTAAATTGCATATCCTTATCAAGAAAGACTATTTTTATTGCTAGCCTTAAAATGCTCTTTGTGAGCGTAATACAAGGGGTTGTTCTCAGAGGCCACTCTTCTCTCCCTTTGACTACATCCCAAATTGAGCCAATTAAACTCCTGTTGGCATAGCCAACTCTGGTTTGTACTATTTGAATGGATCCAGTAGGTGTCACCCTATTACACGACAAATGAAATAAATCTCTTGTGCTGTTGGAGAAAGACTGGAGCCTCAGAACAGAGAAATATGTGACTATATGTACACTTTGCTTAAGATACTTCTGCTGTAAATTAGGGCATAATGGCATCACTTAATAAACTTTGGCTTAAGGAGCTGTAGCTTGGATCTCCCCTCCTCTCTTTCATACGCAAGCACACAGACACACACAGCTCTGGAAGAGAAAGTTGTTGCTACTTTAAGTACGCTTGCAGGCTGTTTGTTTGTTTTTCCTCTCTTCAGCTTTCAGTAAAAAAAAAAAAAATCTTCTTACACACTGTGACAATAATCATACCTAAATCTCAGTTTCAAACCTGGTCCCACGCAGCTCCATTTGATAAATATTTCCCTAGGTAATTGTAATTTGCTCTTTTATTCTGCTCTGCCATTATACTGTAGTGGCCAATCATTTCCTCTCCCAAAGTGTTAATCTCATTTCTAATTCTAAGTATTATTCCTTAAAGCAGTTAACCCTTAATTAATTCTGTCTCTTGGGCATGTGCATGTACACATGGGGATTGTGGGGCGAGTGGTGGAAGGTACAAATTACCTTCTATTTGCATGTGTGCATAATTTGTTTGTTTGTTTTTTTTTTAAAAAATCAGTGCTACAATGAATACTTATCTTAGTAATGTTGGTGCTCGAGCCAAATTATGATGCTCAGCTCTTGTGATGACAAGGAAGATGAAAAATTTCAAAGCGCTTTACGCCTCTTCAGTGCTCTGTAGCAATCACTGCTAGGCACAGTGAGAGTTCTTTTTTTCAGCTTGTTTGCTGTTGCTCCGACACAGAGGGAGAAAGAAAGAGAGAGAGAGAGAGAGAGTCTATTATGGTGTGTTTACTGAGTACTCGGGAGAGGCAAAAAAGGAGTCCAGAATTCATACCCAATTGGGGGTCCCATTAAAGACTCCAAGGGTGGGAAGCTGCAATGAATGGTTCACAAAACAACCCCTTTTCTTGGTGCAACAAATTGTCACGTGCACTTCTGATTGTTCATCCTTAGAATGGCTGCACCTGTGCCCTTTCGGATTGGGATAGATTATTGCTATATGGCATAAATGAGTATTAACCAAGGGGGTCCTGTAGATCGGTGTTTTTCAAACTTAGCAGCTTTAAAATGCTGGCTGGGGAATTCTGGGGGTTGAAGTCTCCACATCCTAAAGTTGCCAATTTTCAAAAATACTGATCTATGAATTCTATCACTCCGTGCCAAAGTAAAAGGATCCAGTCCACTAAGTTTTCTTTGAAAGGAAACTTTAGATTTCATGAAAACTCTAGAGATCTTTTGATCCCAGATATGCCCAGTGATGCGATTATGAAATTCAAGACCTTGGACTCTACAGACTTTGAAAGAAATATTATTTTTTCCTGGAGTAATGTACTGAAAATATGGTAAGAGCAGGCAATTATCTTTGAGGGTTGAAGGTCATCCACCCTCTTTTACACACACACACACACACACACACACACACACACACACACACACACACACAAACACTCATACACACATACAATATTAAGTGTGCAGTTGTGGTCACTATCATACACTTTTTTGACATCCCTCCACTCCATGTCCCTACAAACAAATCAATAAGCAACTTCTGAATCAGCTTGTGTCTTCCTTGAGTAGAAGTTGTCACTTAAGTTTCTTTGGCTGTTATAGATCTGAACTGGGACAGCTCGAAGTGCTAAATGCCTGTTGATTAATTTCTTTGGCTTATAAAATAAGAGTACAAATTTCCAAAATATGAATATGGGTGCTTTTGAAGCGGTATATAAGTCTCATAAATAAATAAATAAATAAATAAATAAATAAATAAAAAAGACATCAACCATTTACAAAAACTGAGGATTCAGCAGCTTCAGGGTTACCACAACAATAATGATAATATTGTAAAATAATTATAAAATAGCAAATTCCTAAATCAGCTCAATGAGAACTGGCTAGGATAATTGACCAAGAGATTTAATTGAATATTAAAAAAAACTAGTATAGATGGAGGTTGGAATAGAATGGAATATTGTGGAAGAGAGCAAGGCTGATGGACTAGAGTAGTCACGCTAATACCACATTTTATTGAAGTCCTCCTGTGATGGTTGAATGGGCCCCATTGAAGAATAGACAATTCTTTCCTCATTTTAGAAAGAAGTGTTAGCTAAAAGCTGTTTTCCAGTCATCTTTCTGTGAAGGCTTCATGTAAAAAGTTCCCTGAAAAGAAAATTTCGTTTTCACCTTGCGTTCACTTGTCAAGCCAGTGTCCTTCTTTTCCACACACCTAATATTTCTTTCGCAGATAATTTTATCCAGTTTATTTAACTGTATGATGAGATAATGTTTGCTTTGCCAGTGCATTTTGCCTACAACTAAAAACATGGATTTGCATTTTCTTGGTTTCCATGGAACTTAGCTGTATGTAATAAATTGAGGGTCGGAATATAATTCTCTGGTGGCATTCCATAACATATACTTCAGCATAATTGCATTATTAACTCTTATATGAATTAATATTATAGCATGCAACTTTGTATTTGCAATGTGGGTATATGCAATGACTTTGTTACAGCTGGGAAACATACCTGCAATTTTGCCCAGCAATTTTATTAGAAAAGACTATTTTTATTATGGTCACTGACTAGAATTACAAATAAAGACACGGTAAAAATAAAGATAAAGTGTAAATAAAAGAAGATCAAATATTACAATTCGTAGTGAGTTCATTAGTGGATAATAAAAGTCTGCCTAATTTTATGAGCAGTATAACAAAATTTAGCTATATTCAAGGAGACTGATACTGATATGACAACAACTGCTCATCAAAAAAATCAGATTTTGCTCTTGCTGTGAATTTCATCTTAAGGTTTGATATTTTGGGTTCATGTGAACAAGAAAAACTTATTAACAGAATAACAGACTTGGAAGGGACCTTGGAGGTTTTGTCTGAAATGGTATAGTGTTTCTTGCCTGAGTAAGGGGTTGGACTAGAAGACCTCCAAGGTACCTTCCAACACTGTTATGCTGTTATTCTGTCTTCTAATCCAACCCCTGCTCAGGAAGGAAACCCTATACCATTTCAGATAAATGGCTGTCCAGTCCCTTCTTAAAAACTTCCAGTGTTGGAGCATTCACAATTTCCGGAGGCAGCTTGTTCCACTGATTAATTGTTCTAACTGTCAGGAAATTTCTCCTTAGTTCTAGGTTGCTTCTCTCTTTGATCAGTTTCCATCCATTGCTTTTTGTCCTGCTTTTAGGTGCTTTGGAGATTAGGTTGACTCCCTCTTCTTTGTGGGAACCCCTGAGATATTGGAACACTGCTATTATGTCACCCCCAGTCCTTCTGTCAGGTCCCCAGAGAAATGTATTGTTTTCTCTTTCAATCCTATACATGCTTTTATAACCATTTTTCGGGGCCTGCCATTTTGTTGGAAGGGGGGATACTTTGGGGGGGACCTGAATGAATGCAGCCAAATAGCATCACCCTTATTTGGAAGACAGTTTGTGCTTGGAGCCAGAGAAAAACTAAACCGAAAGAGACCTTGAAGAGTGCGCAAAAGGAGCAAGTTACCAAAACAATATACCACATGTGGATTGGTTGAGATTCAAATAGACAGTGAGACCTGGCGGGAGGAATAACGAATATTGCTTTTGATATATTGCTTACATGGGATTTTTCCTCAGACCTCATTTTGATTCCTTGCTATCACTAGCTCCTAATAAAAGTTCCTTTTGAGAAAATGCCTATTTCAAGAGTTCTACTTTCTTGGGATACCTAGTTGAAGCAGGTCCGTACACCCTCTTTTCATTAAAGTAGACATACCCAACTGTTCTTCATATGTTTTAGCCTCCTAATCATCTTTGTTGCTCTTCTCTGTCCTCTTTCTAAAGTCTCAACATCTTTTTTACATTGTGGCGATCAAAACTGGATGCAGTATTCCAAGTGTGGCTTTATCAAGGCATTATAAATTGGTATTAACACTTTCATTGATCTTGATTCTATCCCAAACACAGCTGTAAAATATGCTAGGACAAAATATGGAACAGTATTTAGCTTGGAAACATCTTGTTCATATTGATGTAATTAGTACAGCATTGCCATTGTAAGTTACACAAACAGACTTTCCAGAAGTACTACTGGTTTCTGGTCTCTTTAAGCCACAGTGAGACTGGTCACTACAGCCTAGTCATCTTCAAGGATAGCTGAGCCAACAGAATGGCTGCTATACCAATTCCTTTTTATAGCCTGAGAAAAGAGTTAAGATGGGACCTCTTCACATTTTATACATAGTATTTTTTTATAAGGTACTCTTTCCAAGCCTTTGACTCAGAAGCAGTGCTTTTTTTGTAAAAACAAAAGGTGCCGGAACTCACACATGTCATAAAACCCGTCTTGCCTACCCTACAAAGTTCTTCCCAAAAAGGTGCTGGAACTCCGTTCTGGGCATTCTATGACAAAAAAAGCCCTGCTCAGAAGCATATAAAAAAATCATCTAAATAAAGTTGATGCAGATGATAAAGACAACGTAGAGGAAATGAAGGCTGGCTTTAAGGTACATTTAGAATTATGATAGAAGAAACCTCAGTAGCTTTGTTTTTGTGCTTGTAAAATAGTTGTTTTACTTACAGTTAATTTGACTCATTGTTCCTCTATTTAGAATCTCCTCCCCTTCACACTGTCTCTAGACATTTTGTATAGCAAAAGCCAAACACAGAAGACAGATAGTAGATTTATGTAAATTCAAAGAGTATGAAAATATGGGTGGGCTCATTTATAACCCCTTACAGAGATCAAGTACTCAGAAGAAATGGGGCTATGAGAAAATGACTCTGGATTTGATAGCGGATTCCATGAAAAGATAATCCATAAAAAGAGATTTAACTGTTATCTCCCCACTATGGAATGTATGAATCAAAGTCAGAAAGAGCCACATTGTACTTGCCAAGTACTTGACATGGAGGTTTACCTCTTGTTCAGAAGTGAGTGTATGTTTCATTGATGCTTTTTTGATGGACCCAATAATGAGAAGAAAAAAACCCAGATGATTCTCACAAGTCCTGAGAATTCCAGTGGAAAGACACGGAATGCACACATGCACAAAATATAGGAAGTAAACAGGAAAGAAAAACTTAATGCAGGAAGAAAAAAAGATGATTAAATGGACATTTATGATACCTGGTGGGATGAATCTCCTGAGTGTGGTGCAACTTCTTGAAAAGGAATAAAGCAGAGGAAAGAGAAGACGAAATAACATTATGTATGAGAGAAACGTACACATATACTGAGATCCAGATATTAAAATAGGAGGGTCGGTTAAGTGCTATCAATCCTTTGAGGTGGGCCAGATCAGGAAACAGATAATCCTCGAATTACAACTGGAATTGGGGCTGGAATTATGGTTGTAAATTGTGGTGGTCATTAAGCAGGTCACCAAGTGACTTTATCTGGTTTTACAATCTTTTTAGCAGTGGTCATTAAGCAAATATATGAAGACTACAGACATTAAGCAAACATGGTAGTCATTAAATGCATCCATTTTATCCAATAAATGTTTTTGCCAAAAATTGGAAGCAAGTCCAGAAAAACAGGAAAAAGTGCCAAAGTGGCTACAAGAAATTGGGAACAGTCATAAATGTGAGCCAGTTGCCCAGTGCTGAAAATGCAATCATGTGATCCTGGGGGGGGGGCAGCTGTCAGAACTCCAGAACTGGATCATAAGTATTGTTGAGGGGAGTCTCTCATATCTTTGAATGGTTGCTAAGAAGCGTTAAGCAAAGACTACCTGTATGGTGCTCTACTATATTGTTATAGAGAGAAATAACAAATTTTGAAAGTTTCTCTTTCCCTCCTTCTTATATCAAAGAGAGTCAAGGTGAGGTGATCGTCTCCCACACTGCCTCCTGTCTTTCCAAGTTAAGCTGATGTTTGATAATAGCAATAGTACTTAGACTTATAAACTACTTCACAGTGCTTTACAGCCCTCTCTGAGCAGTTTACAGCATCAGCATATTTTCCCCAACAATCTGGGTCCTCATTTTAACAACCTCAGAAGGATGGAAAGCTGAGTCAACCTTGAACCAGTCAGGACTGAACTCCTGGCAGTCAGCAGAGTTAGAACAGAAGAATAAATAGAACAGAATAAAAACTGTATTGTCACTTTAAATGTACACTAATCAGCATACATTAAAATGAAATTTCACTGCATTCAGCTCTCAAAAAATACCATTATGCATATACTCACATACGCACACATATATGACACAGAGAGACATCACAGTCTAGTTCGAATGTATACATATACATGGCGGAAAAAAAAGAATCCTGCAAATTTACAAGACGGATGGCATAAAGAACAAAGTTGTTACAGAATCTAGTAGTTCTGCTATAAATACTTTAAAACCTCCTCCCAGAGGGGAGCAACAGAAACAGACTGTGAAGTGGGTGTGTGGGGTCTCTAACAATGCTTCGATCTCTAAATACATAGTGCTTATAAGCAGTATCCTGAATAACGAGAAGCAAGCTTCTTATAATCTTCTCAGCTGTCCTTACCACTCTCTGTATGGACCTTTTATCTGAAGCACTGCTGCCACCAAACCAGACAGTGATGCAGTTTGCTAAAGCGCTCTCAATTGTGCCTCTGTAAAAAGTGGCTAGGACAGAAGGAGAAAGATGTGCTCGCCTCATCTGACGCAGGAAATGCAGATGCTGTAACGCTGCATTCTAACCACTGTGGCACCACGGCTCATTTTAGCAGCAGTCATTAAGCAAATGTGGCAGTCATTAAATGGATCCATTTTATTCAATGAACATTTTTACTGAACATTGGAAGCAAATCCAGGAAAAAGGGAAAAAGTGCCAATGTTGTCAGACACCTTTTTTTAAGGCTACCTCTGTGCTCCTCTGTGAGTGCATTGGTAAGCTTTGATCAGTAGGTGAACTGTTCTTAACTTCAGGAATTACACGGTTCCAGAAAACCCTTATGCGATTTATTCTGCTGTGATGCTGTTTTGAAAGTGGTCTTTGAAACCAGTGGGAAAAATTATTATTCATGTACACTTGCACATGTGCATGCACTGTGTTACACATAGCTTTTAGGGCCTGTGCTTTCCCCAGTGGGTATCAGAAACCCCCAAGATATTTCAACTGCCAGGTTTTGTATCTGGTTCTTTGATTTAGATGAAAGGTTCATGGGCCGTAAAATGGCCTCTATGCTAAAGGTAAGTTCAGTGGCATAATTAATATTTTGTCTCCAAGGGCAGCTCAATTTCTGCTCACTAAACATGGTCTCAAATGATGAAGTCTTGGGCTATTGACAGACGACTGGCCATTAAAAAAACACCAAACACACTAATTTGCTGCTTTGCTGCTCCTCTTTTGAGAAGCCTTTATCAAAAATGCAGTGGGCTTAGAGTAGTACAGCTGGTAAGAGTGCCTCTGTTTTGTTATGTAAGAGAGAGCAGAGGCAGGCCATGTCTCATCGGTGCTTAACATTCTTTGTGATCTGGAGATATCCAGGGAAGATTAAAGGTGTTACTTTGTAAGAGAAATGGGAGAAATCTGCATTTAATTGGGTTGTGTCCCTGCACATGGGCATTATCCTTGTCTCTTTTTAAAAAAGTCTATCAAGAGTTTCTGCCAAGGATAGAGGGAGAGGAAGCTAAGCTTTGGGCACAGAGTAAAACTAGACGTTGTGAGTATTCGTTGTGAGTATTCGTTGAAAAAGTTGAGGTTTCTCCAGCCAGCATATCCTTCTTGTATAAAGAGTCCGATAATCTGCTACATATACGTAGTCCTTGACTCACGATCCCAATGGAATCCAATATTTTGATTGCTAAGCAAAACATTTGTCAGATGAATTTTGCCCCATTTTGCAACCTCTCTTGTCACAGTTGTTAAGTGAATCACTGCAGTGGTTAATATTAGTAACACGGTTGTTGTGAAGCTGGCTTCCCCGTTGACTTTGCTTGTCACAAGTTCGTAAAAGGTGATTGCATGATCCCAAGGCACTGCCACCGTTATAAATATGAGTCAGTTGCCAAGCAGATGAATTTGGATCATGTGATGGTGGGGGATGCTGCAACGGTTTGTGAAAAATGGTCATAAGTCATTTTTTCAGTGCTGTTGTAGCTTTGAATAGTCACTAGAATGAACTGTTGTGTGTTGAGGACTACCTGTACTGCTATTTAAAGTGCCTGTACAAGCAGTCCTTGACTTACAGCCATTTGTCTAACGACTGTTTAAAGTTACAATAGTACTGAAAAAAGTGACTTATGACTGTTTTTCACACTTATGACCATTGCAGCATCCCCATGGTCACGTGATCCAATTTCTCATGGTCACGTGATCAAGATCTGGGCACTTTGCAAATGGCCTGTATTTATGACAATTGTACTGTCCTGGGGGTCATGTGATCTCCATTTGTAACCATCTCAACAACTTTCCAAAAGCAGAATCAATGGGGGGAAGCTAGATTCACTTAATGACTGTATGATTCGCTTAACAACTACAGCAATTCACTTCACTGTGGCAACAAGCGGTCATAAATGGGGCAAAACTCACTTAACAACTTCCTTGCTCAGCAACCAAAATTTGGGGCTCAATTATAGTCATAAGTTGAGGATTACCTGTGTTTGCTGATGCTTGTTTGGACATTTCATGCGTTTATTTGACCTTGTCTTTTTACTTTCTTGTAAACTTGGCTGAAACAGAAAATTCACGTAGAAATAAAATCATTATGGCTATAATGCAAGAAGCTTTTAAAACACTCCAATTCAAATTATCTGTCATGTCAGCTAGGGAGCCAGCATAGAAATGTAGTGCAATGCAGCTGAAAATGCTTATCTGCAAAGTATAAGACCGAGGCTCACTGCTTTAATTATTCATGTCATCTGACTTTGGGTCAAAGAATGTTGCAGCTAGTACCGGTAGAACTATGTCTTCCCTGGCCAGACTTACCTTCTGTGCTACCCATGGCTTTTTTCTTCTCCGTTCTCTTCTTGACCCTAGAACAGCTTGTTCTGATGACAGAAATGCCATAAATAAGTAAGGAGTAAGAACATGGAGGGTGACACACTCTGTGCTCACATGTTATTCTTGCAATAAGGCTTAGAAAACTTTTCAGATGCTGGGCACCACTGGGTGATCTCTGCAGATAGCCACCCCATTTTAAAAATTGGCCCATAGGCCATATCACCACAAGAATCTCATAAGATCTCAGTGACTGTATTTCTGTTATCTTATACAGTATGTTCTTGCATTAAAGGGAAAATGACAATACATCCTTTTATGTACTAACCATATTTTAATGTGTGATCTTGATTCTTTGTGCCTGAGACAGGATCTGTTAGAGATTTTATCACTGTAGCTGAACTTAACTAAAATTGCAGACTTGGTAAACAGTTAACTGCAAAATAATCTAATTTGTGGAATTCTGAAAAAAAAATGTTTAAAACAAAATCTTCCCAGAGGTAGATTTATCATTTAAGGAACATGTAAATTTCTGTCTCAGAATATAAAGTTGGAAGGGACCGTGGAGGTCTTCTAGTCCAACCCCCTGCTCAAGCGGGAAACCCATTTCACACAAATGGTTATCCAATCTCTTCTTACAAATCTCCAGTGTTGGAGCACCCACAACTTCTGGAGGCAAGTCATTCCACTGAGGAATTGTTCTCACTATTAGGACTTTTATTCTTAGTTCTAGGTTGGCTATCTTGATTAGTTTCCATCCATTGCTCCTTGCCTTGCCTTCAGGTGTTTTGGAGAATAAGTTGATCCCCTCTTCTTTGTGGCAGCCCCTTAGACAGTGGTGGGATTCAGCCGGTTTGCACCACTTCGGCAGAACCAGTAGCTAATTTTTTATTGCCCAGGGCCAGAATGGACTTCCAGAAGCAGCATCCACACAGAGAACTGGTTGTTCACATATTTGAATCCCACCACTACCCTTAGATATTGGAATACTGCTATTAAAACTGCTGCATATACCTGCAGCAGAAGCTAAAACCAATGTGAATAAGTTTTCAATAGCATACAAGCAGAAAGTAGTAGATCAAAATCAAGTACCACCTCAATGTAGATTTAAAGGAAAATCTGCAAAAAAAGAGAAATAAAGTGGAATTAATTCAGAGACCACCTTATTTCAGTAAAAGCAAATGATATGCTAAAAATAGGCAACTAAGTTATTAGTTTAAAAGGAGTGCATTTTACAGATGCAGAATTCAGTAATAAAAATGAAACAGAGAGAGCTATCTTGGAAGTCTAGAACATAAAAACAAAATGAGACCAGCAGTGTGGCTCACTCTGGAAGCGAATAGCAAAATCATATCAATGTGATGGGTTTGGCTTCATCATTTATATACCATGAATCCGAGAAGCATTTAGATACTAAGTTAAAAAAGTACAATTAAAGGAGAAAAGGTCATTGCCATTGGAGTGAAACCTATAATTGTAATATACAATAATCAACAATGTATGTTGGATGTATGTGTTATGGAAATACTGGTAGGTGGATCAGCATTCAGGAATTAAGACTGGCTGAGAAAACTGTCAACGGATTGGAGTTCTATCAACAAGCTGTGTATAGCTCTTCCTACCATGAAGGTCACCAAGGTTAAGCTGAACATTGTATGACTTGGGGAAATGCTGTACCTATGTTTAATAATGACATTAGCACCCTTAGGCACATGAAAGGGCTCATCTGTATGTCATACTAGTCCCTGTATAAAGACGCCTAAGGAACCATGCGTCAAAGTGCCCAAATCCATTTGTTTAGGACAAGGTTTTCTTTGTCGAATTTAAGACTTGTGGATGTCAATTAGCTAGGGAATTCTGGAGTTGATGTCTGCAAGTCTTAAAGTCCACAAGTTGCCAAGTTTGGAGACCCCTAATTTAGGACACAAATGCACAAAATTCTCCTTAATCCACCCTGGCATACTGCAAAGACAGACTCCATCTGTCTTTTCTTGCCTCACTTCAAAAGTGGTATTTTCCAGCTGCTTGCCAATTGGTCTGTCTGCAGGAAATAGGTAAAGATAGAGACAGGCACCATCTAAGGCTACTGTGGGCACAACAGTCCTCTTATCCGTGGCCACAGATTTTCAGAGCCATTGATTTTATTTTTATTTTTTTAGCAGTAAGAAGGTCAAGGCTCCATCACTATGTCAAAAGCCATCTCTGATTCCAGAAAGGTCAGAACTACTATAAGTTTGTTCTTTGTGAAAGATCAATAAATATTAATTAAGACTGAAGATCTTTTATAACTCTTTGGAAGGAGGACATATTCCAGAAATGAGTTTCAGAAAGCACAAAGATATGAGGCAGATCTAAGTAAAGAATTCAATAGACAGGGATTCAGAGCAACATAATCAGAGTCAGATAATAAGGAAACTAAATGCATTTTCTAGGCTTATAGTCAGCAAACAGGTATCATTTAATGTTGTCCTAGCACTTTCAATAGTTTACAGCAATGAGATAACATGAGTGACTGCTCTTTTAAAGAACTGAAATACATCCAATATCTATCTAGATAATTTTGTTGGAGGAAGATAGAAAATAACTGTTTATTCTTTGATAGACATTGATAATCCAAATATTTTTTTAGATGAGACATGGGTATACTTGCTGACTAGAGAAAGCAGGAATATATTTCTTTTCTGTTATCTCTTTTGCAGAAGGCAAGAAATAAATGAGAAGATGAATATTTGAAGCAAACTTTAATTTGGTTTATTATATCACTTGGTTAAAGGACAGTGTATACATATATAAATTTAAAATTCAAAAGAAGGAGATAGTAAAGGGAACGGGGAACTAAGGAATAAATTATTCATTAAAAAAAAAATTGAACAAGTGGTGAAGGCTATTTAGCTAGCTTGATGCTGGTCAACTGATTGACTAAATTTCCTTGTGTGTGAAAAGCTACATAACAGAGAAGTGGAAGGTGACTCAATTTTCCTGTTAACTGAATTAAAAAACAGAGAAAAAAGAAATCTGTCTTGAGTAGCTACACCCTGGGTATTGATTCCCATTTTTTCATCTTTTATATCCATACTGGGTATTCTGAAATAAGCCTCATTCCATTCAATGGACCTTCTATCCACTTGTCCTTTGTAAACAGTGGATAATTACTCTTTACAAACAACTTCAAATTTCAGTGGATCAGTCATATAACTTGATGTCCTTTGACACAAAGTTCAAAAATTGAAGGAACTTTCTTCTAGGCATTTCCACCCTCTGGTAAATGTGGTATCAATGTTCTATATGTTTTATTTGAATTAAATAATTAAAAAAAATATCTTAGGTAACAATGAAAAAAACACCTGGTCAAGAGGAGCATGTATGTAACAATTCAACATCTCAACTTTCCTTATATCCTTCCAACCTTGTCAAATTATAACAGAGTTTGCTTTACATGTCTAATGAAGTATAGCTCAAGAGATTAGGAACAAAGCATTTGTGCTGAATGAACATACACTTCAGATATGAGAGTGCAGGCCTGTTGCTTATCCACAAATAGGCTCTGTCAGTTTCAGCTTTTTATCTTGGATGTTCCTAAAGGAATCTGGATTAGCATAATAAGGATGGAGACAAATCCATCTCATTATAATTTTAGGGTTTTGCAGCACTGGAGTAATATATTCTGTTGTTGAACTCAGGGTCTTAAACATCTTTAACCTTGGAAATATTTTGTTTAAGTTATAATGTAATATAATTCTGTTCTGCATCTTGCTTTATATATAATAAATGGGGAGAGGAAAAAGGTACAACAATTATGGAATATTGAGCATAATAGGATCAACCTGTCTTGATGAATTGTAATAAAGTTTTGGTTTTTCACCTTCTCAAGTTAAAGAGTTGCAATAATTACAACATATTTCACATTAACCCAGGACAGCTGATATACTTTTCTTTTTCTTATACTGTTGCTAGCTGGATAGTACTGTAGAGTAGGATTTAAAAAAAGAGGAAAAGAAAAATGCAGCATACTACAGACATGCTCAACCAGGGCTTTTCTTCATATGAGTTGCATGTTCACAAAGCTGAGAAAGCAACAATTAGATCTATACATTGCACTAAATCATAGATGCAATCTCTTTGGTTCTGTGCATTAGTCATTTTAATTTATAATGAAAGGATATGGCATATATGTATTAAAATGTTAAAGAAACCAACTGTGGCTTGTTCAATGAACAAAATTTAAACAATTATGGCCAAGCCCAATGTGTACATAGATGTGGGCTACAAAACTCTGGTTGACCATAAGATGGTCGCAAAACCATAGAGTTTTCTTTATTTTTTTTCTTTTTTTAAAAAAAACAAGTTGTATTAATTTTCCAATTTTACAAAGCTCCAAGTGTTAAGGAAGCAACATGGTGATTGATTAGTCCATAATCAAATAACAAGTTCTTTCATGCATATGTCAGGTTACATCATCAAAAATTTCCTCTCTATTTCCCTTAGTTATTGTATCACATTCAAACTAACACATTGCTAGTTATAACTTGGTCAGTTAAAACATTTGTTAATATATTTTGTCTTATACGCCTTCACATCCTGTTTTGAATTTTGCCTAATTTCAGTTACAGTATTCCAGTTAACTTAATATCTATAGTCTTTAGATTTTGGGTGACCCAAAGTTCTCTTAGTTCATTACAAAATAATTGTCATATCTAAAATACATTTATTATTTACTTAGATAGCTTCTTACTTTATTTCACAACATATTCTATTTCTCATCCTAATACCTCATCCCTTACTAATAAGATAATCTTTATCATCTCAATCCAACTTGTATATTATAATCCAAGACTATTATTCTAGTAACTAATTTTTTATTTCCTTTATAAATCTAGATCCTAAATATTAAATCAGTTAGTATCTTTTAAGTTCTCCTTAGGCCATCGAGTGAGATTTTAAAGAGATTTTAAACTCTTCCATTATAGGTCACATAAAAAAAACATTTTTAAGTCTAATTCTAACTTTCTTTTTGTGCCAAGCAGGCTTCCATAGCAATGGCTCTAACTCCTCAGATGGATCTCCCTTCATCCCTACACATATCATTTGGGTCAAGAGAGACCATCCAATTATCAATTTTTCAAAGGAGCTGGTCCCTTCATGGTCATTAGATTGTTGATCCAATAATTCAGGTCCCCATATTTGGCTCAGTACATCTGTTGTCAATTCAGTCTGGTCCTCTTCTTCTTCCGGTTTCAGCTGGAAAGTCATGTTCAGTGTTATAGTTGTTTGGTTGTCTGTTTATCTGGGTTCTCAATGTGCTGTACATGTAAATCTTCAGCACCTTCCATCTTAGTGTTGCTTTCTTCAGTTTCTGATGCTGTTAAAGTTGCAGGTTTTTTGGTTAAGATCAAGGTTTGGGTATCAGGGTTCTCAGTAGGCTGTAGCTGGTATATATTAATTCCTTCCTCTTCTGTTGCCTTTTGGATTGTAGGTTCATCAGTTGGAATTTGGGTTGCATTTTGTAGCTTTGAAGTGGTGTCTTTATTTTTCAGTCTGGAATTCATTAGCTCAGTAGCCTCAAGGAGTTTTTCAAGTATCAGTTTATAGTTACGTTGTGGGCAATATTCCTCCATTTCTATGGTGTTTACAGGTAGTCCTTTAGTGGAGGCTATTTTTGATAAAAGTCACCTCCACTATAGAGAGTTGTTTTCATCACCCAGCTGTTTCAAGATCTTATCTTTTTTGATAGTGCTAAGGCCAAATCTTAGTCTCACACGTCTCCCAGTCAAAAAGAAATTCACTTGTGTACCAAATCCGCCACAAGATGTCCTCAGTGACATGTAAAGTGTTTCTGAAACTCAAATTAGGCTTTTATCTGGTTTAAAAAAAATAATAACTTTCCCCCTCCAGCTTAACAGATAAGTAAAGTAGTAAGTCCCTGTAAGAATAGGAATCTTTTGGGGCCCCAAATATCCAAAAATTGCAAGTCCAATTATTTAGTTGTTTAGATTAGTTGTTCTTTTTTTCCCCTATGGCTTTATGTTCCCAGAGTAGGCAGAAGCTGCCAAGTTAGAAAGGGGGAAAAATTTCCAAAGTCTTTTACAGGAAGTTGGAGTGCAAAAAAGGTAAGGTAAGGTCTCACCCAATTCCTCCGCATTGCTTTCGTTGTGCTTGGTAGTGCTTTTGGCTGGTACGGTTTGGTGATTGGCCATGTTAATGGCCGATCTTTTCTTGGTCAGTCCAAAGGAGCTGCCTCAGATCAAACAGAAGGGCTGCCACCCTTCTGTGATCTAGCGAGGGTCCTCCTCAGCGGTGGTCGCCCCTCCAGGGTGACCTTTGACCCTTTCCAGGGTCTTCCGACAAAGGGAAACCGGATGGCGGAGAGAACGCTCTCTTCGCACATCCGCTGGCACCGTGATCCGGAACTGGAAGCCAGAGTTTTCTTTATTTCTGTGCTACCATCTACTGGTTGTCTGGATTTTTAAACTCCAGATGTAGTGGCTCCACTAAAAATCCCTATGTGCGTACTATTAACAGGTCTCCATGCTGGCAAGAAAAGGATAGTGATGTTAAAAAGAGAGTTTACCTCCTTTTATTTAGTTTGCCTTTGTAAATTAACCACGTGGCAAATTTAAGTAAGTGCTCAGGCCCACCTTCCTAAATAATCTAGTTTATTTTAATGACCTTGCAAAGTCACTAAATTGTCATAGAAATTAATTGTCATAGCAATTAATATGATATAAATTATTATGCTGATTTTCTACCGGAGACCTTAGAGATTGAAAGTGTTTCATATAAAACCTATGTTTGTAAGTTGTAGCCCTTCCTATTTATTGTAACGATATGGGAGCCCTGGTGGTGCAATTGTTAAAGTGCAGTACTGCAAGCAAACTCTGCCCACAGCCTGGAGTTCAATCCTGATGGGGCTCAAGGTTGATTCAGCCTTCCTCCCTTCCAAAGTTGGTAAAATGAAGACCCAGACTATTGGGGGCAATATGCTGACACTGTAAATTGCTCAGAGAGTGCTGTAGAGCACTATGGGGTGGTATATAAGCCAAACCTCTACTACTATTGCTATATAAATACAATACAATTTAAATTCAATAAATTTCAGCAAGAGAATTAACAATGAATATTTACTATTTCTTGCTGAAATCAATAGATCTAAATATGTGTAATTTTGGAAGGCTCATATTCCTTCTTCTTCTATTAATAGCTGCTGCATTAATTCTTATTCATCTCACTGTGCAGCTATATATCTGCTTATTGTAATTCAAAATAGAGCATATACAATGAAATCCAAGCAAACAACACAAAGGTTCATTTAAAAATTGAGATATATTATGTAAGTAACATTTTGATGAATATAATTCATTTTAATTATATAAAAGGCATTTTCCTCTTCAGTGGCATTAATTTTCTTGTATGACCCTATAATACAGGAAGGCAATTTTCTTCTCCTTTTTTTTTGCAAAGCTTTTCTCTTATTTGTAATAGCCACTTCTCTTGTGCTTTTTTTTTTGTAAGAGATAATTGATTTTAAAATTGCTGAATTAAAATATTCAGGTTGGTTACATTAGACATCTGTGATACAGCCTAATGTGACTTAATGCAAATTTGAAAAAAGTAGGATTTTACAGTTTTAAAGGAAGATTGATTCACCAAACCATAATGAAAAAAGCATTAAATTTTGAGTGGTGAAGTACTAGTTGCTGATCTTCAACTAGTGACTTTCTGATTGATCTAAACTGTGTTCCTTGGAGGATTATACACAAATGTCTGGCCCCTAGAAATATATAGCTCTTTCCAGTTCTCAGTTTTATAATCCTTTTGTGTAAATAAACAAAAAAAAAACCTTGTCTGGTTTCAAATCTAAGCAAGATCAGATTTTTGGATATCAAGATGAAATATGAGGGCTATAGGGTAGACCTGGAGTTGTGAGGGGTATGTGTGTAGGGAAAGCCTATGAGAAGGCTTTGGAAAATTATTCCATATTGCTGGATGGATGTCTAAGAGGTCTCCAGAAGTTGAGTTCAACTTAGAAGAGATTTTATGTCTTTTGCATTTCTTTTTACCTTTTTAAAAATACTTTTACACTTACCAACTTTAACAATCTTCTTAAGGAAAAACTTCCAAGATGGAGCTATGCTGAATGATAAAAAGACAGGTTCTAGCAAAAATAGATGCTGTGTTGTTCAATGCAAAACTAGTAATATGGATGGCCATTAAGATTTTAAGAGCAAAGTAGAAATAATATTTAAAAGCCTATGCCTAATATGTATCAGTGATAATGCCTTTTTACCTGAAAAGGATCAAGAAGAGAGATTTCAAAAGAAATGCTTCTACGTGGATCCTAGGGCTTTCCAACTTGAACAGATTGAGCCAAGGTGGCGCAGCAGTTAGAGTGCAGTACTGCAGGCCACTTTAGCTGACTGTGTTCAGCAGGTCAGCGGTTCAAATCTCACCGGCTCAAGGTTGACTCAGCCTTCCATCCTTCCGAGGTAGGTAAAATGAGGACCCAGATTGTTGGGGGCAATATAAATATATATATACATTGCTTACTGGTGTACACCGCTTAGAGAGTGCTTGCACTTAAAGCGGTATATAAGTCTCATAAATAAATAAATAAATAAACAGCCTTGGGAAAAACACTGAAATAGGGTTGGGTGGCTGATCATCAAGGAAGATCCAGAAGGATCTTGACAGACTTGAACACTGGGCCCTATCCAAAAATATGAATTCAGTGCTAAGAAAAGTAAGGTTTTACACTTAGACAGGAAAAATGAAATGCAAAGGTATAGAATATGTGGTGTGTGGTTTAATAGCAGTAACTATGAGACTCCTGATGGACAACCAGTTTAATATGAGGCAGCAGTGTGCTGCAGCTGCCAAAAAAGCTAATGCAGTCCTAGGCTGCATCAACAGAAAGATAGTATCAAAATCAGTGTTAGTACCACTTTATACTGTTTTGGTAAAAATGCATTTGGAATACTGCATCTAGTTTTGGTCACCATGATACAAAAAAGATGCTGAAATGTAGAAAGAATGCAGAGAAGAACAACAAATATGATTGGGGACTGGAGGTTAAAACATATGATGAATGATTGCAGGAACTCGATATGTCTAGTCTAACAAAGAGAAGGTCTAGGGGTGACATGATCACAGTCTTCCAACATTTGAAAGGCTGTCACAGAGAAGAGTGACAGCCCTGAAGGCAGGACAAGAAGTAATGGATGGAAACTTATCAAAGAAGTATCCAACCTAGAACGAAGGAGAAATTTCCTGACAATGAAAATAATCAGTTAGTGGAAGAGCTTGCCTCCAGAAGTTATGAGTGCTCCATAATTAGAGTTTTTTAAAGAAGAGATTGGATAACCATTTGTCCAGAATGGTATAGGGCAGTGGTGGCAAACCTATGGCATGCATGCCAGAGGCGGCACTCGGAGCCCTCTCTGTGGGCACATGCACCATTGCCCCAGCCCCGCCTCCTCCCATGGCCCCCTCCTCACCAGCAGCCCCCCCAGAGGAGAGTCGTCCCTGGGCACAGCCCACATGAAGCAGCCCAGCCAAGGACATGGTAGCCGGGCAGCGGGGACAAGATTCCGCCCTTGTGCCCTGTCACGTGCAGATGATGCTGAGGGGCACGGGCAGAGGGTGTGGTTGCCATGGCACTGCTGTGATCTGTGGCGGGCCATGGAGGTGGTGGTGGCCCAGTGGGCAGGGTGAAGCAGGGATGGGGTGGGGGCCGGTTTTTGGGCACTCAGTCTCTAAAAGGTTCGCCATCACTGGTATAGGGTCTCCTGCTTAAACAAACAGTGGTTGGACTAGAAGACCTCCAGCGTCCCTTCAACTCTGTATTTATGGGCTCTCACCAAATCCCATACATTGTCTGGTTTTAATTTTTAAAGTCTTAATTAAATTAAAATTAATTAAATTAAATTTAAATTTAAATAATTTAGTTTAAAAAATTAACGGAATAACAACATTTTGTAAAGCAAGATACTAACTTCAAGCACAATAATGCTATGTAGATCACATAAATTTACAGGATATTTTGGAGAAATAAAATGGGTCAAAATGGGCATTGCGTAATTGGCCATACCCTACTGTGAGAATATGCACAACATTCTATCAGAATTTCAGATGTGATCCAGAAGCTTGGGGATCTCTGTTTAGAGTTTTAGAACAAAAGCAGCAAACCACACAAAAATGAATAAGAAACTTATAGCTGTGCTGAGGATTTGATTTGATCCTCGCTTTTAATTTTTAATTCATACTTTTAGACCACTTTGGTCTTTAGCCTACTCTTACTTCTCCAAGGAACACACTTCTCTAAATTTTATGAAACAGATCTTGGTTTAAAATTTGTATTTTAAAATGTCTATTTTATAGAGAAATACATTCAATTTAAATGCAAATGTACATAGATTAAAAAAAGAAACAGTTCACAGTTATTTGGAAATGAGGCTGAATGTACTGAATTTATAACGAACATACAATATGAAAATTGAAATATACCAGAAAAGAGGCTAAGCTATCAATTTCTGGAAAATAGTGTCATATGATCAAACTGGTTATTTCCTGTTAACAGATTTTTCACCATTGGAAGTCTATGGATTGTTTTTAATGATACTACATAGATACTTATTAGTCTGGTTTGGACTATAACTGAGGTCATGTTAAAATTCACTAATAAGACTGCTATAGCAGCCTTTAGTTCCACTATTTATCTGTGTTATAGGTTTCTCCATATTGTATGTGGACTTTCTATTATTAGCAGATGGAAATGAGATAGACAATTGCATGTGATCTGTATAAAGGTGACATCTCAATTTATACCAAGTTTCTAAACCAAGAGTCAGACTGAATGCAGATTTATACAGAAACGAACTATTTTTATTTTTCTGTTATTAAAAAAATAAACAACTGGTGGAATATGTTCTGCAAACTCTGTCTTCCACTACTGATCATAGCATAGACCATAGCAGAAATAGCAGAAATAGTAGCCAGTCCTGGTGGACCCCTAAATTACACAAAACTTCCATATCCTCATACATCCCAATTATTTTGGGATTGAACTCGAGGCGCCTATTACTGTTGGAACTACCTTTGCTTTCTTTTGCTACAGTTGTTCCATTTTCATTTGCAGGTCTTTGTATTTTGTTATCTTCTCCAGTTCTTTTTCTTCTATTCTGCTCTCTCCAGGTACTGCTATACCCACTATCCAGACTTTTTTGTCTTTCTTATTGACAGTTGTTAAGTCTGGTGTGTTATGTGGCAACTGCCTGTCTATTTGAATTCTAAAGCTCAGCGCACTCTTTCTTTTTCTATTGCTTTTGTCTATTTTATGGTCTGACCAGTTCTTGCTTGCAAGCTAATTGTTATTATTATCAGTGCTATTACTAGGATGATAATTATAACTGTTCCCTCCGCTTATAATTTATTAGAAGTATGGTCATACTTATTAGAATTAAATTGTGATGATTAAAATCATTGACAATGCCTGTCTACCTATAGTAGTTCCTATCTGCAATGTAGATCTACATACCTTGTTAAAGAGAAATAAGAAATGGAAATGACTTCCAAACAACATTCCAGTTTTAGGTTTATTTAGTTTATTTATTAGTAGGGGGAAGAGGGCTTTCATTTACAATTTTAGTGTTAGTCAGAAAATAGACATTCATCATTTGCTGATAAGATTCCTCAAGCTGTATTACTAGAACAGTAAGTCCCAATTAAATTCACATGGAGTTATTCACTGCTAATTATGTGTAACACTTTCTCCAGCCTGTGAGCTTACAAATGTACTGGATTTCAACTCCTAGATGTGCCTACATGTTCTAAATGTAAACATCCAAAGATTAGACCAGGTTCCAGGAACATTTTAGGGGGAATTTGTGAAAGTTAAAGGCTTTACAAAACATAAACTGCAGGAGTGAAACTGTGCCTGGCATTATTAAAACATTATTGACTAAAATGAAATCATGCTGGTGCTAAATTAAATCAGTCTGATACCTTGCTTTAAGTGGCCAAGATAAAAGAAAGACCCATGACAATAAGTGATAAGTGGCGATGTGGAATATATCTGTAATAAAAGGTATCTTTTCAATGTCATTAACCTGCAGAAAGAGCATTCTTGGAGACAACCCAGGAGCCTTTTATAATAAAGTGATAACCAGCCTGGTTCAAGACAAGTTTCTATGGAAATCCCTCTCATTTACTGAAAACATAAAAATTAAATATATTTGAATATTTGTTTTAAAAGTAAATATTTACTTGTCCACAGAGGAGTGTCTCAAGCTCAACAGAAACACAAAGAAGAGTTACTGAAAGGAAAACAGTTTAGTGTCTGCCTCCTTTTGGTATGTTTTCTAAGGACATAAATATAAAAAGTGTGTATATGGGGGGGGGGGGAATGTAGGAACCAAAGAGTAAAGCTCAGCATTTATCTTACTAGGATTCAAAGGCACTTCAGCACCAAAAGGGTTTTTACTCCCCAGCCACTTAAGGCAGAAATCAATCTGCAATTGCCTTTACTGCTGCTGGCCTCAAAAATCAGGGAACCTCCTGAGAACAACACTAACCAATCAGCCAGTTCCTTCAACTAACTAATAGGAGAAAGAAAAAAAGAGAAAGTAATTTCTCCACATTGCCCAGCTGTGGCAGTTCCTGGGAAATGAAAATCATAGCAAGAGAAAAATAAATTGCTACTGGCAATTCCCTATTGCTATGAGGAGGACCCATGTTTGTGATGATGGTTTGCAAAAGCATTCAAGCAATCTACTCAGTTTTGGGATGTGGCATGCAAAAGCTTCCCAATGATCAATCTGACTAACATGGCTGCATGCAATAGCTAAAATAAGGAGAAGAAAAGAGATGTCTCAAACAATGGAGACCATCTCCAATAAATTCCCTTTAAAACATTGCCAGGATGGAGCCAATAGACTCTGGCTGTTCACAGATTGTACAAAGAAGTTCATGAAGAAAAAAAAAAAGGATGGAACTAAGAAAGGCCTTGCTTATTTCCCCCTTCCTTTTGGCAGGGGACTGATTTGGATACATATCCAGCAACTGCTTCAAATAAAATAACTCACTTAAGCCAAGAAGCTGGGAGGCACAGCGAGATAAGAAGGAGTGCCCCATAAACTCCAGTATTGCAACAGAAAAAAGTTAGAAGAAAAGCTCTTCAAGTTGACTTCATGCCATCTGATCAAGAAATTCTGAACTAGATAAATAGACTGAGCAGTTGATGTTCCAGTCAGGATTTTTAATCTATATTTCTATATGCAATCATAATTTTAAACTGGATATATTGCCATCACATCATTTTTTTTCCCTTCAGGGAGAAACTTTTTGCTACATCCTAGAAAAGGCAGATAACATTCATCAACAGACACCCACCTACACTCCTTTTCCCCCTCCATAAATAGTGAACCCTCACTTCTGCTCCTTTTAAGAAAAAAAAACATTTCATGAAATTGAAGCTGTGAATAACATTTGAATGATAGAAAGATGACTGCTATTACGAGCAATACACTTCCTTCTTGCACTTTGCATATAACATTTCCACGTAGTAATGAAGATCAAATAAATAAAAAACTATGTTTGTTTAAATAAAAGACTATCAAAGCCAAAACTGACAAAAAAGGATTAAAGGTATTCCTAATTAGAAATTTGGATTAAAATCTATTTTATTATCTTACTAAATTCTGAAAAAAATAACAATTGATCATTAGATGTGTTCAATGTGCATTTGTAGAATAAGTGTGTGTGTGTAAAAGCACTATATCTGACAGCAGAAAATCCAGACAACCATTAGATGGCAGCAGAAGGCTATACTTTTTGTAATTTTTAATTGCCATCTAATAGTAATGGAGATTTTTACCTTCCAGATTTGCTAGCTCTGATGTGTCCTGAATATATGGATGCACTAGCAACAGGGGAACAACACCAGAAAGCTATTAATGTTAACAGTTTGATGGCCCATTGTCTGACCAAAGCCTGAACTAGATGGATCTTTGGTCTAAACAGTAGGGTTGCACCTATGTAAAAAGATCCTCTCTGCATGCTTATATATGTAGAAGCATATTGTGCTTTGTCCTTGTCTAATCTGAGTAATCATGTTGCCTACTCCTGCAGTGTGGCCAATGCCCCCAGCCCACCCACTCTGTGGGATGAAAATCTTTGGTACACACACTGCCTTGGAAGAAAATTGCATTAAATTGATCGGAACTTGCTGAATAGATAAGTCTTGGGTTTCCCCCTAAGTGATTAAGCAGGATTCATAACTGTACACATTCCGTCTATTTTACATTATCCACAATTGGCACAGGTCCCACCACGGAGCAGTTATCAAAGTGCAATTTAGTCACTGTTTATATATTTCTAGGGGGTGCTTAAATTGCTTTACTGCCCTAATCAGAATTACACGTTTCCAAATGCAGGATGTATTAAAGGTTAAGTCACATCATTTGCTTCATTAACTATTTTAATATTTGATTAAGAAATAATATAGGAATAAATGAATATTATCCCACTGATGTAGCAACATTTGCTACAAGTGGTTTGTATCTGCATAGTCAGTAATAGTTGCTATAGTTACAAGGCAATTTTCCCCCCTCTAAATTATCTGAGGAATGAATGAATATATCCAATATAAACTAAATAAAAACGAGGTAGCCTTGTTTAATCCTGAAGATATTCAGTTTGGGATGACTGGCAGGTTATTATTTATGATTATACAAAACTGTCACTGCTCCAATTGGCAGCAGTTCTTTTTGGGTATCAGGACCAGGTGTGTATTGTTGCCCTTCCTAAGTCTGCTGCTTGACACATGGAAATCAACAATGCCAGGGACTGAAGACAGGACTTTTGAATATACTGTATGTGAGCCAAACATAGACTTTATTTGCTCCAGGAAAAAAAAAATAGTAAAAAATATTTGTATCTCTGTAATTGTAGGGATACTGATTTCTGAAACAGCTGCAAGTCTGTGTTAAAATAAAAGTATGTTTCGACTCTCAACAAGTATAAAAAACAACAGGCAGTGTGGACATCTGGTCATGTCATAATTCAGGTATTTCCTCCTTTTGTTGGTAAAATATATACTTTTATTTTGTAACAAAATTTTAGTCCACCTCATCAGTTCCAAAGAAACGCAGACATATGATAAGGATAGTGTTTTGCAATGTATGCAGTATTATATGCTAGTATAGGAAAAATCATTGAGGCAGAGAGAGAATTGGCTATAAAGTGGTTATAGCGAATCTATAACTTCTTTTAAATAGTGCTTGTGTTGAATGACTAAGTGGCATTCAATAGGGCAGTGGTGGTGAACCTATGGCACGAGTGCCAGAGACAGCACTTGGAGCCCTCTCTGTGGGCACGGATGCTGTTGTCCCAGCCCCGCCTCCCATGACAGCCCCGTCTTCACCAGCAGCCCCCCTGCAGAAGAGTCACCCTGGATGCAACCCACGTGGAGCAGTGCAGCCAAGCACATGGCAGCTGGGCAGCAGATGATGCTGAGGGGCACGGGCGGAGGGCGTGGCCACCATGCTGCTGCAGGGCCGCCTGGGCGATCTGCGGTGGGCTATGGATGGCCCTGCGGGTGGGCAGGATGAGGGCAGAGCAAGGCAGGTGGGCAGAGTGGGGGCGGGCTGGGAGCAGGGCAGTTTTTGGGCACTCGGTCTCTAAAAGGTTTGCCATCACTGCAATAGGGCTTTGCCATCTTGAGGTGTTTTTAGTAATATAGCTCTTGCAAAGGCATTCCAGTAATTTCTTGATCCAATCCTTTCACCTTGTTGATTATTTTTCCTTTTTAAAAAAATTTTTAACCTTAAGAAATGGAGTTATTTTTGTCTCGTTCATCACCTGCTTACATTAACTTGGTTGTTGATTATCACTGCAAGAAAACAACTAGCCTTTACTTTGGTCCTTGACATTGGTTCTTTTTGCAGTGCAGTGACAGTCTTTCTATTTTAAGTGTATCATTGTCATTTTCTCTGGGATTATGTCCTCTTTTCTGTTTTATCATGCTTTATTTTTAAATCCCACCCACAAATAAAATCATCTGCCATATTCACAGAAGTTTACATTACCTTTGTACCTTAATATTTAACTTTGGCCCAGATTTTTCACTTTCTATTTTTATGTTCATAATGATCTTTTCTAGACCTTATTTATATTCAGCTAGTGAAGTAATTTTGCCTGCATATCTAAATGTTGACCTTTGCTTTTAATTTTAGTGTCAGCTTTACCAATCTGCTTATAATCAAGCCAAATAGAGGATAATATATGTAACTTCCAAACTAAAATCAATAGAAAGAGTTGATCCCTAGCTGAGGGATCATAAAATGAGGCCTGAATCTATAAGAGGTATGGGAAGGAAATATTTGCTGAATAATGTTATCTGGGGTTTCAGTGGATTAATGAGACAAGAGTTCCAGGAAAAGTTTCCTAGTAGTCAAGACCAATAACCGAAAATCCTTAACCTAAAGAAACAGCTGACACTGGTCACTTGAAATGTTTTGCTGATTTCCATTTTGGGCAGAAAGAGAACACGTTGCATTATGGAATATCAATAATTGTTTGAATTATGACTTCCTTGTTCCAAGCAGTGAAGAATCAATAATATTAGACAATGTATTGTAGTTTGCGATCAACATACAAGAGGCACTGGTTTTGCGGTCAAATAACTGTGGCTTTTCAAACTATTTTGAGTTAATTTGCTATGTTAGATATCTTTCAAATGCATTTGGTTACCCATGCATGGCTCTCGTTGTCCTCCCAGAAATCTCTTAAGACATGGAGTCAGGGGGGTTGTGGAGCCCCTGCTGAGTTTTTGCATGTTGGGGAGGGTGGTGTTGGTCAGGGCAATTGTATAATTTTTAGCTTGTTTTTAATCTACATATTGGAGTAATTGTATGCCTCCCAGACTCTTCTTGGCGTTGGATCACCTTAAGAAATACAATAAATCAATAAAAATATGTGAGGTTGGATTAATTCTGTTTTCCAAGCCATATTGGGCTCCAATAAAGGAGAATATTTGTAGCTCAGAGAGCAGCAAGGACTCCTCATATTGGATTCCTTATTATACTTTGATATCATCGTTGTATCATTGTTGCAGGAGACTTCAATACTAATGCAAACTGGCAAGGGCGATAGAATATACTTAGAAATATTACACAGGGAGCACTGAATGATAATGTCTTGTGCCTGTCATCATTTGCAGCAGAAGTAACAATTGCAAACAGTATATTCCAGCACCAAATTGTGTACTGTGCCCTAAATAGTAAAGGTGCCCCAGTTCTGTACTACTTCATACTACCCAACCAATTCAGAATCTCCTTTAACAATATTATTGGTGTATTGCATCTTGTACTATATGATTGTGTAGCTCTGATGAAAAAGACCCACCTAAAAAAATGGTCTTAACTTGCTTATTCTGTCTTCAAGCAATAATTAAAATCTGCTTTCATTCAATAATTAAGATCCTTACAGAATCAAAAAGTACTGAGCAAGCTGTAGGTCAGAGGTCTTCAAATTTGGCCCTTTTATGACTTGTGGACTTCAACTCCCAGAATTCCTCAGCCAGCATGCTTGGCTGAGGAATTCTGAGAGTTGAAGTCCATATGTCATAAAAGGGCCATGTTTGAAGACCCCCTGCTGTAGGTCAGCTGTAAAGCAAATCTCAAGTCTCTTTGCTCTGTTCCCCATAAATGCATCCAGGTCTGGAATCCAATGAATGTTTACATATGACTCATCACTGGAAAAGATGCAAATTAGTTGATGCATCTCAATACTATAGCAGCACTAGTAGTAGCCGTGACAGACATACACTAATCACATTTTGGTGTGCATAGTAATGTTAGGCTTGCATCACGAGCACTGGATAAATGAATCAAAAGTTTTGGTTCACTTTTTCACTTCAGCTCTGAGGCAGAGCATGTTGCTAATTTTGTACCAGCAAAAATGCCCTGCCCTTTGCAAATGAAGACTTTCTGCATATTCTCAACATATTAAGCTGGATGAAATGATTGCAGATTGCCTTCAAATTGCTTTGAAAGGGACAAGAATGAGTGGAAGCAATTATGAAATGCCTTAAAATGTCTTTTATCAAAACTAAAATAGGGTTGACATGATAATAGTATTCCAGTATTTCAGGGGCTGCCACAAAGAAGAGGGGATCAAATTATTCTCCAAGGCACCAGAGGGCAAGACAAGAAACAGTGGATGGAAACTGACCAAAGAGAGAAGCAACCTGGAATTAAGGGGAAACTTCCTCACACTGAGGACAATTAACCAGTGGAACAGCTTGCCTTCAGAAATCGTGGGCGCCCCATCACTGGAATTTTTAAGAGGCTAGACAGTCACTTATCTGAAATGGTATAGGTTCTCCTGCTTGAGCAGGGGGCTGGACTAGAAGACCTCCAAGGTCCCTTCCAGCTCTATTCTATTCTAAAAATGAAAACTACTTCCTTGTGATGTAATCCCAGACTAGTAGCTATGACAATGTGTATGAATATCAAATGGTGGTATGAGCAAATTGCCAGACTATTTTCAAGAAGTAGGACATTACATTAGCATTTGTAATATGGCTTACCTTTGGTTAATAAGTAGCATTTGCTACTCATGATGCTTTACGGAAAGAAAAATATCTGTTGATCCATAAATAATAGAAGTGAATGGAAGCAGTTAATATATGTATCGTCTGCATCAAAGCAGAATGTTTACATCGAAGCAGAGTGCTCCTTAATGTATTAAGATTAAAAACTCATTTATGATTATCCTGAAGTTTTTTCTTCCAATACCATGGTAGAGTAATGGCAGTTACTACTTTGATACTGGGAACACTATATTCATTACAGTTACATAATCAAATAGTTTAAAGAGCATTTTGTCCCAATTAAATGTTCGCATAATCAACTTATTATTCATCCATCCATTCATTTCCATCCAATAGTGGAAACCCTTTGTTCAAATTATGATGTTAATTGATACTGAATAAGAATTCTAGGATGTCACTTGTAATGTAGTTCCAAATTGAATTATACATTTCTCTTCTCAGAAAATTGAAATTTTTATGCTCATTTCCTATGGACAGTGACAATTATATTTCTGAGACATCATGACAGCTTATGTAATAGAATGCTATCTGATACTGTCTGGCATGATCCACCTTGTCACATGTTAAATCAACTTACTGTGACCATAGATTTTCACTTCCGTATTTAATTTCAGGCAGCCACCAAGCCAAGGACATGTTCAGGTCTGGATATTATTGATCAAGTTGACAGAGACACTTGCTAACCTCAGATCCTTGAAATGGCTGGCCCAGAACAAAAAGACCTTTTGACTAGACAAATATCTAACTTTGGACCTGACACAGGTCCAAAGGGTTGTCCTAATCAGATCAACATTTATACCCCTGGACTCTAGGGTAAAACATGGGCAATTTCATCAAATATTTTATCCAGATAGTATTTGTGTATGTGGCATGTCACAAACAGAGGACAACACTCATATCCCTTTTGATTGCCAGCCATTGAATATTTTTATATCCCAACACACTGTATTATTTTATCATTTTAATATAATGTAGTCATTAGACTAATCAATAAACAATAAACTAAGCTTATTAATCTGGTCTTCAAAATGCTTGTTGTTCTCTTTTGTGGCTGCTAATGTTTGGAATTGTGCTAAGTTCATTTTCATAAAACCATTTCTCTCCTTTAAATAGTACTCATTTTCTGTCTCTATGTCTCACTCTCTTTGTTTTTTCATCCTGATATCTTTTGCTTTTCTTAAATTCCAGATCAATGTTTGAATATTTTTCTCCTATCCCTTTCTCCTATCCTGTATTTGTTTCAGCCAGATGGTTTGCTTGAGGGTAGAGACTATCCTCTGTTTTATTTTTTTAAAATAAATATTAGTATTTAGTACTTTGAAATAAATAAATCCAAATAGTCCATTGTACTGTTTCTTCTGTATATGAAACATTTGTACCAAACCTATGACTACTATTGGGTTGGTCCATTTTTTCATTCTTTTATGTATGGATGTAAACTTTTTCACTCAGTGGAATAAATCATTTAGCTCCTACAATCCTTCATAAAAATAATGATTGGAAAATTGAATTTGCAATGCAATTATCAAGCTGGATGTCTGAAGATGACTTGCTGATAAAAACCTTGCTAACTTAGTCATCCTTTTCTCCTCAAATGTTGGATCCTACCAAGCAATAAATATCATTGGATAAGCACCAATTTCTAGTGAAATACAATAAGGTCAGTTTAAAAAAGCAACATCAGTATTATGCTAAATAAAGGAATTTAGGAAAGAAGAGATGGAGACAGAAATTGGCTCCAGGTCCTGGCAAAGCTTCAAATACTTTCCCTCCACCCCTAATGAGTTCAGTTATTCCAAAGTCTGAATTTAGATAGATCTGTTATACACAGAAAATAGCAGTAAGCAAAAAAGGACATTTTTTCCCTGTGAAATCAAACTGCATTGGATCACATGAAGTTCAAGCAGCTGCTCATGAACATTTCTAAAATTCCATTTGTCAAACCAATAGTACTGTAGCCACCTGAAAGGGAAGCTGTTTTTATTCAGAAAGTTTATATTTAAAACTTCAGATCCTTTGAGAATACAGTAATGGGGACAGGTAAGAGCCTTTTTTTTTCAGCTTTCCTTATAGGGAAAGCTGAGAAAAGTGCATTAAGAGATGCCTTCTCTTTTGGCAAGGAGCAGATACATATTCAATACCTACTGAAGAACCCATTTGATGTAGTGGCTAAGATGCTGAGCTAGAAACTGGAAGACTGTGATTTGAACTTCTCAGCTGGAAAGCTGACAGCCCGGGTTTGAGAGCCATGTGCCCTGTGACGGGATGAGTTCTCATTACTTGCCCTAGTAGTTTGAAAGCATGCAAACGCAGGTAGATAAATAACCACCATTTCAGTGGGAAGGTAACAGTGTCCTGTGCACCTCAGTGTATAATCATGCTGGCCACTGAACTATGGAAGTGTTTTTGGACAACACTAGTTCCCTCAGCTAAGAAATGGAGATGAGTACTGCTTCCTAGAGTCGATACAATTGACAAAGGAAACCTTTACCTTTTTACTTAGACATGAAACCTGGCTGACGAACTATGGGCCAGTTATTTTCTCTCAGCCCTCTCCATATCACATGGTTGTGGTTTTGGGGAAACAAGAGTCAGAAACATTAAGTATATGTGCAGTATCATGTGGCAAAAAGGAGTCCTCTTGTTTAATACTATGACTTTATCTACATGTTACATAAGCCATGATTGCTTTCATTAGTTATTATTAACAATATTTATCATTGTCTGCCTGTCTAGCTGTCTAGCTGTCTAGTTACCAGATTCTTCCAAAATGGCTTACAAGCAATATAAATAACCATAAATAATGTTTATATACTATTAAACAGAGCTGGAATTCTGTTAGCCACATGGAGATTTTTCTTCATGCATAAAGTAGCCCTTTCAAGGTCAATCTTGTAATCTTCTTGATCCATTCACCTTATTTGTTGTTCTCCCTTTCTATGTCTTCCAACAACACTCACTCCTCTTTTCTAATCCATCATCTGCTTTTATCTGCTAGCTGATCATCACCCCAATGGAACAGTCAATTTTTATGTGGTCCAGGAATGATTGATTAGTTCTTCTTGCAGCCCATGGTACTCCTAGTAGCTTTCTCCAAATCCATAATTCAAACACGTTTATCTTCTTTCTCTTTTTCAGTGTCCTCCTTTCAAGTCATACATTATTACTAGAAAATCAATTTCTTTAATTTTTCTGAACTTTGTTGTGTTTAGGATATCCTTATTCTTCATGAACTAGTCTAATACTGTCATTGCCTTTTCCCCTATGATTAATCTCTTCTTTATTTCTCTAGCACATCATCCTTTTTAATTTATTATTGAATTCAAGGGAACAAAACTATCGGCCACCTTTGCTGTCCTATCCACAACCATAAATTTATTAACATGCTGGTTGACATTATATTCTTCTCCTCTGTATTTTCACTGCCCATTTTTACTTGCATACAGATGTAACAATAAAAATATATATATTAAAACTACTACTCTCTGAGATTCTTTGCATACATCAATTAGTAGTAATGATTGAATGGGGGGAAATGATGCCAGCTAGGGCAAACTTCTGGGATTGACTTTGTCTTGACATTTTTTCTGTTTCCTAGGTATATAAGAGCATAGTGAGTCATAAGCTGGTTTACTTGGAGTGGAGCAGTGTTTGTCAACCTCAGCAACTTTGAGATAAGTGAACTTCAAGTCTCAGAATGCTGACTGGGGAATTCTGGGAATTGAAGTCCACTCATCTTAATGTTGAGGTTGGTATATTTTACCAAGAAAATCCTTTGCAATGTAGAGGAGATGATAATACTCTTCTACATCACAAATAATTTTTCAGAGAAAGTAGAGGTTCTGAAACCATGGGAACTGTAGTACAATCAGACATTGTTTAAGACTATGATGAAAACAAAAGATAAAATTCCATGAAGGCTTGTTCTGGAAAAATCTATGATAAAATACCTCAGGGATATAATACCTATCTGTGAGCATATTGTTTTTGTTTGGCTTGATCAAAAGTGTAAAAAACAACAACATGTACATAAAACAGTGCCCACTATTAATAAATATTCTGCAGTAATATTTATCATAAAAATGTTTACCTAATTTTTAAATATATAAATCTTATATTTAGAGTAAGACATGCAGCTGAATGTTTTATGATTATCCTGAATATAGTTAAATTAACATCCATAACATGCCTTCTTTAAAAAACACTTATTAAATGCAAACATATGAGTAAACATTTCTCAGTTCACAACATTAAATAATGAGACTTAATATTTCAATAACACCTTCTTTTAAAACTGCCCAAGAAAACATCAGTTAAATTACTTTCCTAGCCCCCTGTGATGCAGATTCATAAAGAAGTTACATTCGAAAATGCAAACATAAAATCGCTCCACTGATAAAAGTACAGCCAAATCACAGTGTGGGAAAAGCTATAACACAGCATGATATAGAGAAGTGACTTGAGTCTAAATTCTAAATACATCCACACATTTTTATCATTACTTGCAGTTGTTTGTTAGTGACACATTCACCTGCATATAGTTGAAAAAAATGGTATTTTCAGGATCCAGCAAGCCTGTGGAACTGAAAGAGAGAAAGAAAGGAGAGAGAGAGAGAGAGAGAGAGAGAGAGAGAGAGAGAGAGAGAGAGAGATCTTTAAATTTGTTGACAGTTTTTTCAGTACATAGTGTGGTTTTTACTTGAGGAATCTTACTTGACAACAGATCGAATGCATTTTCTAACAATAGGTGCAATCAGTATCAGAAAGAGAAACAGAATAGAAGAATTGGAAGGGATCTTGGAGATCTTCTAGTTGAACCCCCTGCTCAAGCAGGAAACCCTATATCATTTCACACACAAATGGCTGTCTAGTCTCTTCTTAAAAGCCTTCATAGATGGAGCACCCACAACCTCTGAAGGCAAGCTGTTCCACTGGTTAATTGTTCTCACTGTCAGGAAATTTCTCCTCAGTTATACATTGCTTCTCTCCTTAATTTGTTTTCACCTTAATTTGTTTCTTGTCTTGCCCTCAGGTGCTTCAGAGGTTCTACAGCATTCAAAGACAAAGGAAATGAACCCTAACAGCTTTGAAAACTATATGTATGTGTGCATATAAACACTCCAAATATGTAGTGTATGTTCAGAAAAAAATTCAGTAACATGGGAAGGGCAAGATGAAAGGCAAAATTTTAGCCACAAAACCATTGTTTATGAATGAAGCAACAAAACGTACCCCAGAATAACACTTGGTAGAGAAGGCCTTGCAAAAGGTACTCAGATGTCGTGATGTGTCTATACCTACAAACATCAGAATCATTCAGAAACTCCATGGAAATGAAAGTTGGACTTTGAAGAAGCAGGATAGAAAGAGTATTGCTGTTTTAAAATTTTGTTTGAAATCAGCCAAGGAAAAGTGAGGACAACAATATTGAAATTTCTGGTCCAAAATATTGTCGAATTTCAGTATTTAAATTTTTTATTTGCTGAAATGGCTTTACAGCAAGAAATGAAGCCTCTTCTGTTCTCTCTCTCTCCCATCACCACCTAAGCAATGTAAACAGTAGTTGTTGTTATATACATTTTAAATAAAAATATAAATCCACAAATGCAGGAATTTCTGGAGGGAATATGTTTTCTGCTGGAATAAAACCTTGGCCTTCGTGGACCCTGATTTGGCTCTGAGAAGAAAACAGCACCCTGGTGTGACTACTTCCTCAGCATTATTATAAAGGCAGTAGAAATGGGTAAACATCCAAGTGGTTTAAATAGGTAGAAGGGTTATCAACTGTCATGTACATGGTGATTAGTGACTGGACGTGGGCAAGCAGTATTTAAGGATGTGACATCTGTTGCCAAGTTCAGTTTCAGATCTACTCTGAAGAAGCCAGGAGCATGGCTAGTGAGAAGTGTCAGCATATATTTATTGTCTCATGCAGAATTTCTTAGCAGTTATTTTGCCAATAAATAGATGTGAACTACTGCTCTCCTTGTCCCTCTCTATTTTAATTGTCACATGGAATGATAAATAGTTTGAGATGGTAGGTTGATTGGTCAAAAGGGTGGTGGGGGGAAATGATTCTTTCCCATCATCTTGGATAAAGTTTTATAGCTTTATTGCACTGACCTGCGAATATTAGGGACAGTAGCTTGCATGAGAAAGATGAAATCACTGCATTTTCTTAGTATCTGCTCAATTTTTCCCCATCAAAATCTGTTTTCACTTATCTACAGAGACATTCCATGAAGCCTCTGTTGTTTTGCTTGATGAACTATTGTTCAAACTTTTGGGAGATCAAAGAAAAGAAATGGGGAATTGGGGAGCAAAATTACCCAGATGCCTTTCAGAGCTTAGTCAAAGCATTTCTTTTCACCTAGTGATCATTACTGAATTGTATTATGTTAATAAGAAAAACTATATTTCAGTCTTTCTTGAGCCAGGTGCTGGCTGTATTAAGCATAAAGAAAAAACGCTAATGTTTCTTTTGAAGTCTCTCCTTTAATCTCTTTGCTCTTCAGAGTGTTGATCTATTTTTTTTACTCCCAATAAGGCAAGTCGTGAGATATTTATTTTTAAAAATATGGATATCAACAATGAACTGATTTAAGCTACATATTATGAGACAATAACTTCAGACTTTGTGTCTATATTGTATGTGGATCACACTATCATTTCAGTTTTAATTAAAGGATTATGGTAATAAGTCTTATTCAGAATGGCAATATAGATCAGCAGCTTTCCCTTCTTCCAAATTGTTTTCCCTAGAGGCATTTCATTTGTCTTGGTTATATACATATGTTCTATTTAGCATTTCTAATAGTTTTTAAAAAAACCCTTGTCACCCCCACCTAACCTCAAATAATATAGCTATGTTTTTCCAGATGCCATGAGCAAAATACAATGCAGTTTCGCCTCTCCTTATCTCACATAACAGAAAATCCCAAGATCCCCTTGGCCTATTCATTAGATTTGCTAGGGAATGTGTCAGGCAACCATTTGTAATAAGCATAAATAATGAAGTTATATCTTAGTCTAGAAAGGAACTATGTCTGTTACTCTTCTCTTTGAAAATAACTAAACAGTTCAATCCATGTCCACTTTTTTTATGCAAATGCTCCAGTACATTCAATGACTATAGTTTCAAATACACACTATGATAGGAATAAATGGTAGCAGTGCATGTTATTTATTTTTTTTTCAGAGAGCAAACACAAATATACACAAAGAACAAGATCCATCAGTCACCTGGGGTGTGGGGGTGGGGGCTAACCTAACATACATATCACAATCTTGTAGGACCATTTGTTTTAACATTTATTCTCCATAAACTCATAGGAGTTTTCAGCCATTTAGATATATATTGATCTTAATTTGAAATAAACGATTTGAGATATTTGTCTATACCAACAATGAAAACTTGCTTGGAATAACTATGCTGAGATTATTCTGAGATATTTGAATGAATTCAAATAATATATAAGATTCATTTCTACTGTTTCTATAACTCCCTTAGATCCAACAAAGAGTATTTTATTCAAATTAAATGGGATGTTTGAAAATGTACTACATCAATATATTTGCATGAAGAACATTGATATTTATCAATAAAGCAAAAGTATTGTTGGCATACTGCATAATAACAATTTGTGTTCTGTTCCAGTCATCTTATCTCAAATGCCTTTACACTGTGAACAATGGCCTTCTTTTAGTAGACAGACAGACTAAAACAAATGGAGAAAGCAGTTCTACATAATCTGATGAGTAAAAAACATTCAATTTAGATAATCTTAACTAATGGGTTAAGATTACATTTCAATTCAATAAAGGAAAATATTCACCTAAGGAATGATCTCATAATTTAAATTACCATATTGAAGGCCTTTCCTGAATCCAGTGAACATCACCAAATGTACTTGAATGTATAGCTAGTAGTCTTACATTAACTGTAGCTTGTCACCCTCTTATAAAACCAGATTGTGCCAGATGAAACATTGATGATAATATAGTTTGAAGTCTTCAAGTCAAAACTGCTGTTAACATTTTAGTGTCTGCACTTAATAAAGAGGGCAATCACTTGCATAACTCTGCAGGAAATTTCCCTTTATTTAGAATTACAGTTATGAAAAAATAAATAGAAAAATGGAAACTTTTATCAAAATATATCACGATAAACCACCAAAATATGGCAGCAAGTTTCAAAAAATAAAAATTGGAACATGTAAATACATTTTTGAACTAGAAATCTGTAACAGAAGAGTCACGAAATGGCCTTGTGTGGCAACTGCCCATCTCTGCTTGCATGCTGATTTGGGCTCTACCACAACCAACAATTTTCTTTTGCCTTTTATTGTAAACCAACTTGAGAATAAATTTCTTAATTTAACCAGCTTGGGAATAAATTTTTTAACTTCTATGAACTTCATAAAGTTTACTGCTTAACATCTTGATAACAATATTGGACAATAGTAAACATTTCACTCTGAGGTGAATGGATACATAAATGTACACAATATTTCATTTTTATCTCCAAACTATATTTAGACTAAAGTAAGAAAATCTCATGAAAGAGTTTTTACATAAACAACACCAAGATCTGACCTAGCTTAGTATTAACAACGTATGTATATATTTTTTAAAAAATATTTTTTTATATAATAAAGCATGTGAATGAGAAATTTTATTTTATTTTATTCTTGCTCCTACTTACAAAATTCTTCAAGGTTTCAACCAGCCTCTTTTGTAAATTCAATATAGAAAAACTATCCAGTTCACTCTTAGTTTATTTTTTTTGTAATGGTAATAGTAATAAAGTTGGAAGGGACCTTGGAGGTCATCTAGTCCAACCCCCTGCTCAGGCAGGAAACCCTACACCATTTCAGACAAATGGCTGTCCAGTCTCTTCTTAAAAACTTCCAGTGTTGGAGCATTACTGCTTCTGGAGGCAAGCTGTTCCACTGATTAATTGTTCTCACTGTCAGGAAGTTTCTCCTTAGTTCTAGGTTGCTTCTCTCCTTGATTAGTTTCCACCCATTGCTTCTTGTCCTGCTTTCAGGTGCTTTGGAAAATAGCTTGATTCCCTCTTCTTTATGGCAGCCCTTGAGATATTGGAATACTGCTATCATGTCTCCCCTTGTCCTTCTCTTCGTTATGAAACGAAGAGAAATTGTAAATTCTTTTTATTAGCCAGCTTATTTTGTATGTGAAGTGTATCTATTTCCATGCCATTTTTATACTCTTATCATTTTAAAATCCACTTTTACATCAAGCTTGTCAGGTAAAACCTGTTCCTTTTCCATAACATCTTTGAATTACCATCTATCTATAGAGGCCGACACACTTAGAATTAACTTCTGGACACATTGTTCAAACATTTCCTTCAATATGTCCAATGTTAAAATTTTTTACTTTATTCTGTATTTGTAGGTTGAATTTCAGTGTTCTTCTCCTTTAATTGTAATGCTTCATTGCATCTAGTTATCTCTAGTGTCAACCTTCAAAGTCCCATCCTATCATTTTTTAAAAAATATTCAAAACAAAAGTATTTTCCCATGGAAAGTTTCTTATAATTAATTCCAAAATATTATTTTAAATACATCTGGATCCTTAGTCTATTTGTAACTTTCCAAAATCAAAGCTTATCAGCCTTTTGCTGTTTATTATTATTTTTAAAGTCCTTAAATTTGCATTTAAAACTTCTTTCATTCAGGGTTGAAGGAAAGTTACCCAGTGTTGTAAAATATGCTGAACCAAATGTTCCTGAAAAGCAGTTAAGCAATTTCTGAAAATCATTAGAAAAGGAAATTTGCAAACTCAATGTCCTTTTGAAGGTATCAACTGTGATTTGAGCAAAATGGCTATTCCTTCATCTCCCAGAGCTCTAAACTCACTGTAAATCATTATCATGAGCAGACTAGCTGGAGCACTTGAAAACAATCTCAAGTGGAACTGGAAGAGCTGGTATACATTCCTACACAGTTATTTCTTTCCTAGAGGAAAAGTACAGGAAAAGGCTTTGAGATACATATGCAATTCAGAATTGATCAATATTTCTGGAATCTCTGAAGAATCAGAAATTAAGATAATACTTTGTAATTCCTCAGAGCTGGAAGAGTCAGTTTCAGACCTTTTAATTATGGCCAATTCTGGTCAAGGTGGGAGGTCTTTTCTTTTTCTGATGCTGTAATTTGGAACCCATAATTCATTCTCAAAAAATATTACTTAGGACAGTGGTGGCGAACCTAGGGCACGGGTGGCACTCAGAGCCCTCTCTGTGGGCACACGTGCCGTTGCCCCAGCCTTGCCTCCCCCCGCAACCCCCTCCTCACCAGCAGTCCCTCTGGAGAAGAGTCACCCCCGATCATGGCCCACGCAGAGCAGCACAGCCAAGAACATGGCAGCCAGGCAGCGTAGACAAGACTTTGCCCTCACAAACCATCACGCACAGTTGATGCTGCGGGGTGCAGGCAGAGGGC
Organism: Crotalus tigris; assembly: GCF_016545835.1. NCBI lineage: Eukaryota > Metazoa > Chordata > Lepidosauria > Squamata > Viperidae > Crotalus > Crotalus tigris. Next base: position 384,172 of record NW_024097419.1, read on the forward strand.
GTGGCCGCCATGGTGCTGCTGGGCTGCCTGGGTGATCTGCGGCGGGTCCTGGAGGCAGTGAGTGGCCCTGTGAGCAGGCGGGGTGGGGGTGGGGCAGGGGATGGAGTGGCGGCAGAGCCAGTTTTTGGGCACTCGGTCTCTAAAAGGTTTGCCATCACTGACTTAGGAGGTAACAAGTGAAGTTGTTAGCTGCAAGATCCAATCTGGGTCAGTCACTGGGACCAGAGTTTTAATCTTCTGAGCTTTCAGACTTGTGCTGGACCTCATCCTCAGGGAACTTCTCTCTACCGGAATGTGTGCTTTGGGCTATTCTATGCATAGTATTTATGTAGTGCCTTCCTATTGGTTGATTGGTATGTTGATTGGTGATTAGCTAGGGGAGGGAGAGCCTGGGAAATGGGCCCCTTGTTAATCAACAGGAGTGTTGCCAGGGAAATGATTGAAGCCTGGGAAACGGACCCCATGTCAGTCAACAGAAGTGCTGATTTATCACTAGCTTATCAGGTACTTAGGAGCCAAGGACTTGACCGCACAAGGAAACAACAGCCAATTGCCAGTCATCAACACACCAATCAACCAATAGGAAGGCACCACATAAATATGGTGCATAGAATAACCCAAAGCGCACATTCTGGTAGAGAGAAGCTCCCTGAGGATGGGCTCCAACATAAGTCCAAAAACTTGGAAGACTAAACCTTTGGTCCTGATGTCTGATCCAGGTTGGATCTTGTAACATTATCCTGGAACATGTGCTGTATATTTGCCTTCATTCATGAAATTGTTTGCTTTTCAATTAGCTTATATTTATATTTAACTAATTAATCTATAGAACAACCCAATGTTAGGCAATGCTCTTCAAAATTTATGGAGAAGTTAAGATTGTTGATTAAGCAGTTCATATTAAGAAACTGGAATGTCTTTTTCTAAGTAGTAATAATAATAACAACAATATAGTTCTGCTGAATCAAGCCAAGGCATTTTGTTTCTTAGAGTAGCCAACTAGATGCCTCTCAGGAGATGGATACTTACCTCTCTTTTGCAGATGTTTCCTGCAGCTGGGATTTGGAGTCCTTGGCCTGAATTATTAAGACTGATAGACCTAGACCAGGAGTAGGCAACTTTGGCTCTTTTATGACTCATGGACTTCAATTCCCAGAATTCCTGAGCCAGCATGGCTGGCTCAGGAATTCTGGGAGTTGAAGTCCACGAGTCATAAAAGAGCCAAGGTTGCCTACCCTTGACCTAGACCAGTGATGGTGAACCTTTTAGAGACCGAGTGCCCAAAAACCACCCCCCCACCCCCATCCCTGTTCCACCCTGCCCGATGGGTCACCCACCACCTCCATGGCCCACCACACATCACAGCAGCGCCATGGCGACCATGCCTTCTGCACGTGCCCCACAGCATCATCTGTGCGCGATGGGGCACAAGGGCAGAATCTTGTCCCCGCTGCCTGGCTACCATGTCCTTGGCTGTGCTGCTTCACGTGGGCTGTCCCCAGGGGCGACTCTCCTCCGGAGGAGCTGCTGGTGAGGAGGGGGCCATGGGAGGAGGCAGGGCTGGGGCAACGGTGCATGTACCCACAGAGAGGGCTTTGAAAGCCGCCTATGGCACACGTGCCATAGGTTCGTCACCACTGACCTAGACTGTATCTAATCTCCTTTCAGACACCCAGATTCATGATCATCATTACATCTTGCAGTAATGTCTTCTACAGGTTTATTATGCTCTTGTCAGAATAGGAAGATAGGTCAGAATTCAGGGAAAGTTTTTTTTTTTTAAAAAATGTTTAAGTTGATTTCTTATGTTTAGTCTCCCTTCTTTAAACAAATTTTCTCAGGTCCCACTAGATAAACAGATTTTAAATGTTGCTCAAAACATCATTAATGTTTTTCATTCCTTGAAGGCTTGAATTTATAAAACAAGTCATATCAAGACAGTCCATGCGATTTGAGGGTCCTTAACCTTTGTTCAGGTCCATAAATTTTGTTTAATGTAATTTATCATTGCTGGCTGCTAACTGGAACCAGATGTTGGAATTATATCTCATCAGGACTTCTATAAGTTCTGATTGATTTCTAATTTAAGATGTTGGTGATAACTTCAAAATCATAAATGGTATGGCACAAGGCTAACTGAACCATTACTTGCTGTCAACTCTGCCTGCCAATTAACATATAAATAGTCCCCTCCTGTTGGAAGCAGGTGATGACATAACTAAGGTCATCTCAAACAGGGGCACCTGATTTTCAGCATGGTCTTTTCAAGCAGGCTTGCCTAGAACATGCATTAAATACACGTATTTTCACAGCCTTAACAGAGGTGTACTCCCTTTGAAAGCATTCTAGTATTCCAACCATAACCTGGGATCAGCAACTGGATATTGGGTTGAGCCAGTCAATTGCAGGGCTTAAGTCTTGATGCATGCCAATTCAGACTTTCTGGCTTCAGGTATATTTCCATTCAGATAGTCATGTATTTTGATTTTATTTAGATTTCTGTTGATATACAGGTGTGTATTTTAAAGAAGGTAATCTGGATAGTAGAGCAACCTGATTTTGAAAAGTGGCTTATAAGTAATAATAATAAAAAAAATAGCACTAAGGGTATATAATAGCAACCAAATAGACATAGAGGATTGGAAATCACAAAAGTCAGTATCTACATTCTAAGTGAATTTGCTCCCGTGTTTGTGTGCGTGTGTACGTGTGCATTATAACTCCAGTATATTGTCTAATTTCCTCTCATATAATGTGCACAATACTCCTACACTGATATTTTCTAAAACTGAAATTGTGTTTGAAAATCTTGTAGGTTTGTTCCAGCAACACCCAATCATGCACTGATTTACTTTTTCTTTTTTAACTCTAACAATTTCAGTCATCAACCAACTAATATAAATGCCAACCTATTCCCTTGACAGCAGTAGAAACTTACACTATGAGAAATAAAGTCTACCCGGTGTACACTTATGTTTATGTGTAATTAGCAAATGCAAAGCAAATCTAGTTTAACAGGAGAACAAATTGTTGTGGCAAGAATGCATCATCCACAGGGCATTCAAGAGCAGGTGAGTAATCTTTTAAAAATATTTGCAATCTGTTTTATAAGCACAAGTGCTGGTAAAGAAATGCCTGGGAGGGGGGGGGGCATGTTTTTTTATCATAACATTTTATTATTTGTACTTGACAACAGGGGGCAGAGATAATTATGTGTATAGTTTTTGTTTAAATGGGGCACCAGAGAATGAAAATATCCCTTAATTTGTCACTCAGAATGTAGATCTTAATTGCAGTGCTATAATGTGCCATTAGCAACACCCCGTGCCACGATAATGAAATGCTGGGCTCACCAAAGAAAACTGGTGGTCTCAAGAAGAGGCAGCTGAAAACCAAACCAGAATTTGCACCACAGAAAGTATAACTGCTCAAGGCATTGTGTTTTTAGAAAGTAAATTGGCCTCAATCAAGGTAGCAATGGAGGAGCAATGTGTTGGGCATGCTATCGTTTTTCTAAAAGCTAAACTGTTCCATTATATTGTCAGTTGTGGACTTACTAAATTTATGAAATTTCCCAAATGCCACACTTCAGTCTTTTCTTTAAAAACAGTATACAGTATGCACTGGAACTATGTAGAAGGACAAGGTGACAAAGGAAAAGCATCTTTATCCTAATCTCAGTTCAGCAGTTTTCAGGTTTCCTGGATAATTGAAATCCTGAAGTACTAGAACAAAGATGATTAGGAGACTGGAGGCTAAATCATATAAAGAACGGCTGCTGGAAGTGGGTATGTCTAGTTTAGTGAAGAGAAGGATGAGGAGGGACATGATAGCAGTGTTCCAATATCTCAGGGACTGCCACAAAGAAGAGGGAGTCAAGCTATTTTCCAAGGCGTCTGAAGGCAAGACAAGAAGCAACGGGTAGAAAATAAGCAAGGAGAGAAGCAACCTAGAACTAAGGAGAAACTTCCTGACAGTTAGAACAATTAACCAGTGCCAACAACCTGCCTCCAGAAGCATGAATGCTCCAACACTGGAAGTTTTCAAGAAGAGACTGGACAGCCATTTGTCTGAGCAGGGGGTTGAACTAGATGACCTCCAAGGTCCCTTCCAACTTTACTATTATTATTATTATGGATCATCGCACAGTCAGCCAGATGTTCAGACTGGATTTGGCATTTTGTCTACCTATCGAGTCCTTACCCAGGACCTGGGATAGGCAGATGTGGATGTTTGATGGTATTACAGGTATCGTTGCAGGATGGAAGCAGTTCCTAGTAAGGCCGCCTTTTGCAATTGACTAATAGCAAATTTGTCAATGCCAATGGTGTTCAAGTGGTGCTCCAGTTGTTTTGGGATTGCACCCAAGGAGCCTATTACTATTGGTACTACCCTTGCTTGCTTTTGCCATAGTCTTTCTATTTCTATTTGTAGGTCTTTGTATTTTGTGATCTTCTCCAGTTCTTTCTCGTCTATTCTGCTGTCTCCAGGGACTGCCACGTCCACTATCCAGACTTTTTTGTCTTTCTTATTGACAATTGTTAAGTCTGGGGTTTTATGTTGCAGGTGCTTGTCTGTTTGAATTCTGAAGTTCCAGAGCAGTTTAATTTTATCATTTTCTATGACTTTCTCTATTTTGTGATCCCACCAGGTTTTGCTTACAGGCAAATTATATTTTTTGCAGATTTTCCAATGCACCATTGTTGCTACTTTGTCATGCCGCTGCTTGTAGTAAGTCTGTGCAATCTTCTTGCAACAGCTTACCAGGTGGTCCACTGTTTCTTCAGCTTCTTTGCATAGGCGGCACTTACTGTCTGTTGCTGTCTTCTCAATTTTGACTTTATATGCATTTGTCCTTAAGGCCTGGTCTTGTGCAGCCAGAATTAGTCCCTCGGTCTCTTTCTTCAATTTTCCTGCTCTTAGCCATTGCCAGGTCTTGTTATTACCTGCTTTCCCAGCTATTTGTTTAATGTATTGGCCATGTAGTGCTTTGTCTTCCCATGCCTCTATTCTGTTCTTCATTTGGTTTTTCTTGTAGGCCAGTTTGGTCACTCCAGTAGTCAGTAAGCCTTCCTGATATACTAATTTCAATGCATCTTCATCATTGTTCTTCAGATATTCTTCCAAAGCCATTTTTTCTTCTTCAACCATCTGATGTACTTGTAGCATTCCACGCCCACCTATTTGCCTTGATAGATAAAGTCTGTCAATGTCACTGCGTGGATGAAGGGCATGATTCATTGTCATTATTTTTCTGGTCTTCCTATCCATTGCTTTTAGTTCTGCTTGAGTCCAGTCCACTATTCCAGCTGTGTACCTAATGACTGGAATTGCCCAGGTGTTGATTGCCTTTACGGTATTTCCTCCATTGAGTTTGGACTTTAAGATCTTCTTCACTCTCTAATCTTTTTCTTGACTTCAGTGTGCTTGATGTTGTCAGCTTGAAGGATACCCAAGTATTTGTAGTACTCTTCCTCATACAGACTCTTAATGTTATTTTCGTGGGGCATCTTGATTCCTTCAGTTTTCACTATTTTTCCTTGTTTGATAGTAAGTGTGGCACATTTGTCCAAGCCAAACTCCATTACAATATCTTGGCTATATATACGGACAGTGTTGAGCAGCGATTCTATTTCAGATGATGTTTTTCCATACAGCTTCAGATCATCCATATAAAGGAGGTGGGATAGTCTGGCAGATGTTTTTGATGTTTGATAGCCATGTCCTGAGTTATTCAGTATTGTTGACAGAGGAAACAGTGCAATAACAATAGTAATGGTGATAATGAATCTCCTTGAAATATTCCTCTCTTGATATTAACCTCTCCCAGCCTCTCACCATTGATCTGCAACTGTGTCTTCCATTGTGCCATCGATCTTTGCACAAATTTTCTGATGTTTCTACTGACTCCTGTTATTTCTAGGCACTTGATTATCCAATCATGTGGCAGAGAGTCAAATGCCTTTTTGTAGTCAATCCATGCCACATTCAGGTTGGTCTTCCTTCTCTTGCAGTTTTCCAAGATCATTTTGTCTATTAGGAGTTGATCTTTTGTTCCTCTGCTATTGGGGTTGTTTCCTTTCTGCTCAGGTGGAAAGAGATTGTTTTCAACTAGATGCTGTTGTACTGCATCAGCTACCACACCAGTTAGTAACTTGAAAGTTGTTGGTAAGCAGGTAATTGGCCTGTAGTTGCCTGGTGTTGCCCCTTTTGCTGGATTTTTCATTATTAGGTAGGTTTTTCCAGTTGTTAGCCACTTTTCAATTTCTCCTCCTTGTAGTATATTGTTGAACTGCTTGGCAATGGGTGGGTGTATAACAGTTACTGGTAGACGTTTCAATCAAAACTCATACAGTTCATCTTCACCTGGTGCTGACCAATTTTTGATTTTCCTTGCTCTTTTTTCTACCATTTTTGTTGTTATTACTAGTTCTTTCATTTTAACTTCTGTTTTATTTGCATCCACCTCTTTTAACCAAGCCGCATCCTTGTTGTATTTCTTTGGGTTATCCCATATCTGCTTCCAGAACTGCACTGTTTCTTCCTTGTCAGGTACTGACTGATTCCTTGCAGTTTCTCCATTGATGGATTGTTAGAAACGTTTCTGATTGGATTGAAATTGGAGGTTCTGCCTATAGTTTGCAATTCGAGCTTCATATCTACTGATTTTCCTGGCTATAGCTGTTATTTGGTGCTTTATTATTTCCAGTGCTTCCTTGATCTTTCTTGTTTCTAAGTGGTATTTCTTGATTAGGTATTCTTTGGTCTTCTTGTTCTTCAGCTTCTTTTCTTTCATCTGTTCTAGCTTGCTTGCATGTGATCTTAACTTGCTGATCTTATTTTCTAGTCTAACCTTCCATTTTTGTGGTGCGCTGTTTGTTTTTTCTTCTTTGTTGATTTTGCATCCCAGGTATTCAGTTATAACTGCAGCTGTGCTGTACATTAGTTGGTTTGTTTCTTGCAGTGAATTGGTGCTTATACTTGATATTGCAGTATTTGCATCTTTTAATGCTTGTGCTAGCTGTTTCTTTGGAACAAGCTTCAATGCAGGCAGCCTTATTCTGTTGTTTTTGTGCTGTTCTAGATGCTCAGTTATTCTTTGCTTCAATTCTTTTATTTCGTTAGTTAGAGGGTTTTGTTCTTCCTGAGGAAGAGGTGCCTGGTTTCCAAATGAGAGCAGTTGTATATCTCTGCTGGATTCCTTCACTGCCAACTCCCCCTGGTTTGCCTCTACATTCTGAATTACTTCTGGTAAGGCTTTGATTTCTTTGCCCTGGGTAAACCTTTGCAGTTTGTCCAATTCTGTTTCTGTGAATACTTTATTTCGTATTATAAATCAGCGTTGATCTGCTAGTTTCTGTTCTGTTATTTCTGATTCTGGATCAGAACTGGTGCATTCGTTTTAGATATCCTCTTGGGCTTGATCTGTACTTTACTGTACTTTACTGTTGGACTGATCTGAAACTTTACTATTAATATTATTATTATTATTATTATTATTATTATTATTATTATTAATTGACCTAGGGTGTTCTTTTATCTATGTGTGTTTAAAGTAAGATATTCTGCTTCAATTTTATTTATTCAGATGATCCATGTTTCTAAAACATTCTTTGCTTAATAAGACATCCACACATATTTCTAAGCTATAGAACATGGTTTGTAAACCCCAGTAGCTGGAGTCACACATCACATTAAACCAAAATAATGTTATGTCTTGGTCTAAACTTTGAATACAATCCCTAGTGTCACATTTACACGTGCGTCTCTTGTTGCACTCCTTGCCCTTCTTTTCATTGCCCAAGTATTGATTCTGATATTTCATTTGTGAATTTTGTTCAAGAAGACCCTTCCATCATGTGTCATTCAAGCAATTCTCATGTAAAGTGACCTAGCTAACCAGGATAACAATACATGCTTCAATTAGGATTTAATCCAGAGTTGCTTCACCAGGAGGATGCTATGATGATGCCAAGAATCCCAAAAATATGAACAAGCTCACAATTCTGTTTCTTTCCCAGCAAAATTACTCTTCAGATAGTCCAAAATCACTCTTCAGATAGTCCAGGAGTTTTGATGTCAAACTGATTGGAAAAAACTGAGCAAGTAAATTTAAGATTCTAATAAGCAATGCTATTTCCATAAGGACAAATCCTTCATTGAGCATGCTGATGTGATTATGCATTGCTAATTTTCAAAGATATAAAACTAAGGTAGATAAGGTAGCGTATTACAGGACAGAAAAGGTGATCAATTGTGCCAAGTAATATTTTTTGCTGGAGACAATATTTGTGCAGCATTGACTGGGGTCATTGGTAATTCTTCGTATTAGGAGTAAAGAGATTTTGAGAAAGGGCTAACTAGTCAAAAGTGAGAAACAGATAATGGCTGGAGCAGGGCTTGAGACCATGAATAAGCCTGTGAGACACACTCTCTTGGGGTGCAGAAGTCAACAATGTGTCAGAAGAATAATTTGGGATTCCAATTTGAGCCGGGGCTGTGCAAAAATAAACAAAAATGAGATCCAGACAGCTGTGAGGAAAGAAGAAATATTTATTCCTAAAAGCAAAACAGCTTGTAGAGAAATGGGGTAGAGCAGCAGATTTTTATAGGGGGAGCTTGTCTGGAGGGAAGTGTCTATGTGCTGATTCTAGGGTGACTCTTGAGTGTTTGTGTGTTTGTTTGTGTATGTAGGTGTGATTATTCTTGTGAACACGTAGTTCCTTTGGGAGACCTAATTTAATTAACTCTGTTGTGTTTGCAGACCTTATCCTTTGATATGTGGATTAGGTCTGGGTAACCTATTTGGGGGGTTGAGGAAATTTACTAATATTAGTTGATTAACTAAGATTCAGCTTGACTGTCAATTATCTAGTGGAGACACTGAGTCTCAGATCATTGTGGAGTTTGTTAATATTTTAAGGGAAGATGGAAACAGTATAAAGAATCAAATATATTTGGATATAAAACTTCTCACAAATGGATAAGGAGGAACAAGCAGATGAGCCGAAACTAAGCTGTCCTGATTAATAGGAGAGGTCAAGGCCTTTCCTGGAAACAGGAAAGTAGTATAGGAACCATGGGCACAAGAGATGGGATGGGAACTTTAACCATTGCAACCTAGAACTTGTGCATGATACCATTATGATACAAGAAAGCCTGGAGCTAATATGCCTGAAGACATAGGCTGTTGAAAGGTAAATGGTAACAATTTTGCCCATGCAATAAAAAATCAGCTTAGAAGATGTTTACTATACCTCCATCTCCAAGAAGTCCTCTTAACTGAGAAGCCCTGATTCTCTCAAAACACCTACTTCAGTTAGCCATTTTTATTTGGAAGAAAAAGGCACTACCTGGCTTCTAGTTTAGAACATGTTTTCATCTCAATTAGGCCTCAGTGCTGATTTCCCAACAAAGATCAGGACTGTATTGATTGCTGGGAACAAGTATCATTTCTGGATTAACAATGAAGGTCATTATTTAGCATGGCTGCCCTTCCTTCTGTAAAATTATCAAATCTCAAAAAAATCTAGAAAAGTCACCTAAAAGATAATTTAAAATATTAGGGGAACAAAGCAACACAACAAAGAAAGGCTACTGCTTTTGGCTTACAGCAAAATGCTAATGACACTTGGGCCCCGATTTCCAAGTTATATTTTGTTATTATGGTTTGGAAATCTTGGATTATTTGAATATAATTGTTCTGTTATGACTGTGAAAGAGAACAAAGTCAGCCCAGGCATTTGATGGCAGGTGGTTTAGTAGCCACAAAATGAAGGTTCATGTCAGCTACTCACCTTATAATATGAAACTTCACACTTGATCAGTTACAAAGCCAAAAGGGGACAAGCAGAAATAAAACATGTCCTTTCCACCCAGGGCAAAGCTATCATTTGCAATGTGCATTGTAATTATTTATAGTTAATTATCCCAGTGGCGAATTTCAAGCATCAAAGACAGGGCATTTTGTCTCCTTGGCTGAAAAGAAAAGGGAGAAAAAAGAGGGGGAAGGGGAGATTAGGTCTTAGATGAGCCAAATTTCCAAAAATTTAGATGGCTGACAAAACTGAATACTTAGCTGGAAAAAGCAGCAATAGCTAGATGCCATCATTATTCTGTTTAGTGAACCACTAAAGACTGCACAAAATTTGTATTAAAGAACCCCTACCCAGTTTGGATAAATAGCTGTGATTTTCAGTTTCTTGCATGTTAATTTTTCTATGAGTTTCTACACCCTCTTGAAATATTTAGACCTAATTATGGCTAGAACTAATATGCTGTGGTATAATATTAAAAGAGATCAATGTTCATTTATGCAACTAAGCTAAAACTAATAAAATGAAGAACAGGAAGAAGAGATCATTCTGGGGTCTTAAATCTTGAGAAGACCATGTACTGTGTGATATATCTACAAACTAGCATGTCATAAAAACAATATAGCCACATTCACATGTAACATTAAAACATTCTTTGGCATTTCAAGGACAAGGCCAGAAGGACTGTCAACAAAAATCTGCAAGCTTTTTCTTACAGTTTGGATTAAAGTTAAATGAACTTTTCTTGAGTTGTCCAGAATCAACAAAGTGTACTTGATGCTCTGGTAACTGAAATACCTACTGTGTCTCCAGTCGACTAAGCATACTGAAGATAAACCTCAATTTAGAGTTTGGACATACAACAAAACTGCAGTTCATTTGGACATATAGTGAAACTAGTTAGGTAATGGAAACTCTTTAGCTCCTTATTGCAGATATGGACAAAGGCTCTGAACAAAAAAAATTTTTGTCCAGCATAACATAAAGACATTTAATACTGATTACATTTTGGCTCTTTTTAAATGATCTTTGTGGCAATGGAAGCAGGTAAACTATGGCTCATTTATCGATCTTCAAAAATATGTCCAGATACCTTTTGGATGTAGTTTGTACCATACTCAGCTAAACAGGTGAAAACAATAATAGACTCAATCCCAAACTACATCACTTTCCTCTGACACAATATATTTGCAAGGGACTGCCAGTGTTTTTGGAAGTATTTTAGGGAAGGTTGGGATTTTGAACTCTTTCCATTGAACCATCATTTCCACAATTAAAATCACTCCAGATAGTTGTTTAAGAGCATACAGTACATAGACACAATGAGGGCACATGCATCTGGTGCAGATTATGTAATTTGTATTAGTACTTTCATTGTTTCAAATTACATGATTTGCATCATTTGAACTAGAATACAATAATGTGGGGGAAGTCACCTCCCTCCGGCCCTCAGTACATGTGAAGGTAAGTTGAATACACGTATTCCTCACTTAATGATGAGTTGCTTAATGACCATTTAAAGTTACAAAGGACTACCCCAAAGTTACTTATGTCCTGATTCCAGAGTTCCAATGGTGGCAAGTTATGGTCACATGACTGCATTTTTGGAACTTGGCAACTGACTTGCCTTTACAGCTGATTGCATCATTCTGTGGTCATGTTATCAATGGTTTTTCCCCACATAACAACAAAAAACAGCCATAGAAATAAGTGGATCTGTTTAACAACTGTGGTATTCATTTAAATAACTGCTGCAAAGGAAGTTGTAAAATCAGGTTGGTCGTGTGGCCTCCTTGACTTACAACTGTCATAATTTATGATGGAAATTCCAGGCTTATGTTCCTAAGCTAAAGACTACCTCTATAGACCAATTGTCCTTCGTTCCATAGATTCTCTCAGCCCTCCCTTTTGCTTTTCAGGAATAGGCTCCTGATTAGCATTCACCAAGGTCCATGAAAAAAGGATGGTTCTCCCTTCCATGTTGTTCAGTTTTACGTAAAATGTTTCACTTTCCATCTTGGCAATTTCCAGATATGTTGACTACACTCCCCAGAAGTCTCACTCCATCATTGGCTATTATGCTGGGAGTTTTGAAAATTCTAGACCCACACATTTAAAGGACACAAATTAGGGAAGGTTGTGTTAAATCTTTATATGTTAGTACTGTAAAAATATATATTTCAAAATAATTAAAATGGATGGATGCTTTCTTAATTCTTCATATTTATCTTTAGGGAAGAACATAAGTTAATTTAATTTCTAGTAATATCCAAAGTTTTGAAGAAGAGATTTGATTCAAAGGAAACCCAAGCAAATTGAATCTTTAAATCAAATCTTGGAGGCATTTTAAGATGTGGAATCATACAAGTGCCAATAATCATTCCAAAGATAGTTTAGGGTTAGATCAGTGTTTTTCAAGCTTGCCAACCTCATGCTGGCTGTGGAATTCTGGGAGTTGGACTCCACAGATTTTAAAAGTTGCCAAGTTTGAAAAAGACTGGATTAAATAGACTTTGAGATGCTCCTTATTTTCTAGTTTAAAATACTGTTGTAGTTTTCCCTCCATATAGGGAACAAGTTGGGGGGCAGTTGAATGGTGTGATCTATTTTGAGTTAACATAAGTAGTTTGACAATAAAATTGTCAGATTGCTTGTAGAACAATTTGGATCTTACTCTTCTGATAGAATTTGTGAATTTTGTGATTATTGTTGTAATGATTTCATTTCACGTATAGAACTAAGATAATATTGTTAGACTATTGCTTTATATCATAATCAAGAGCAGAGTTTTAATTTCACCATTTTGACATTTTTCATCACACTCTATGAATAGCTCCTGATAATAATGTATTATGCACAGTAGATAATAATAACTCGTGCCAAGCATCAGGTTTTTTTTTTATTAAATGGTTATGCAAGCCATACCATGTCAATTTGTCTACCATCTCAGAAAAGGTAATGATCAGAAGGTGGTGTACTTAATCTTTAATAAGAATTTACTTTTTAAACATTTAAACACTTGAAGTAGAACATGTTTCTGCATTGCTTTAGCAGAACCTCTCTGTAGACTCTCTGCTGGGAGGTTTGGAGGGGGCTCTGCTCCCGTTTCCTTATCCATGCTTCTTCTGCCATAAGTGAACTGCAGCAGAAATATTTCAAAACATTGGTGGAATTTGGCAGAGTTAATATATTTTAGATGGTCTGTTATTCTTGTGTTTTCATTCCTTTCTGCCCAAATGAAACAGGTGCAGTTATCTTGATGCTTCCCCATCATAGCCTAGGGTCAAGTCTTGTATTGCATTGGATATTGAACTGATTCATATAAAATCTTATTGCCTTTGATTTGATTCAATTATTTCCATCTTTGAATCTTAAATATGAATGAATCTTGGCTGATTTGCACATCCTTATTAGAGATGCACAAAGCCAGCCTCAATGATAGCAAATCTTCACGTCTGTTGGAATATGCAAACTCTACTCTTTCATGATTGTGGTCTGATATCACATACAAATATGTAAGAGTCAGCATTTACATCATGAAGTTGCAAGCTATTACATCACTTGTCCCCTTCACATGGACACCCAAACTCTCAGGGACATCTACAGAAGAGGATACCCATCTTTTTTTTTAAACCCAGGGCTTTTATGTGTAAGATGTTACAGGGAAGGACTTTGATTGTTTAATTAGCTGCCATCTTGACTGTTTTGACCATTCATGATAGATGGCCCTTTCAGTGTATCAGTTTTGTGCAACCTTGCTGGTTTCTTCTTGGATTTCTTGTTTTTTTCTTTTTCAGTGGTATTGGGCTGGAATGGGCTTTTAAAATCTTATTTTTCAGAGTTTCCCAAGTTTCTTGAATTGTTTTCCACTTTAAAATTTTCATCCATGGAATCCTTTCCAAGATTTCTCTAAATTTGTTAAAATGAGCTCTTTTAAAGTCTAAGATGCTGGTTTCATTATGTTCTATTGTTTGTGTTTGCATTATATTGAATTCCAATATGACATGGTTACTCTCCCACAAAGTTCTGGTAACCTCAACCCCCTCCATCACTTCTTCTGTTAGTAAAAATTAGGTTCAGTACAGTTGTCCCTTTAGTACGTTCCTCTACCTTTTGGATGACAGAGTTGTCAGCTAGGTTGGACAGGAACCTGTTCAATCTCCCACTTGATGCAGAATTTGTCTCCCAGTTGATGTCAGGGTAGTTAAAATCCTCCATTACTAATGTCTTGTGTTTCTTACATACATTTGTTAACTGGTTAGCAAAAAAATCAGCTATTTCTTCTTGGTTGAGTGGCAGTCATTTTTTTTTCCTTTATATTGACTCATATGCATTCTTGGAGGCTTTCATTCCTGGTTTTGTGCATTTCTGTGGAGATGTAGTGATCTCTTGTTTATAATTGTTTATTTTGAACAGTTTGTATCCTTCCATCAGTATATTCTAATCATTAGTTTCATCCCATCAAGTTTCGGTAATAGCAACTATATCATATTTGCCCTCATGTACTAGTACTTCAACTTTGCCTTGCTTGTTCCCAAACTTTGAGCCTTTGCGTATAGATGTTTAAATCTTTTATGGCTGATCCTGGCTATGCTTCCTCTATCTCCTACTTTATATCTTCCTTCTTTTTCTTCCTTCTCATCTCTCCCTACCTCATTGTTTAATTGGTTTTCTTGGGGCTTATGCTTGGGATTAGGCCCTAAAGATCCTAAGGAGTGGTCACTCTTCCCCTGAATTTTAGTTTAAAGCCCTCCTGATAAGTTGAGCCATTCATTTTCTGAAAACACTCTTCCTGGTTCTTGTAAAGTGTAGCCCATCCGTCGCCAGAAATCCTTCATGTAGATAATAATCAATAGTGTCAATTGTGTTATGTCTTCTTTGGAACAGTCTGTTCCCAGAAGATGGTGTTATAGAACAAAAAAGGTCCATCTAACAACACGAATAAGAATTTGAACAAGAATTTAGACATAAACAAAATTGGATGAGGCTTTAAAAATTAAGAAGAAAATAAAAATGATGATCCCAGACACACTGAGAAATAAATGACTTCTTTATTTAGAGGGACATGATTTGCAACTGGGTTGGCACGCTTTCCTATGGTATGAGAAAAATAAAGTACATAAATACTTTCAAACTCACGCTATAAGGAAAGTACTACTCGGAGTGGGAGAGAATTAAAAATAAAATTCATATGAAAATACCTGAGTGGCTTTCAACAATGGAAACATTTGCATATCCGAACTTAATTAACTATGATAAACTTGTGGTCTATAAAGATATTTTAGATAAAGAAGGAAAACTTAAAGATAGGCAAGATCTTCAACAAAATGGTATTGATTTAACATGGTAGTCATATTTGCAAATTCAAACAAAAATATGAAAAAGATGTAAAAGTAATGGGATTTTACAAAGAACAGACACTATTAGATAAAATACTCTTGAAAACAGATGAAAATTTGATTAAGAAACTCTATAAATTTTTGTTAAACTGGAAGATGGAAGAAGAACAAGTGAAAGAAACAATGATAGTGTGGGCAAAGAATTTTGGTTATTCTATAGATTTAGAAGATTGGCAAAAATTATGGGACCGAAATATTAAACTTACTAAATCAGCTGCATATAAGAAAGATTTATATAAAATGTTTTATAGATGGCACATGACACCAGTTAGATTAGAGGAAATGTTTAAAAATGTATCAAATATGTGTTGGAAATGTAAACAATAACCAGGCACTTATTACCATCTCTGGTGGATATGCCCTAATGCTAAGAAATTTTGGTTTAAGATTCATATGTGGCTAGAAAAGATGATTAAAATACAGATAGAATAAACCAGAACTCTGTTTGCTAGGAATATTAGGCTTGAATTATGGAAAAGAAAATGAGTATTTAATATTACAGCCGCGAGAATAACATTTGCCCAATTTTGGAAAAATGAAAATTTACCATCTGATTAGATTATAATAACAAAAATATTTGAATGTGCAGAAATGGATAGATTAACTTTAGAAATGAAAGAGAAAGAAGATACAATTATTTTACAACATGGGGAAATTTTTACCAATGATTAGCAATACGATAGAATAAGAAAAGGTTATGAAACTTAAAGAGATAATTGATAATTTGTATTTATATTTCATGATTATTTGTATGAACTTGTCTTTTTCTGTTTTTTTTTCTCTTTTTTTGTATTTGTGATATATAGTAAATTATAACCAATAAGTAATATATTACTATTTTAAAGTTATTACAACTAATTAGTATTAAGCATTGTTAATTAGTTAAATGAATGAGACATATTGATTAACTTGTTATTTACATGACTATATTGAAAGCTGTTTAATACTAGAACAGGGCTTTTCAACCAGTGGTATGGGTACCACCTGTGGTACATTTGCACCTGGCAGGTGGTATGCGACCATCCTAGAAAAGTGGTAGCGGGGGAGGGGAATGAGCTGAACTGGTGGCAGCACCGCACAAGCCTGAGCGAGAGATGGCTGGAGCTACAGGGCTGTCAGGGCTCAGAGGAAGCACTAGGATCAGTGCCGCTTTCCAGCTGATCGGTGTTTCTTTGGGGCTGTCAGGGCTCAGTGGAAGCACCAGGATCAGCGCCAGGATCCAGCTGGAGCTTGGTGCTGATCCTGGCGCTTCTGCTGAGCCCAGAAGAAGTGCCGATCAGCTGGAATGTTGCAGCATCTCCAGGGTCTTGTGATTTACATTCAGATGCTTGGCAACTGATTCATATTTATGATGGTCACAGTGTCCCAGGGTCATGTGAAATGACCAAAACCTGCTGCAACCACCCAGCAGACAGGTGGAAAAAAACCCAAACACCACCACCCCACCCCGCTGCCAATCCCCCACAGAAATGCTCACAACAATGAAAACCTCAAACAGGAGGAAGAGTGCCGCTGGGTGGGCAGGCAGGTATCTTGCTCAGCTGTGGCTTGGGGGGCACTTTTTCAGTGCCACTGTAACTTCGAACAGTCATTAAGCGAACTGTTATAAGTCAAGGACTACCTGTACTTTATCACTTTTTTCCTTTTTTGGGGGGGTCATCAAGTTTTTGACACTTTGCTAGGCGACTGGTGGTACTTGGATATTGCCATATCCTAAAAGTAGTACAATGGGTGAAAAGGTTGAAAAGCCCTGTTCTAGAGTAATCATTAAGTTTTAACATGTATACCCGGATGGGTTTACTTGCTGAAGCGATGTTATTTTGTGGGATTGTTCCACTTTTGTGTTTACCCCCTTCCTTTGGTTTAACCCTTTTGTATGTCTCCCTTTGTTTTACTTTGTTGACCCTATTCCCTTGTTACCCTTAAAAAACTCAATAAAATATTTGTTTTAAAAAAAATGATGATCCCAGAGAGCAATTGAAATGATTTGTTTTTGCTGGACATACAAAAGTGGCTGTTCAAAGTATTGAAGAAATGTGAAACAAGGATCAACAATCATCTGAACGTATTAAAGAGCAAGATCATTTTACATAAAAAGAACAAATACAAAATCAATTTATTTGATCAGGGCTAAAACTGGGGATATTATTTTGGGGGTTCTTTTGCAGGACTTGCTGGAAAAATGTTGGGGTATTTGGGGATTCTTTTGGGGATTGGAAAAATGTTATATATTGGATTTGCTTTCATTAACATGATGTTTCAGCCTTTTCCCTTATGATTATTTTATATATCCTAATCTGACAGCATTTAAATTTGTATCTAACTGTCCTTTTACTTAAAAAGAGGATTTTAAAAAGAAATTATCCCTCTTTTTCATGTTAAACTTTAGCCTTTTGTTAAGACTAGGATCCTGGGTCCAGTTTGTGCCTTTTAAATGTGGATTTGCTTACAGCTAAGAGTTGAGATATGAAATTAACATATACAAAATTCTGTTTGGAGTTTTTGCTGACACCTAGATTGGAGAAGATGTTATTTATTGGATTTGCCTACAATTAAAGATGAGTTATGGGATGAAGAGCTTTATATATACTAATTAAGAGGTGAAGATATAGTAAAATTTTTATATTTGTTGTGATGAGTCTGGAAAGTTGCTTTCTTTTTCTTTTCACTATTTATCTTTCTTCTTTGCTGTCCTATACCATTTTTCTTTTTAGTTTGTATTATTTTCACTGTATTATCTTTTAATATTGTAATGGAAACTTTTAATAAAACAAAAAAAAAGTTCAGTGACAGCCAGTATGATAGAGTGGTCAAAATACTGGGCTAGGAGTAGGAAGATCCAGGTTCTGGTCCTCCCTTAGGCATCAAAGACAGTTGAATGGCCTTGTGCCAGTCACTTTCTCTTAGACCTGATCCGTGCCAGGCTCTGCAACAAGCTGGGTTTGTTGCATCATGCATTGATAAGGTTTGCTGTAAGGACTAGGCAAAAACATTGACATAACAATTGGATTAAATCAATTGGATTGAGATGGGTAGCTATAGAAATTGAAAACATAAAATAAGTCCAATCCTGCAACCATGTGGGAAAAACAACCAGCCTCAAAAAGCTAAGGTCAGAGCTGATCAGTATTTGGCTGGGTGACCATGTGAGGAGCCTGGAGCTATAGGTTAGACTCGACAATGGTGAAAAAAATCCTTGAAGAAACTATTAGTCATCTACTTCTGTACTGTTGTCAAAGAATTTATATGGCTGGATCCATGAAATCTCCAGGAGTTGAATTTGACATTAGAAAGGTGCTGCTGAGAACAAACAGGAATGGAAACATAGCCTCTGCCTTCATCCCTTTAAAGCAGCTGTATTATATTCTGAGATTGCAAGGCTGCACTTTACATCTACTATGAGATCTTGGGAAATTTAGTGCTCTTGGTTGTTTTCTTGCAGACATTTCATTACCCAAACTAGGTAGCATCATCAGTGCTCTTGGAATCAAGCTCAGAGCACACCAAGGAACTCTCCTTTCAAACTCTCGTTACAAACATTCTGCTTGTTTATTGATCTCAGGAAAAGAGTGCCAGATGCTGAAGCACATTTTGAAAACTGAGTTGCAAGCAGATAAACTCACGCCCACACTCAGAAGTTCTTTAGCGGTTGTTCACCCTTTTTTTCTGTATATATATGTGGTTCGATCCAAACTAAATTTGCATTTTGTATATTGCGTTCAAATGTGGCCAGAAACAGGGGAGGAGAATCATTCTTTAATAACTCCCCATACATGGCTAATGGGTTGCAAATAAATGCTGTAGGCAGCTCATACAAGGTTGATGTACAATAATACTTTCACACTGCAGATAAATCAGCAGAAGACTGATATATGTAGGTAGGTTTCATAAATTGTAGCTCTATGCAAATCATTATGTCTCCCTGATCTGCTCCTTAAAGCTGGTTCAAGGGTCTTCTTTGTTTTTCTAGCTTGGCTTCACCTGCAATCCAGGTGAAGTGCCTTTAGGTCTTGCACACAGAATGTGCAGAAAGCCCTGGGAGGGTCCCAGAGAAGCCTCACCAAGATGCCAAGCCACTGCTTTGCAGTTTCAAGGAATACATTCAGCTTTCCACCTCCAGGCCCACAATTCAATTACTGTAAACGTTTCATTTCTTTCTTTCTTTCTCTCTCTCTCTCTCTTTTCTGAAAAGGCCCTAAAGGGGAAGCTATTTTTCAATTTGACTCTAAGGAGGATCCTGACTGAATAGCACCCCTTGTTTTTATCAAGTGTGTAAAAACATATCTGAAGAGAAAGGAAAGGAAAAACCTTTATCAGTGTAAAAAAGAAAAAAGAATAATGAAGACATTGAATAGAAGGTGCCCCCACACATGTGGGTTTTGAAAGATCCTGCATGAGCACTGCACCTCCATGTGTTTACCTGCTGTCCCTTATTAGGCAATTAATTTTCTTCTGGCTTAGCTGCACCACAGCTCAAACAGCATCACGTTTGTTCTGCTCAAATTGGAGACACAGCTTTTTCGCAATTTGCTGGAATGCTTCCCTTATCCTGCCTCTTGCTGCCTGAACTTGGAACTCTTTAATAGAGTTTACGGGAAACTTCTACTGAACATAAAATTTCTAATTAGTTTCTAGTCAACTTCACCATTTCTGAAGAAAATACTAAGCTTGAGTTTAATGGCTTCTATAAGGTGCTTGAACTGACCTCTTGCCTTATCTTGACTCCCAGACTCTGAGCCATTTTTCCTCAGAGGCCCCCACGGCATGCGCATACAAGCTCTAAGCTGGAAGTGTGCTTGTAGTTGTTGAATTTTCCCCTTTTGGTAAAAAAAAAAAAAACATATATAGAAATTTATTTTAGACCAGTATATGCCATAGCTGAGGGAAAGGACTCGGTCCGGACACAAATTCTGCTGGAGGAAACATTGATGAACGTGAGATTTTCCTGCTTATTTCATGGCTATTCTCTGCATCCTGAGGTCTGTGATTTAATGAATAAATCATAATGTTGAAAGAAACCTCTCAGAGGTCATCTAGTCTAATTTCCTGATACATGCAGTTTCTGCTAAAGCATTTTGGACAGATGGCTATCCAGCTGCTGCTTGAAGAACTCCACTGAAGAGGAACATACTACTTCATGAGACAGCTAATTTTACTGGTTGACAGCTTTTACTACCAGGAAATTCCTCTTAACCTAACATGATTCTATTCTTTTTGTTGCAAGTCATCAGTTCTTCAGAATGACCAAGAAGAACGCCACTCAGTTTTTTACAGGCTAACATAGAGGCAGTCCTCAACTTACAATCATAATTGGGACCAGAACTTCCATTCCTAAGTGAGATGGTTGTTAAGTGGGTCAGACCCAATTTTGTGACCTTTTTTGCTACAATCGTTAAGGAAATTGCCATGATTGTTAAGCGAATCACTCAGTTGTTCAGAAAATCTGATTTCCCTCACTAACTGGTCAGGAAGGTTGCAAATGGTGATTATGTGACCCCAGGATTCTGTCACTGTCATAATTACATGACGGTTACCAAGGTCCCAAATTCTGATCATGTGACATGGGGATGCTGTGAGAGTCATAAATGTGAGGACCAGTTCTAAATCATTTTTTTCAGCACCGCTGTAATTTCAAACTGTTAGGTGAATGATTGTAAGTGGAGGATTTCCTGTTCTTAGTTCCTTCAGTATTTAATATTTCTGAACTCACCCACTGCAACTTATTTAGCCTGGTTAAAATAGTTGATTCTGCCCACCTTTATCTAAAAAAAAAATATATATAAACGAAGACAATACTTACTGCTTCAAAAAAGCTTTCTTTCTCTAAATTAAAAACAGCTGAACATTCTTTCTCTCCTTCCAAAGATAGTTCTTTTACTGGCAGCAGAACATTTCGGAGATGGCTTTATAAATAGATTTTTTTAAATTGGAAATGGGTTCTATATGAAGTCTGTATTGGATCAGGAACTCTTCTCTTTATTTTGAGCCTTAATTATGAATCCTAAAGGAAACAATCACTAATTTGTTGTTGGTTTTTCTTCTTGAGCCTTTTGCATTAAAGAAGAACAGCTCCCTATAAAATGACTTCTGTGAAAGCTCCTCCATTCATCAACTTTAAGATTGATGGTTTATTAGCCATCTTTACAATGAAAGTTTATTAGACTATTTCTTAGACATCTTTGATTTACCATCCATGGGCATAATTGTTACAGTTTGCCAGGTTTCCATTTAATTAGAACTAGACAACCCCTGCCCTATGGGGTCATCATTTAAGATATTGCCTTATCTAGACAGAGAAGCAGCAAGACCACAGGTGGGCAAAAAAGCAGAAGGAGAGGGAGTGACTTCTGATTTCTTGTCGGCTTTCTCACTGAGCCTTTTTGTGGGAAACTGGCAGGTGCATCAGAAACCAACTTAGTAGTTATATCTTTGTTTACTTGCATCTCAGTGAGTGGATTGTCAGTCATATCAAGTTGAACATCTTCATTATCTGTGGTAATAAAGAAGGCTCAGCTTATCTTTTCATACTCAAGGTATGAATTATCATTGGCAAAATCAGATGAATCACAAAGAATCTGCTTGAATGATCTTTCCATTCCTCCTCCTCTCCCTCTCTCCCTCCCTCCCTCCCTCCCTCCCTCCCTCCCTCCCTCCTTCCTTCCTTCCTTCCTTCCTTCCTTCCTTCCTTCCTTCCCTTTTTTCCAACTGCTTTTTTAACAATCCAAAAAGAAAAGTCTCTCATTTTAGTTCTATATTAATCTTTAAAATCCTCTGAATCAGTGTGTGCATTTTTATACAACTGCTGAGCAAAATGTCTCTTCTTCTTGTTCACATTTCCAACATAAATGTGAAGTACCTTTACACACTCTAGACAGTTTTTCTTGTGGCATCAAATTGTGGCATCAATGCTGCATCATTTTATAAAAATTCTCTGTAAGATTCACTCAATGGTAAGATGGGCAGCATACAAATTTTATAAATGAATATTATAACATACTGTTATCAGTTCTGAGGTTGATTTCTGCATATTTTATTTTGTCATCATTTTAGTCTTCTTCACATTTAATCGTAATCTCATTTTTTCCACTCTGCTCTTTGACTTAAATTACTAGATTAGTGTCATCCGTGAAGTGGAGATTGATGCTTCCTCCCCAAATTTAAATCCACCTCCATTTTCTTCCAGCCCAGCTCCTCTCACTATATATTCTGCATATAACTTGAGTAAGGAGAGAGAGTGTCTGTAGCTTTGGCCAATTCCTTTGCCACTCTGTTTCACCATGTTCCAGTCAAACTGTGGCTTCCTGTCATATACTATGGCAGGCTGATTTCAGTGGCTTTCTTAAGTATGGAAGCTTACATACAAATATATTTTCCAAAACACTAACCTTGATACAAACTTTCCCTTGATTGACCCATTGTGCTAAGCCATGGTGGCTTAATTATGGCTTATTAAGTAATTCACAATTGGCTGAGTTTGCATAATTCCTAAAGCCATAGGTTATAGCATATTAGCCAGAATAGATAGGTTTACTCCACACGTTAAGACAAAATGAAGCAAACCAGAGAATGCCAGACTTGCTTTTACCTCTCCTCTCCT
The DNA here is from genome assembly GCF_016545835.1 of Crotalus tigris. Classification (NCBI taxonomy): domain Eukaryota; kingdom Metazoa; phylum Chordata; class Lepidosauria; order Squamata; family Viperidae; genus Crotalus; species Crotalus tigris. The sequence goes on from NW_024097419.1 coordinate 406,983, forward strand.
TCTCTAGGTGGGTGGAGGTTCGTGAAGTGCTTCATGCCCACAGTGCACATCTTTGATGGGCTGATACCACATGCAGTGTTTTATGACAAATTTCAAAGGGATTGTATCAAGATGTTCTCAGAACTTCTACTTATGGCAAACTTTCAATCTGAGCAAGATGAGCTGTTTTCTTTACAACTCCCCCCTTCATTAAAAGTTAGAATATTTGGTTCGGTTTATGCTTTCAGTAGCAAAAATCATTTTCCTGAATCAGGTTTAGATTTGGAATCTAAGATTTTGAAATACTAAACTTAGTTTGCAACTAATACTGAGACACAGTTTGCATGCTGTACAAGCCTATTTTCCTGGACAATATCCTCCAGAAAAGGCAGGTGTTTGTAGGGATTTGGCCACCTGCCTCTGGACAACCTTCTCTAGATGTATTGAAGTTCAACCTCCATAATGTCCAGCCAGCATGATTAAAATTTATAGTCCAGCATATTTAGAAAGTAATAGGTTAGAGAAGGATGTGCTTTGCCAGTCTCTATTTAGTTGCTGTTCTCTGGGCACAGTGGTCTATTTCAGGTACATTTTATTAAGCAAATTGTATACAAATAAGTGCAAATCATATATCGGTATCAAATGACTGAATAACTATCAATCAGTGCCTCATGAAAAAATGACAAATTCTGGATTTAGGGGGCATGGGTGTTGGCTAAAAGAATTATTTCACAACACTAGAAAAAGTAATTTGCATCTGATTTGCAGCACTGAATTGCTGATACATGTTGTCAACATTTAAATTAGACTTTTTTTTTGACAAAGCAGTAAATAATAAGATTTTTGAGCAATATGTTGTTTTATCCTTTCCTTTGGTTTTTTCTTTTGTTTTAGTATTACAAATAAAAACTAACTTAGCATAAAAATATCAAACAACCACATAGAAAGACTACACTAAATAGCAATATTTCCCTGTTCTGCATTTACTTGGTTTATAAAGTATGTAAAATGAATCTTTTAGATATAGGCATAAATAATTCCATTAAAGGATAATCTGAGCTTTGTTAAAACTTGCTTTGCACTTTGATTAGCTATTTTTTTCCAGTGATTAAAAGACTACAGTGTTTCTTGCAGGAAGTCCATTTCAGTATTATCTATTGACCCTCAATAATATGTTTCTTTATAGTCACTGAAATGGACTAAGGCAGGGGTAGGCAACCATGGCTGGCTCAGGGATTCTGGGAGTTGAAGTCCACGAGTCATAAAAGAACCAAGGTTGCTTACCCCTGGACTAAGGCAATGGACTAAAACTGCCTGTTCTAACCAGTGTTTTTCTCTTAGATTTTACAAATACATGATGCCATGTTATGTGAGGCCAAACAAGATGCAAATGGAATTGTGCCTCACTATTTTTTTTTTTGGTAGTCAGTGTGGGATCAAGATGTATTGTTGAAAGGACAGAGTTTTTTAAGCTGGTGTTATGCTTTGGAGCATACTAGGTTCCCACACTTTTTAAAAATTAAATATTAAGGGGGTATTAGCAAACAAATTGTGGACCCAAAAAGCCTTGTGCTGAAGTTGGGGGTTTAGGGTAACTGGAGTGTGTGTTCCTCAAAATGCCTATTGGCTTTGATATGACTAGTATCTTTTGTTTTGTGTGTTGTACAAACAAGGCATACATGAAGTTAAAAACTATTATATTTTGAGAATGAAAACTGTAACTGTGAGAGGGACCTTGGAGTCCTAGTGGATGATCACTTAACCATGAGCCAGCAGTGTGCAGCTACAGCCAAAAAGCTAATACAATCCTTGATTGTATAAATAGAGGCATAGAATCAAAATCACGTAAAGTATTAGTACCGTTTTATAAATCTTTAGTAAGCCCACACCTGGAATACTGCATCCAGTTTTAGTCACTACATTACAAAAAAATGTTGAGACTTTGGAAAAAGTGCAAAGGAGAGAAACTAAGATAACAACAACAACAATAACAACAACAACAATAGAAATAGAAAGACTGTGGCAAAAGCAAGCAAGGGTAGTACCAATAGTAATAGGTGCCTTGAACTTGAACATCATTGGCACTGACAAATTCACTATTAGTCAATTGCAAAAGGCAGCCTTACTAGGAACTGCTTCCATCCTGCGACGATACCTGTAATACCATCACGTATCCATATCTGCCTATCCCAGGTCCTTGTTAAGGACTTGATAGATAGACAAAAATGCCAAATCCAGTCTGAACATCTGGTTGACTGTGCGATGATCCATAATAATAATAATAATAATAATACAAATAATAATAATAGAGTTGGCAGGGACCTTTAAGGTCTTCTAGTCCAACCCGCTGCTCAGGAAGGAAATTCAGAGAATAGCTTGATTATGAAGAATGGTTGCAGGAACTGGTTATGGCTAGTCTAAAGAAAAGAAGAAACAGAGGTGACATGATAGCAGTGTTCCAGTATTTGAGGGGATGCCACAAAGAAGAGGGGGTCAAATTATTTTCCAAAGCAACAGAAGGCAGGACAAGAAACAATGGATGGAAACTAATCAAGGAGAGAAGCAACCTGGACTTAAGGAGAAATTTTCTAACGGTGAGAACAATTAACCAGCAGAATGGCTTGCCTTCAGAAGTTGTGGGTGCTTCATCATTAGAGGTTTTTAAGAAGAGACTGGACAGCCACCTGTCTGAAATGGTACAGAGTTTGCTGCTTCAGCAGGGGGATTGAAGTAGAAGGCCTCCAAGGTCACTTCCAGCTCTATTCTGATTGATTGAATTATTTGAAAAGAAAAAAAAAATCTGAAAAAAATCTGAAAGAAAAAGAAAAAAGATTGCTAACTTCAAGAATATACACATTTGTTTCTAAAATACAGCTAATATTAGCCTCTTTACTACATGATTATTTCTGTAAGATAATGTAATACAAATGTCTTTGTAGAACAACACAATAAAAGTACTCAGGAATACTCCTGACAGCTATTATAGCTAATTCTTGTACAGAAAAGTGATTTTAAAACCCCAAATATCATGGGACTACAAAGACATTATAGTTCAAACACTGTCCTTTTTTTTAAAAGGTATATGATTGATCTGAGTCTCTGATTTTAAAGTGGTTGTCTTTTTCCTTTTTTTGTTATTTATTTTGAAAAAAATGCTTCAGAATTGTGCGAGAATTATATCAAGTCTTTTAGCCTAGATAATGATGGTGTCTGGTGTCCTCGTCATTTCTAAAATAAATAAATAAGAACTGAAAATGGGCTTTTATTATTCTTAGTTTTTATGGCATAGAAATACAGACAAATGTCTTTGTTCCTTCTGCTTGTAGATAATGCCAGGCTGCACACAAAACTGCTGAAGTAATGCTTGCAAGCCATGTGCAAAGAGAAAGGGAGAAAAGGTTACATGAGGATAGCCAAGTCACCCCCCCCCAACCATGTCATCCTACTTTTTGCTGAGAAGCAGCAATGCAGCTAAAGCAACTTACCGCACAGCCCTAAGCATGTCTATTTGATGAGTTCAGCAGGGCTTCTTTCCTTAGAAATATGAATTGTAGCTTCTCAAGAGGCTTTTTAGGGGGATTTAAGATAGAAGGAGTGAGGAGTGAAAGGGTAACTACATTGGAAGGAAGGAATGCTATAAACGAGAAAATATGTAGGAACTGATACTATAAGGAAATCAGAGCGGGAACCAGCTGCTACTTCTGTCTTCTATAATGGCCAGTCTGCTGTTTTCAAACAACTCGGCTGTGAAATGATACAAGCCTCAAGATTATTACTAGCCTGTAATGATGCTGCTTTGCCATCTCCTTTCTTTGTCTCAGGGGCTGACAGTATTGTAGGTAATTATGTCCTATGGCACTATAGGTGAAATATTCCTTTGAATAACCTAAAAGACATTGATTATGGTATGTTTCTGCTTGAGCTTTTCACATCCATTTGCAGTTTGTGCTTCTCTCTCCCTCTTTCCCCCTCCCCCCCTCTCTCATGAACATACCCATCTCCTTGGCAAAACCTGCAGTACTGAGATGTCATCCTGAACTACTTCAGTTTTCTGACTTTACACAATTCTTAAAGTACTATCTGATGCTTGAAAAATGTATAGTGTTTCCCAATATGAAAAGTTAGCTCCCTCAGAATGTAGCTGACAGCAGAGTGGGGATGTCTTTTATACCACAATATAAAATATGGCATCACCAGGTCATCAAAACTTTACCCTTCTTTAATGCGCATTGCACTCATTATGCACACATAGAAAGGGGTGGGGCTTTAGTTGACTGGTGATGCCTGTCATGTGGATGCTGTTGACCCTCTCCATGGATGACATTGTACAGGAGAGCTCTGTCAGTAAGCAGAGTGAAGCAATTACTGAGAGGGGGTAAGAAGCAGTGGCAAAGCACCAGAAATAAATTTATATGTCATTAGGGTCAACTATCCTTGTAATCAACTTCTGTATATGAAAAAGAATGTTTCATATATATATATTGGGCATTGCAGTAATCAAGGAACTACCAAGGGGAAAACACACCAACACTGGCAGGGCAAGCTACTGTGTATAAGCAGAGAGCAAACTCCATACTTATCCCATACTTACTTACTGATAGTCGGATAATAAAATGTCTACAAGCAAGCAACCAGGTTCAGAGGGCACCAAGGACTCCAGAGCTACATCTATTCTCTTGTATTGGCTTCTGTATTGAGCAGTAGGAATAACCTTGAAGAATAGAAGAAACACCCAATGCAATTGTCAGATAAAAGAAATTTGAATCTGAGTGAGAAAGGTAATTTGAGAAACTGTCTTATACATGACCCTACCTAGTTGTCATGAAAATGAAGGGAGGGCGGAATGAATGCATTGAGTTGCTAGACTCTGGTACTGTAACCTTGTAATAATAATAGTAGTAGCATTCATAATTCTGACTCTCTAGTCTGGTCTCCCTTGAAGGGCTGAGAGCATCTCAGGATCTCCTTATTTAAATTCCTTGCCATTTTATTGGAGGAATGGCTTTATATGATGAATTATAAAGCCATTCCTCCAATAAAATTAGGAATGGCTTTATAATTAATCAAGCTTGCTCATAATGTATAAATACTCATTTTCCAGCCATGCATTCTTTTATGTAATAGTTAGGAACTATCCAAGGTCCTGTAAGTAATACAGCCTTCTTTTCCTCCAATAAAGTCATGAAACCTGATGGAAGGATAGATGAATTAGGGGGCAAGATGCATTAGTCAGACAACTTTACTAACTGTGTTGTGCACATATCAAGATGAACAAAAGAATTTCCCCCTCACAGAGAAGATACAAGATTGACTAAAAGTGGTAGGGAATGACTACTGTAAGGGAAAAGTAGTTCAAATGATAATAATTGAAGAAATGAGAGTTTTATTTTCTGATGTTTTGTAACACAATTCTGCTACAAAAAGGAATAAAAACAACTTGGTATTAATTTTCTAGCAGTTGAGTCATTTTATTTGCTCTGAAAAGGATAGCACGTACAGAAAAAAGCTGGCTGCTTACAAAAGATAATGGAAATGACAAGATAGAATTATGGGAAGTTGCACACTCAATATATTTTGAATTCTCACAATAATGACAAGACACAGTGATATACAAACTGTAAGTAGATCTGGAAGAGAGAAATAAAAATGGCAGAATTGACTAGGTTAAGGTCAACCTAAAAGTTGTCATTTCCTGATTAGCCACACAGATTTGGAAAAATATAATGAGCACAGTCTTTTCCCACCTTCCTCATCCTCTCTTCTTTCTCTTACCCATTCTCCATCATCACTTGCCTCATCCTTTATTTTTCCACACATCTTGCTGTTTCTCACCTATTTTATAATATTTGCTTAGTTCATCAAATTGCAAATTAATCAATTTTTTTTAAAAAAATTGGTATTTGGAAAACTGCCTTGGATTTCAGAGAAGAAAGAATCTTCATAAGGGTGGCTAGATACTTGATGTCATGTAAAATGGGATCAATACAATTATAAATCATTCTCCCTCTCCAAATAGCATTCGTATAGATAATATTTTTATAAATATTAGTAATGCAGAAATAATAACAAGAAATTACTAAATGCAAATAATAAACTACATTATTTGTAGTTTCTGAGTTTTTTTTAACTCTAGAACAATATTCTCTAATCAGATGCCCTCCAAATACATTGATTTTTACATTGAGTATTCAAGAATAACATATTTAGCGGACATCAGATTGGGAAATCTATGCTAAAGTATGTTCCATAATACTATGGAAACATTATGGATGAAGATCACATGTGGAAATTGGCTATGGTTTCATAAAATGTTGATAAATAATTGTCTTCAATAAATATGTATCTCAGACATGAATAACAACAGTAATAGGGATGTTACATAAACAACCTGCTATGAAATGTAACATGGCTAAAAATGTAAGATAGTATAAATTGTCCAAAAGGAACGAGTCCATGGGTGATTGCACCAATTTTGTTGCAAAGCAAATAGTATCTTAAATGGAGAACACATTCTGGAACATTGCTTAACTCAGAATGACAGCTGTTGTTTCACTTTGAGAAATAAGGGAATATTGAATGATGGACAAATCAATTTGAAAAAGAAGCTGAACCACCATGGAAATGCAGGAACAAGTATGCCAATCCTGCAAACAAGAAAAATATAAGATCTGTGACCATGATAGACAGAATGGAAGCTTTTGATCTATCTCAACTTCAGAATATACACATGATAGGACCCCCTGAAGGAAGCTAATGTCCAGAGTAAAGAAAATGATCTTGAAAGTAATATGCAAGAATGATATATTTTGCAAGGCAAATGCATCTGAAACATTTTTTTAAGTTCTGAGAAGGGAGATAATATTCAGAAGTGCTTTAGGCAGATGGTTCTCTGATTCATTGTTGTGTAAAAAACAGATCAGTACTATAAAAAATAGATTAGAAACACAAGTTAAGATAGACAAGAAAATATGAGGACCTGTCCACCTTAGATGAGTTCAAATCACCAGGACCAGATGGATTACATCCCTGGTTCTGAAGGAACTGGTAGTACCTTACTCAATAGTAGTGAGAGGGATCTCGGAGTCCTAGTGGACAATCACTTAAATATGAGCCAGCAGTGTGCTGCAGCTGCCAAAAAAGCCAACACAGTGCTAGGGATCGAGGGATAGAATCAAGATCACGTGAAGTGTTAATACTACTTTATAACACTTTGGTAAGGCCACACTTGGAATACTGCATCCAGTTTTGATCACCATGATGTAAAAAAATGTTGAGACGCTAGAAAGAGCAGAGAGAAGAGCAACAAAGATGATTATGGGACTGGAGGCTAAAATATATAAGGAAGGTTGCTGGAATTGGGTATGTCTAGTCTAAAGAAGAGAAGGATGAGGGGTGACATGATAGCAGTGTTCCAATATCTCAGGGGTTATCACAAAGAAGAGGGTGTCAAGCTATTCTCCAAAGCACCTGAAGGCAGGACAAGACGCCATCAATGGAAACTAATCAATGAGAGAAGCAACCTAAAAATAAGAACAAATTTTCTGATAGTTAGAAGAATTAATCAGTGGAACAACCTGCCTCCATAAGTTGTGAATGCTACAACACTAGAAATTTTTAAGAAGAGACTGGAATGGTATAGGGCTTCCTGCCTGAGCAGGGGGTTGGACTAGGTGACCTCAAAGGTCCCTTCCAACTCTATTATTATTATTATTATTATTATTATTGTTGTTGTTGTTGTTGTTATTGGAGTATAAAAATGTGATAGGTACAAAACAATCGGTCTTGGCAAGATTTTGTTAATATAGTCATTCTCAGTAAAAGTGCTAGCCTTCCTGTGGGTTTAAGTTCTTGGTCTGGTCTCCCTAGTGGGGCTGACACCAAGACACATACAGTAGCTAGTCTGGTAGCTCTGGTGTGTATGCTTTATATTGGGACTAGAATCAATTTTCATATGCAACAGAGGTCTTATGCAAGGTGATTACTGGTGATTAAATTCCAATGGATATGAGAATGCTGATATGAAACTATCTTTCCAAAGAGCTTTTCCAGAACAGTAGACTTACTGTTTTAACCAAGAAAAAAAAACTCTTGGGTCTTCATTGAGGTTCTGCTTACACTCATCAGCAAATAATATTATCAGCATGAAGACTAGGATCCTTTATGTAATAATACAATTTATGTCCCATCTTTCTGGAAGGATCTCAACACAATATGTGCACCACTCCTGCCCCCATTGCTTCCAAGAACACTCTTTCACCTATAGTACAGAGATATAACAGAGGAAGAGCAGAAATACTCACCCACACAAAGAAACACATATATACCCTGATTATCCACAATATGTGCACCTGTGCTCTCTTACACAGATGTTACCAGTTACCTCATTACAAAACCAGAAACATGTAGATACCTCCCGAGGAGTCAGACATAATTCCAGAAGCCACTTATTTCTTGCTATAACTTTAATCTTCCTTTTTTGAAGTAATTTGTGAGATAGATTATACTGAGAGCTCATGATTTGCTCCAGATCATCTAATAAACTGGCTGAGAATGAACTTAAAGGTAAACTTCACAGTCTTAATTCAACACCGAAACAATGATACCACACTAATTGCAGTCTTAAATATTGTACTCTTATAACACAGTATTGCAAATATGTTTATATTAATAGTAACATTAAATTTTAATATAGGTCATATGAGGGAGCTTTGCAGTATTAAGTATTACAGTTTGATAGTTTACTTTTCTGTATTTGCTGAAACAGACCACAGGAAACACATAAAAGGAAGGCCCAACCCTCCTCCTCTGAACTAGGATTACAGAGAATGCTTGTACAAACTGTGTCAGACAATCCAATTAATTGTATATTTCAGCAATCAACAAATAAACGGGGGGAGATGGGTGGTTAAGAAATAGGAAATATAAATAAATATTTTAAAAGTTAAAACTTTCTCATTTGTCGTTGATAATGTTTATACTATTAGCACAAGGAAAATGTACTGAAATCCCTCACACTATTTTTTTCTAAAGCATCTTGCGACAGTTAGCTATGTTAATTTAATAGAATGGAATGGAATGGAATGGAATGGAATGGAATAGAATAGAATAGAATAGAATAGAATAGAATAGAATAGAGCTGGAAGGGACCTTGGAGGTCTCCTAGTCTAGCCCCCTGCTTGAGCAGGAGAACCTATATTGTCCCAGACAGGTGGATGTCCAGTCTCTTCTTAAAAATCTCCAGTGATGGAGCGCCCATGATTTCTGGGGGTAAGCTGTTCAACTGGTTGATTGTTCTCACTGTCAGGAAATTTCTCCATAGTTGCTTCTCTCTTTGATCAGTTTCCGACCATTATTTCTCATCCTTCCATCTGGTGCTTTGGTGAACAACTCGCCCCCGTTTGCCTTGTGGCAGCTCCTCAGATCCTGGAACACTGCTATCATGTCTCTCCTATTTCTTCTTTTCCTTAGACTAACCAGACCCAAATCCTGTAGCCATTCTTTGTATGTTTTAGTCTCCAGTCCCTGATCATCTTAGTTGCTCTTCTTTGAATTTTTTCCAAACTCTCAACATCTTTTTTGCGGTATGATGACCAAACTTGGCTGCAGTATTCTAGGTGTGGTCTTACTAGGGCTTTATAAAGCAGTAATAATACTTCTCGTGATCTTGATTCTATGCCTCTGTTTATACAACCTAGGATTTTGTTAGTTTTTTTGGTTGCTGCTGCACACTGCTGGCTCATAGTCAAGTGATCCTCCACTAGGACTCAAAAGTCCCTCTCACAGTTACCAGTTTTGAGCCAGGTCTTGCTCAATCTGTATTTGTGCCTTTGGTTTTTCCTGCCTAAATGTAAGATTTTGCTTTTCTCCACATTGAAGCTCATTTTGTTGGATACGGCCCATTGTTCAAGTTGGTCAAGATTTTTTTAGATCCTGTGTTTATCTTCTGGGGTGTTGGCTACTCTTGCTAGTTTGGTGTGAATTTGATGAGTTCCCCTTCTATTCTCTCATCTAAGTTATTGATGAAGATATTGAAGATTACTGGACCTAAGGTGGAACCTTGTGGTACCCCACTGCTTACTTCTCTCCATGTGGATGTAGTGCCATTGAGGACTAGTCATTGAATATGGTTTTTTAGCCAGTTACAGATCCATCTGGTAGTGATGTTGTTTATCCCACCTTTTCTTAGTTTACCAAGGAGTAGGTTGTGGTCTACCTTGTCAAATGCCTTACTGAAGTCCAAGTATATTCTGTTAACTTATATGATACAGGGAAAATGGAATGGAAAAATATTTTTTTCATCGTAGATATTTAAAGGAAATCCTGATTTTATTCAAATATCTGGGGTCTTTTTGGAATATGCTGGTTGGGTTGCTTAAAATGAAACATGACATTAAATAGTAGCATGCATAGCAGACAGATTGAAATTTCTTACAACATTACTGTCATCATGGCAGATTAATAGTCTATACATCGGAAATATATCTGTGCTTCAACAACCCATTGTCATAAACACAAGTACATCTACACCACAGAAAATCTTAATCCTTTCATTTGTTATACATATTTAAAACCAAAAGCATTGTCCTTATTATGAACTCTGTTGAGGATCATTTTTTGAATGAATGAATTCTAGCTTTCTTGGAGTTTTATATTATGAAAGTGATCATTATTGATCAGAAGCTAAAAACTAAAGTTATACCAGCATACCTGAACATATCCAAACTTTTTAAAACATATGTTGCTTTGGTTCCTTAGTTGCAAGGTCATTTTTTTAAAAAGATGAATTTTCCCATCAGGTTTTAAGTGATTTATGATCCATGCAAGATTACTGCAGAAGAAATAGTCCAATAATCTTTGGAACCTCCACTGCTGCAGTTAGCTTTCAAGAAGATTTCCTGTAACAATATTTCCAATACTGGAAAATTTGAATCAGAAAGTGGAATAAAAGAATGAAAAAGGTGAGTAAGGAAGATGGCTGTAAAATGGGAAGACTTCTGATGCTTATGGTTTAGTCTATGCTAACCTGTCATTCTCCAGGTGGGATGGACTGTTACTTTGGTTATCTTCAACCAACCAGGTAACTGGCCATACTGGATGGTAGTTGATAAAAATTAGTTTGTCTTCCTTTTTTCTTTAAAAAAAACAACAACTATGATAGCACTTTAATTAGTCCAACCTCCTGCTCAGGCAGGAAACCCTATACCATTTCGTACAAATGGCTGTCCAGTCTCTTCTTAAAAACTTCCAGTATTGGAGCATTCACTGCATCTGGAGGGAGATTGTTCCACTGGTTAATTGTCCTGTCAGGAAATTTCTCCCTAGTTCTAGATTGCTTCTCTCCTTGATTAGTTTCCATCCATTGCTTCTTGTCCTGCCTTTGGAGAATAGCTTGACTCCCTCTTCTTTGTGGCAGCCCCTGAGATATTGGAACACTGCTATCATGTTTAGAACAAATCTAGCCTAAAACATCAGAAAACAGAGAGCTACAAAACCATTGGCAGTGCAGGGGAGGGTACCTTCTGATAAGGTTCTTACTCTGACCCTAGAGAGGGGTTGGCATGCAATTTGATGGTCCCAGGATATTATCTGCTGTATCAACAAAATAATAAAATATTTTATTATATTAATTCTTCAGCAATTGTGTTCTATTTGATGGTTTCCCTTGCTGTACGTTTGCAGATTTTGTATTTTTTCAATGGGACAAAATATCTTTCTTGCTGTTTTTTTTTTATTGTCCTTGCCAACTGACTCTGCTATTTAAGCAGGCTGGCATCTTTTTGGATTTATTTATTTTCTAATCTGTGTCCTTTATATGCCTGTTTTTTGTTTTTGTCTTTCTAAGCTGCTTTTTTCTTTACCTTACCTTCCTTTTGATGGGTTGATCTTTTTATGGGGTGGGATACTTGTTCATTGAAATTAAATATGCCTCTTTGTTTTTGCAATCAAAAGACAATGAAAGTGAATGTGAAAAAATATCAATGGAGGAAAAGAGACAGGAGAGAAAAATGGTACAGAAAGGAATGTGGTAGTTTAGGAATCAGTATTAAAAGTGAGATGTTAGAGACGGTCAGAACTCGGCAACATTTGCCTTCCCAAACGAGGGATACAAAGTACTGCACAAATAGATCCAGGCATTTATATATTCATTCATATATGCATACAATTTACAGAACACTCAACTCCTAGTGACTGTGAGTGGTGTACAGTGGAAAAAAGTAACAGCAATATAATAAATAGAAAAACATAATAAATACAGTGGTATCTTGGTACTCATCATTAATTGGTTTCGGGAGGTGCGACGAGTACTAAAAATGACACATGCCAAACAAACCATGTGACTTACCACGTGACCCTTTGTTTCAGCTGGGAAGGACTTTTCGTCTGTCCCTTTTCCTATGTCACCAACCTTCCCAACATGGCTGACTTCCACTCTGCCCTCGGTGGCCATCTCCCCTCTTCCTTTTGCAGCAAACTTCCTGGCATGGCTAACTTCTTGTCTGTTCTCCATGGGTATCCCCCTTTTCCTATCGCAGAGTGTCAAATACCAAACAAACAAAGAGTACCAGGACATTTTCATACCAAAAGTGTCAAGTACAAAATTCGACAAGTTTTGAAGCAGTCAAGTACTGAGGTGCCACTGTAGAAATACAATAAATAATAATAGAAAAAAAGGTCCAAAGACAGAAATATAACTAAAGGGGGGGGGAAAATACATCCATCAATCTACTACAAGGCCTGATAAAATAGCCAAGTCTTCCCTGGCTTCCTGAAGATCTTCAGGGTGGGAGCCACCTAAATATCTGGTGTTGGATGGATACCAAGCCAGGACAGGTACTACCACAGAGAAGGCATCTCCATGATTAATAGGAAGTGGGTTTGTAATGGAATTAACTCAAATAGGGAGCTGAAGAACTTATATGCATCAGAATGAATTCAGCTGTAGAGCACTGTGAAAAAACAAAATTTAGCACAAAGTTTGGAAGTAAATTACACATAAAAACATGTATTTCAACCTGGACATATTAAGTCAGGAAACAGTAAGGAATGTTAACATGGATTCTCCTCTGTGCCTACCTTCTCTGTGTTCCAAAGAGCTGCTTTTGTAATGTGACTGTAACTGTGATATTCACATTGTAAAATTGCTTGTAATACTTCATATTGTAATACTCATCTATGCAACTAGTGTAAAATGTCCAGGTAAAGATTAAATTAGCAACTGGTTTTCTCATTACTATTTGTTTTTCATAATCACAGAACAATAACAAAAAATGTTTTAAATCAGTTTTTCAGAGTCAGATTCCCTCTTCTAAATGCTCTAATTCTTGACTATGTATCTCACTATGTGCTCAGCTTTTAGATTTCAAGCAACTGCTAAGCTGTAATAAATATTACATGCACAACTAGTACTGGCAGCAGTTAGAAATAATAATGTACAGGTTGAACAGAATTCATTTTCAGATGGACACTTTGAAAAAGCAAACAAAGCTCTTCTTTTTACTGTGCCACTCAATTCTGAGATTAAAGCTGTATGTAATGGATTTAATAGGCTAGAAGTATAGTAGCCTGGTAAATGGAATATGATTATTTGAAAACATCATTAGCATACCAGTGCAATGCAGTTTCTCCTAGGCTGAAATACTGTATCCTTTCCTCATTTTTACTTTTATCCTTTGTGCAATTGCTTAAATCAACCGACTGCAGCCATTTCAAAGTTCAATTAATATCCTTATGAGTTTGAATTAGAAAACATCATACAAATGTATAATGTGATTACAATATTTATTCCATTGTTTTAACCTGGATCCAGAGGTGTTGTTGGATTATAGCTCCCATCATTCCCAGCTAGCATGGCCAATGGTCAACTTATACATTCAGTTCAAAATTTATATTCTAATGACTTACATAGAAATAAAAGACACCCATCCATACACACACAGACAGGAAGAGAAAATATATATCTACACAGAATAAAATTGGTACAAATTGGAATTTGGCATAATACTGGGTAGTGTCATCTAGCAATGTTACTTCATTTCAGTGTTAAAGCTTAGTTGAACCACTTATCTTTGCAGAAACTGGCTTACACAGACAAGAGAGAGAAAGATAGAAAGAGAGGAAGGAGGGAGGGAGAGGGAGAGAGAGATTGCCTTCCCAAATCAAATCTGCCCATCTGGTCCAGTTATTAAGAGAGCTGGTTGTAGCTATCCATTCTTTGTGAGATTCCTGGGGTCATGACACGGGGCAGCCCTTCTCAGTGGCAGTCCTCATTTTAAGCACCATGTTCCCTCTGGAAATACAGATGGCCTCTACTCTACTTGAATTTCAAAAACTAGAAAGCAGCTTGATGTCAGTGGGCATTTTGTTCTGAGGTAAGTTTAACTGAAAGTGCCTGGGTTGTGCTGATCTGTTACTGACAATTTTTATTATTTGATCCTCTTGTTAAATATGTTGCTCGTCTTGACTATGGTATACCTTGTCCAAAGTCTGTTTGGATTGGGACAGTGTAAATGAATAAAAATAAATCATACATTATATATCACCACATCTTTTATAATCATACTTTACATACCACATCTTTTATAATGCCTTTTACATATATCTACACTTTTGCCCCCACTTGATGATGTTGTTCTCCTAGATCTTGGGGACAGGGTGGGGTTGAACCTCTATGGAATGGTTATTTTTTTATACAGAGTTTGCCTTCTGGCTGTGCATGATCTGTTTATTTTTATTGTCCTTACTTTTTTTTAATGTGCAAGAATTGTTTGGAGTCAATTGGCCTCTAGAGTTAATAAATTAATAAATATAGCTGGTATAAATGGTAACTGAAAGTTTAACCTTAATTTATTCCACTGGTCTTAATATCTTGATTTGTGAATGGATCTCTATCTGCATATTAAAAGGAAGATTGGGCAAAAGCAGATTGCCAGATAAATAGTATGTGTGACGGTTTTCAAAGAAGTCACCAAGCTGGAGCCAGCAGTAAAAAGTAGAGGCAGAAGTGCTTACTAACACCCCTTTTGTGTTGAAAGATTAAGAACTATGCCTTCAGTTTTTCTTAAAAAGGCACTATTTTGCATATTTATAGAAATACTTTGGAGTATTGTGTACATCCTTGATTCCCATCCTTATGTATGAAATATGGTTTATCTATTGTACAAATAAATATCATGTGCATGTAATAGTTAGAGACATAGCTATGGATAATACTATGTACCTGCATTGCCTTTCTCCCTCCCATATTATTCATAATTAACTACAGTGATTTGATTAAAATATCATTATTTCCTGCAGAGATTACTAATTTGGCTGATATGTTAATATACATCACATGTATTGGAGAAGAATTTGCACAACTGTCAGAAAATTAAACACAATAACTATTTGTGCCAATTACTTCATTTCTTCCTGCTCTTTTCCCTTATGCCGTATGTTCCTCCAAGTGTCCTCCTTGATTGCCTTTTTTTCATACTCAACAAATGAAAAGTATTTTGTAGAATTCTCCTTTCAAGCCATTCCACCTGGATACGCATTTGAAAAGAGAGAAATAACATAATTTTTCTGGAGTAAGCAAAGACGAGAAGCAGAAGTATTTCTAGGATTTGGATAGAAAGCAGTTCTATGCTTCTACAAGGCATCTGGAAAGCAAAAACATGGGTGGCACTGATGTGCTCTAGGAAAATGAAAAGCCTCTAATTGAAGCTTTCTAGTACTGTGAAAGAGTCCTGTTGTCTTCTAAGTGGACTAAAGAGCTGATGATTCATAGGTAACTCTTCCACCAATCCTAACGCCTGTTTATACCTTACCATTCCTATTCTGAGTTGATTGCACTCTTTCAAGAAGACCAAATTATAGCAACAGCTTCCAAGTTTCTCCTTGTTATCTGCCAGACAGCTATTTGTGAAGCATGTAATTTCAGGTAAGCTTCTGGCTTACCAGTCAGACTTTAAAGCAGGAATCTGACAAATTGTGGTCCAAATGCCAGGGATGTAACCCACTGTTTTATTTGCCAAATTCTGAAATCCAGCTTTTCTTTGGTTGCCAAGTTCAAGAAATACACACTTGGTTGCTCTGTCACCCCTTTTGGGATAAACACGGATGGTATTTGAAATGACACAAATTGAAAATGTAATAGAAAAATACTAAAGCATAGATGATGAGGCTTTATTTCATTTGCAGTCCAATTTCTTGTACTCACAGTGCTGGGTAAACTATAAAAAGATATACAATGAAACAATACAATCAGTGAGTGTTGAACACTGAGCTCTGTGATGGAAGCGGATAATTTGTGTCTGCCTGTTTCAGAACAGAATGTAGAGTTACCAGAACTTGCTTATGAACTTGCTTATGACATTCCAGGCACAACAGATTAATCCTAGCCGGACAAGAGATGCTGGGATTTTTTTTTTTTTTTTTTGCATAGTTTTATTCTATCTATTTCTTCCACTGAGAACTAATCTTGACACCAGGAACTTAAAAAGCAGATGCCTCCTAAGTGAAACTCTTGGTGATTAAACTTGTTTCTGGCTGTTCAGAATTTCCCAGGAAGCTGTATTTCAGGAAAGAACAATTGAAACAATCAGACTTCAAATTGGTTCAGGAGAAAAGCAAACCAGTGATTCCTTTTCCAGGCAAAAGAAAAGAGTTGGTTCCTGATAGTGCAAAAATACTTTTGCAGCACAATTTTAGAAGCGTGCAACTTCTTAACTTAGGAGTGGCTTCCTGTCCCTTGCATCTACGCTGACATCAAAATGGCCATGACATTTATATAGGGATACCATCAGGCAAATGCTGCCATTATGAGCAATATGATGCCATTATCTGAGTTGGGCATTGATCTGATGCTATTGTCCTTCTCCCTGTCTTCTGTGGGGACATCTAGGCTTGCTCTGATTTGTCAAGCAGTCCCTGGTCCGAGAGAAATCGCTGAGTGAAAGGAATTAAAGTACTAGCTTTGTTCCCAAGACTTTAGGAAATTGGGATCTGTTTGCAGCCTGATCCCCAACAGGTGAATTGTACTGTTAATTTCCTCTCATGTTATTAAACTGTTCATTTTATTTTCATTGAAACACGTTTCACATATGCTCTGAGCCAAGCTTTTCTGGTTTTCTTCTGAGATATGTTGTGCTATTTCTTTTGACATCCAGCAGGGGGTGTTAGGTCATTAACATGGGGAGGTTACAAAGGCTGCTTCCTTCCCAGATAAATGCTATTTGGACCTTTCATTTATTAATCTAGTAAATCAAGCTCTTACAAGCAAATCAACTTTACTTCAAAAGCTAGAGGATTATTTTATATATATCACATATTTGTCCTAAACATGAAAGGCTAATAAAGCAATACAAATAAGATATAGAAAACATAAAATTCCAGGCACAATTTTAGGAGAATTAGTCTGAAAAAAATGCAAGTAATTCTGGGTCTTAGAAAGAAAAACAATCTCCCCCTGACTCCCCCAAAAAGATTACATAATAGGAAGCTTGTAAATGGTATTTGTGGAAGAGCTTGATGAGAGTTATTGTACAAATATGTCTGTGTATCTTCCCTGAAAAACAAATCTTACTGTGCTGAATTGGGTTTTGCCACAGATATCTAACTAAAACTTCCATCAAGAACAGTAGCTAAGAATATGAAGGGCAAAAGGGATGAATAACTCCTTTTCTTTTCTTTTCCTTATTCTTTGGAAGGAAAGACCTCCATTTCTTCCCCAAATATCAGCCTCATTATTCTTGCCCAATGTTCCCCCTTCCTCTTTTAAGGAGGGTGAAGTGCATAAAAAAGTTGAATTCACTGTGAATAACCTTCAGGTGTGGGCAGAAGGAGCCTGGTGGGAAAGTAGAAAACTCTTTTTTCCAGAAATGAACCGCTTATTTAGGATTTCTCAAAACACAATTATAATAAGCTCTTATCTATAATGAAACTTCCCATGCTGGCTGGGGAAGTTTGGAAGTTCGTCCATACATCTTAAAGTTGCCAAGGTTGAGAAACTTTGCCCCAGCCTATCCTACAGCTATATGGACTCTGAGCTACTCTGACAAAAATCCTTTCCTTCCCCTTGGTTTGAACATAAATAAAAAGGAAATAAACTCCCTGAGTTTATTTTCTCAAGAAACAGACAACAGGTTAACACCAATGCAAGTCTTGCATATGGGAAAAGTGCAGGATTCCCTTTTGGAACAATGCAACCTCACAAACGTGCTTGGCCTTGTGGATTTTGTCCCATTCACTGGGACAAAATGTCTGTTCAAGGACAAAAAGTCTGCAGCGCTGGCTCTAATCTCTACCATTCCAGCAATTTTTGTTTTTGTTTTCCTTTTCTGGGAGGTTTAAAGCACTAGTTTGCACACAATGACCACCATCATTTTTTAAGAATTCTATGGGTCATACATGGTGGTCTGGAGGAATTTTGTAAGGGGGAAAAAAAAGACAACCATGTTAGAAAGCAGAATTTTGCTTTGCAACATGCCAGCGTCAAACTGAGTTATTTTAATTAAAAGATAAGATAACCTTTATTGTCATTTTTTTACTGTGGGTACAACGGCACACATCAAAAATGAAATTTAGTTGCCTACTCTCAAAGTGAAACATAATAAAGACAAGTGGGGAAAGGGTTACCTGTCCCTGAACTAACCAATCAGAAAACTACCGGCATATAGAGGTTAAATAGACTAGCCCAAGGAAGTGGAACATATATGTCAAAATCATTTATCAGTACTGGCCAATTGGTTATTGTGAAACACTAACTTCAGGAAATAGATCTGAATATAAAATGACAAGATTTGGCCAGCTGTTGAAGTCCACAGAAGAGAAAGAAATATACAGTGAATACCCTAGGATTGTGATACATACATACTTACATGATATATATTTTTCTTTAGTCTTTAAAATGCCACAAAAAATGTTTTCCTTTTGTTCAGAAGGTAGGATTTGTTATAATCTGAAACAAGGAATCATCTCATATAATGAGAAATGAAAAAAAGAGGTTATAGACATATATTTCCTACATGAATGCCAAATCATAGATACAGAAATTCTGCGTACATAAGTCAAATTCATAATTCTATGAAAATCTACCTATCCTGTTCAAAATGATATCTGTTATATTATTTGTGAAAATCTATGAGCAGCATATAGGAAACAGTATATTGTGTATACATAATGTGACGCATGATTTTGCGGCTTTCCTAGATTGATTAATTTTTAATAAAGTGTATTGCCAAATAATTTATTTAAACCCCTTTTATAATATAAATATTTCTACTGAGTGCTTATAAAAGACAACCCTTCAATTTATTTATTTATTTATTTATTTTTAAAATAACCCCATAAAAACATAGAAACAATAATCCATCTATGTTTTAATTGGTTACATTTGGCAATTCAATTTCAATAGTTACTTAAAAGACCTGGCATCTTCACACTGGGTTCTTCTAGTAGACATTTATGTATCTGTATTATAGCTTCAAGGAGCTCAATAGTATAAATTGTCAGCTACTGTTGGTGGTGACTGAAGAACATCTTTGCTTTTTATTGGGGAGGGGTTAGTCTCATTCTATAATTTAGCTGCAGTGGCTCTTCAAGTATCTTGAAAAAAATAGGGGAGAGTGGAAGAATGTGACTAGGAATATAACAAATAAGTAGCAAAGCCCATGAATTAATGAAATAAGAGAAAGAAAAACAGATCTGTTCTCTGTGAAATTAAGAGAAAAAGAATAGATGTAATAGAGTTATATGAATGGAGTCTGATAATAATAATAATAATAATAGTAAAGTTGGAAGGGACCTTGGAGGTCATCTAGTCCAACCCCCTGCTCGGGCAGGAAACCCTACACCATTTCGGACAAATGGCTGTCCAGTCTCTTCTTAAAAACTTCCAGTGTTGGAGCATTTACTGCTTCTGGAGGCAGGCTGTTCGACTGATTAATTGTTCTCACTGTCAGGAAGTTTCTCCTTAGTTCTAGGTTGCCTCTCTCCTTGATTAGTTTCCACCCGTTGCTTCTTGTCCTGCCTTCAGGTGCTTTGGAAAATAGCTTAATTCCCTCTTCTTTATGGCAGCCCCTGAGATATTGGAATACTGCTATCATGTCCCCCCTTGTCCTCTCTTCGTTAAACTAGACATACCCAATTCTAGCAACCGTTCCTTATATGTTTTAGCCTCCAGTCCCCTAATCATCTTTGTTGCTCTTCTCTGTACTCTTTCTAGAGTCTCAACATCTTTTTTACATTGTGGTGACCAAAACTGGATGCAGTATTCCAAGTGTGGCCTTATCAAGGCATTGCAGAGTGGTATTAATACTTCACGTGATCTTGATTCTATCCCTCTGTTCATGCAGCCTAGCACTGTGTTGGCCTTTTTGGCAGCTGCAGCACACTGCTGGCTCATATTTAAGTGATTGTCTACTAGGACTCCGAGGTCCCTCTCACAGTTACTACTATTGAGCATGGTGCCACCTATGCTGTACTTGTGCATTTGGTTTTTTTTGCCTAAATGTAGAACCTTGCTTTTTTCACCATTGAATTTCATTTTGTTAGTTAGTGCCCAGTGTTCAAGTCTGTCCAGATCCTTCTGTATCTGAAGCCTGTCTTCTGGAGTGTTGGCTATTCCTGCCAGCTTGGTGTCGTCTGCAAATTTGATGAGTTCCCCATCTATCACTTCATCCAAATCGTTGATGAAGATGTTGAAGAGTACTGGGCCCAGAACAGAGCCCTGGGGCACCCCACTACACAATTCCCTCCATATAGATGCAGTTCCATTGAGGACCACTCGCTGAGTACGGCCGGTCAGCCAGCTACGGATCCATCTGGTGGTGGTTCTGTCTACCCCACATTTTTCTATCTTGTCAAGTAGTAGGTTGTGATCTATTTTATCAAATGCCTTACTGAAGTCCAAGTAAATTATGTCCACAGCATTCCTCTTGGGAAATTAATGAGCACAGGCAGGAAAATGAAGGTGTAGGCTTAATGAGGATTATTGTATGTGCATATTAAAACAGGAAGCCACACATTGGTGATCATTATGCATTATGCTTTGGTGAATGGTAATAACGAAAGAATAAAGGATAAGTTTTGGGGGAAAATGTGCAACATTCTCAATTATAGCAGAACATCAAACGACAGCAAAACCTGCTAAGTGATGTGATATGGATAGATGGGTGGGGATGAGATGAGAGAATATATAAAAAATGACTGGATCCAAAATGGAAAACCAAAGAACAAATGAGAATGGTGACTAGCATTTGCTTAGAAAAAGTTCTACAGGTAGTTCTCGGCTTACAACCATTCATTTGTGCCTCTTCAAATTTACAACAGTACTGAAAAAAATGACTTGTGACTATTTTTTCCCACTTATGACCATTGCAGCATCCCTGTGGCCATGTGATCGATATTCAAACACTTGGGAACTGGAATGTATTTATGATGATTGCAGTGCCCTGAGGTCATCTGATCACTTTTTGTGACTTTCTGACAAGCAAAGTTAATTTGGAAGCCAGATTCACTTAACAACCTTGTTACTAACTTAACAACTGCAGTGATTCACTTAACAGCTGTGGCAGGAAAGGTCGTAAAATGGGGCAGAACTCTGTTGACAACTGTCTTGCCTAGCAACAGAAATTATGGTCACATAAAGGTTGTAAGTCAAGGATTACCTGTAGTTGTTTTGAAATAAATGGTTTATATATAACTACATTCTGTGCTGGACTTGGTGCCAGACCCAATGTAAAGTTGCAACTGAGAAATTTGTATTGTTGCATAGTGGGGTGAGCTGGATTTGCGGTGAGCCTTGCACGAATTGTGACAAGAGGGTAGCAGAAGAATGTGGTGGCTGCCATTAACATCTGAAGGATGACAAACAAGTCAGCAACCAAATCAGGAGACTGGAGCCCATCCCTTTGTTTTTGAATATTTTGGCTTTGGTTAAGTCAGGAGATGGAATCCCAAAGATGCTTTTTCACAAGGCAATTGGTCTTTCTTGTTTTTCTTTGAAGACTCATCCAAGAAGCTTTTTCAGCTCGGACTGGATGGTGGGGACTGGAAGGATTTATAATCCCTCAGATAGCTGTTCATTCACGTTCTTTTAGCAAGTCGTTAAAGCTATCTGGAGGCTTATCTGTAGGTAGCTTTAACAACTAAAAAAATGAAAATGACCAGCTGTCTGCAAGGAATTTAAATCTTTCCATTTCCCCTCCATCCAGTCAAAGCTGAAGAAGCTTCTTGTATGAGAAGTGAAATGTCTTCAAAGAAAAACAAAGTCTAGTTGCCTCATGAAAAAGCATGTTTGGGATAACTATGATCTGGCTGGCTGAGAATCTCCATAGACATGCAGGAGATGGAAAAAGCAGAGGTCTGGCATCAGCTGAATAGCTTGTGGAGACAGCAGCAGCAAGAGTGCTACTGGGGTGAACAGGAATCCCAAGAAACTGGGTCAGTGTTGTCCAGAAGCAGTACTGGAGTCAGAATGAGTGACTCAATTCCCAGTGGAAAGAAGATTGGATTTCTGAAGAGGGAGAACCATGGGGCATTGAAGAAATCTCCTTCTTCCTATAGTGAGGTAAAGGGGGATAGGTGCTGATGGAGAATGCCAAGGCCAGGGATGCCAAGACCAACGAGGAGGTAAACCCACAATGACTGGGAGCACTGCCCTAGAGGAGACTGGTTAGGAGTGTCTGTGTCAAACTGGGCTGCAGTGACAAACTAACAAGAGGGAGTTTGTTTACTGTGCCTGGCAAGATCTTTGGCAAAAATGAGCCTGGAAGGACACAAGAGGTGACAATAAGTGAAATTTGGAAAGTGCAGTGTGGCTGTATGCCAGGCAGAGAATGTACAGCCTGGAATTGAATGCCTATATGGGTGTGAGAAAGAAACCTTACTGCATATTTGTAAGGCAGTGTAACATCAAGTGAATTGGTCTGAATTATGGAACATTTTTCTACGAATAAGAAGTTGAAGTTTGGTTGCTGAATGCTGTGATATATGAAGGAAATCAGTTATGAGTAAGAACAAATGGAATGCTTAAGAAATGGTTCAATACTGAGCAGGAAATAAAAAAAAGGTTTTATTCATTATTGAACTCTTGGTTAGTTCAAGTATTTATATCAATAGGGAATATTTGAGGTGTGTTGGCTGGGGACATGGACATGCCTAGACTTTTGTTATGGATATGATATCATATTGCTGGATGCAGCATGCAAGCCTAATTTGCAGCATGTTAGACAGTTTGTACAACACAATGAGAATAGATCTGAAAATTAATGTATCAAGCAGCAAGGTAATTGCATTTGACAGGGAATGGGATGAATGTCTCCAAGTAATGCATATATGGTGAAAAACTGGGGCAAGTTGATAAATTGGTGTCTTGATAAAATATTTACCCAATGTAAGAAAACAGAGAAATTTTAATACACCAAGATGTTCTAGAACAGTGTTTCTCAACCTTGACAATTTTAAGGCATGTGGACTTCAACTCCCAGAATTCCACAGCCAGCAATGCTGGCTGTGGAATTCTGGGAGTTGAAGTCCACATGCCTTAAAATTGTCAAGGTTGAGAAACACTGTTCTAGAACAAGGGTTCCCAACTTGGGGTGCCTGCATCCCCGAAAAGGGTTCCCAACTTGGGGTGCCTGCATCCCCGAAAAGGGGGCAAGATGGAATTTCAGGGAATGTGGCAAAAGTGAGTCATGTCCCTTAGTGACCAATCACAAGCCACAATTACTTTTGTAGGGGTACAAATATTAATCAAACATTTCTGTGGGGAATAGAAAAGGTTGGGGACGATTGCTTTACGAAGTGGTCAGTTAGTGAATAGTATGTTGTTTGTTGTGAGGATTTATTTTTCACATTTCTGAACCACCCATCTCTCTCAAAGATAGAGCCTTTGGAATAAATGTTTGTCAAAAGAAGTAATAAGATCATGCTTCTCATCACTTTCTTATATGGAAATGAAGCTGAATATGTCAATAGAAGCATAAAAATAAATTGAATAGCTGTTTTGGAAGTGCATGCACTAAAACAAGGGAGAAGGTCATGACTGAATGAATGCTGAAAGAACATGAATTGGGTACAAATGAAATACGCGATATCAATGTACTTCATTGGTGAGTGGTACCAATGAAGTACATTGATATGGTGGGGTCCTATAGAGAAAATGAATGAAGATTAAAAGGTCCTTGGTGCTTCCCGAGCTTGCTTGTTTTCTTGCAGATGATTCATTACCTAAACTAGGTAACAACATTAGTGCTAGTGCAATGAAGACTAAATTGTAGAACAAATATGTAAAGCAAGAATTAAGAAAGCAAGAAGAAAGGGAAGATCAAGAAAAGTTGGCTAGAGGGAAATGAAGGAAATCCACAGAGGTGAAAAGAGCAAAAGGCAATGTGGATGGAAACAAGGATGAGGCAGAGTGACAAAATGAAGAAAGTTGGTATAGGCTAGATTTAACTGCATTTTATTTTGTTTTGCTTATTTCATGTGGGTTTTTTTTTTGGCTCACTACTTCTTGCATCTTGCCTGTGCTTTGCATAATTTTGTTTATCCTTATGTAATCATATCCAATATTTTCCATCATTATAATTCAGTATTAGAGCTGTGCAAAATCATATGGAGGAATGTGCAGCTCTACTCAGCCCTGCTGATCTTAATGTTAGTATTGCCTCCCATGTTTCTGATAATGATGTTTATTCTAATGATATGAAAAATAATATTTTCCTAGTTGCCACAGCATCACATTGCTGGCTTGCATTCATTCTGTGTTCCACTATAAATGACAGCTCCTTTGCAACAGTCCTTTTCCCTAGCCAATTATCTCCCACTCTGAATTTTTGTTTTAATTCTTTCCTAGGTTTTTGACTGTTGAAAGTGAGTAAAGCTGACTTTTGTTCAGCAAAGAATTTAAGATTCTTCTTCTAAGTTACCATCTGTAGATGCTCAAATCTTTAGAAAATATTGAAGAAGACCAGAGTCTGACAACAGGATGCCATACATCACATCACCCAGAATCAGAACTACAGGTCAGGGCCCAACTACTCAATAAAATTTGTAAAGGATCCTAGCTCAGTGACGAAATGCTTTCATTGTATACATCATTTCCTTTGTTCAAGACCCTGTCATTTCTGAGAACATCTGAAAAGGTATATTTTAAAAACCTGGAGAGCTATCGTTGTCAATTTTTATCAAGGATGAATTACCATTTTAATGCAAAACTCTGCATTTTTATTTTCAAGAATATGTCAGGACAAAAATCTACATTTGATTAAAATGAAATGTAGAATCAGTTTTTTTATAGAGGTAATTTAGGCTATTAATTAAAGCATTCCATACGACAGCTATTTAGCTTCCACCAGCTCTTTGAACAATTGATCCCACTGTTAGACTGCTGTTAATATTGCTAAGTCTTTTCTAGCAGCTGGAGTCTCCCTTTTTGTAACTTAAATTTGTTTTGCTGTAGTTTGGGATGAGAAACAGGTTTTCATCATTTTCTATGTATTATTCTTTCTGAGAGTTCTTTTTAATGAACTATATTCACAAGCAAAGAAAAAGGACATGTAAAATTGTAATATCTTCAAATATTTGAAGAGTGCTATCTTATCCTCCCATAACATCTTCTCAATGCTAAATATATCCGGCTTTTTTACTCTCATTGTAGATTTTGGTTTCTAGCTACTGATCATCTTCATTACCCTTCTTTGAACCCACTCCAATTTCTCGGAATTCTTCTAAAATGTGGCGCCCAGTACTGAGATGAAGTCTGGCAAGAATAGAATACAAAGTTGATAGTTTCCTGCAATTTCAAAAATATAGTTCTGTTGATCCTAAAATGGTCTTTGCCTTTTTCACAAGCACATCATTGCGTTGGATCACATTCAGTCTACAATCAGCTAGTATTTAAAGTTATTTTATCAAGTCATCCCCATCCTATCATTGCTCATTTAATGTCTATTTCTTATGGGAAAGCTTTATTTTCTACCTATTTCTCCAACCTAACAAAATTGGTTTACATTTCATTTCCATCTGCTAGAGCATGATTTATCCCACCCACCGAGTGTGATCTGAATGAAGGCAGACTGTTATTGTGTAGTGGAGTGATCATTTCAGGAAATGAAAGTGTGGGTTTAATTATGAATGAAAGAATTAAAATGGATGTTAGGAAATATGAACTGGTGTCAACTAGGTTGTTGTGGGTATGTATGAAAATAGGCATCTATATGTTAATGATAGCTACATGTAATAGTCCAGCGAATGGTGCTAATGAAAGCACCAGAGATGAGTTTTAGGAAAAAGTATGCAATATTTTGAATAAATGTAATTCAGGGGAAAATGTTTATCTAAATGACATGTATATATGGGTGAAAATGAGACAGGAGAGTACAAAAATGTGACTGATACTTGAATCAGAATGGCAACTGATGAGTTATTTGCTTAGAAAATGGTCTATTTGTTTTGAACATGTTAATGAGGAACAGTCTGTCTACAGAGATGTATTTATTTTTCTCTAAAGTCTCAAAACCCAAGTCATTCCCAAGACTTCAGATACTTTACATAAATATAAAGTGGTAAAGATCATCATACAAATATAATATTAGCATAAATACCTTTAAGAGCTAATAGGGCATGGAACATAAATTACAAATTAACGTTGTCAACTGCATACAAGGAAAACCAATACAAAATGTTCTACAGATGGCATTTAGCACCGACGAGATTGGCTAAAATATACAAAAATATGAATCCGGATTGTTGGAAATGTAAAAACAAAGAAGGAACATTTTATCATATGTGGTGGCAATGCCCCAAAGCAAAGCCCTATTGGGAGCAGATAAGAAGATGGTTACAGGAAATAACAAAACAGCAAATTGAACTCAAACCTGAAATATTTTTATTAGGCATAATTAACCTAAAAAATAGAGAAACGACTCCAATACATCATTATACATATTATAACTGCAGTAAGCATTGCATATGCACAATGTTGGAAAAGGGAGAACATACCAACAAATGCAATGATTGTATGTAAGATATTAGACTGTGCTAGATGAACAAACTTTCCTTAGAAATAAAAGACAAAGAAGCTACACAATTTTACGAGGTATGGGACATGTACTATAACTGGCTAGAATTGCGAAATAGAAATGTATGAGAAGTAATGTAAATAAATGTAAATAAACTTAAGAGATATAGGACATAGTATTGCTAAGGGAAAAGAAAAAATGTATTGTGTATTATGTTTGTTTGTAAAAAAAAAGGAAAAATAAAAATTTAAAAAAAAGAAAAAAAAGAAGAGCTAATAGCAACTTTTGTTTACTGTTATAATCCAGATGGCATATTTTAAAGGCGAGTCTTGGTACTTTACCCATAGCAGTCCAACAAATTTTAGGAAGAGGCAAATTTCACATGGGTGGTGCCATTATAGTAGATTCTCTCTGAAGATGGTCCTTAAGGTATTCTGGACCAAAGCAATGGAGGGCTTCAAAGGTCATAACCAGGACCATAAACTATACCCAGAAATATTCAGAGCAGCTAATGTAGTGCTGCAATATTGCTACTATATTAGTCACTGCATTTTGTACCAGCTGAAATTTCTAAGTTACCCTCAAGGGCATCCTCAGGTAAAGTGTGCTATAGTAATCCATCTGAAAAGTAATAAGGATGTGTACATTAAATACATAAAGTAGCTTAAATCTAGTTGTTATGACTTCCTTGTGTTTTTTTAAAAAGTATTAAAAACAACACTGTGTACGAATCTTTAAAATTATGTCCTGGGAGGACCTTTTTAACCCTACATTGTGACACTTATGTAGACTACATTGAATTAAACTAAAGACGAAAGTCCACTATTTTAAAGGTAAAATGTAAAGGTTTCCCCTGATAGTTGTGTCTGACCCTAGGGGTGGTGCTCATCTCCGATTCAGTGGAAAAATCAGCACTGTCCAAAGACTTTCACAGTCATGTGCCCGGCATGATTATATGTCAAAGGTACCTAGAACACTGTTACCTTCCCACTGAAGTGGTACCTATTTATCTACTTGCATTTACACACTTTCAAATTGCTAGATTGGCAAGGGCTGGGGCAAGTAAATGGAGTTCACTCTGTCATACGGTAATTAGGTCTTGAATTGCTGATCTTTCAGCCGACAAGCCCAACATCTTAACCGCTTGGCCACTGTGCCCCTTATTAGAAGAGGCCAACTAACTGGAAGAAGCCAACTAGACTACCAAGATAGTCTATTCCCTGCTATCAGCCCAATCTCTTCATTCATCTTTACCTCTTGGACATCAAAGAGAATTTTCTTCTGTATTTCCTGTACTGGATTGCCCATATCTTTCCTCATATCAGTCAACCTCATTTCTTTCATTCCAGATTTGAGTAGAATACAGTTTACTGTCCAGTCTATCACCCCCCAAATTAATGCCATCCAACCATGTATTCAAGCTGGCCTAGAATTCTGGTAGTTGTGGTCTAAATATGTGTGGAAGCACCAGTCTGGAAAAGCTGGTCTAGTCTAAAGCACTGTCAAGTACCACTTAGCTAGTGATGTTAAGAAGTGGGAATCACATGAATTTCAGACAAGCATCTTTAATGGGAAAAAAAATCTTGAAAACTTTTAACACCTCATAGATTTAAAGCAGGGGTGTCAAACTCGCAACATCACGTGACATGTCGCGACATGACATATCACAACTTTTTTTTCATTGCCGGCAATGGGGTGGGTGCGGTTTCGGCAAGATGCATCTGGCCTGTAGGCTGGCAGTTTGACACCCCTGATTTAAAGTAAGCCAGGTAAAGTGGAGTCTTTCTGAAATATTTCTGTCTCACACTCCCCACCTCTGGGGTGGGCTGCCTCTTCTTACACTTGCTGAATTCCTTTCCTTCCCTGATTGTTCTCATAGTCTCTCAAGTGTACTGACATAGCAAAATTCATAATGTATCAACAGCAGTGCTTTTTTTGTAAAAAGAAAAAAAAGGTGCTGGAACTCACACATTTCATACAACCTGCCTTGCCTACCCTATAAGGTTCCATCCAAAAAAGGTGCCGGAACTCCGTTTTGGGCATTCTATGAGAAAAAAAGCCCTGATCAACAGTATCAGCAACAAGTACCCATCTAACCTAATATCACAATTTCCAGAAAGGGCATCTTCTCTGAACAATATCAGGGAGATCTGTTTTAACTGAAGTTCACCTTTCTATAATTTTAAGAAATTGTCTGCCTCAAATGTCCAATGGAAGAAATGTGTATGAAAGGCTGTTTTAGTAATATATACTACGGATATGTATGTCTTTAAAATGGCATACAGTTTAATCCTAAGCATTCCATCTTTTCTAAAAAAAAAAAAAAAGGTTCTCTGTGGGATTCACAATTGCATAGTGCGGTTATAGCCTCTAACACAGTGTTTCTCAACCTCGACAATTTTAAGGCATGTGGACTTCAACTCCCAGAATTCCACAGCCAGCATTGCTGGCTGTGGAATTCTGGGAGTTGAAGTCCACATGCCTTAAAATTGTCGAGGTTGAGAAACACTGCTCTAACATATTACTTCTCATGTGTATGAAATATTGCTATTTCAAGCAAACATAGCTATTACTAGGATAACAAGCTATAAAAGAGCTAGCTATTTCATTGAATTTGCCATGTCTTATTTTTTAGTTTAAGACCAAAATGTGGCTAACTTAAGCTGAATCCATTTATACTTTTGCAACTATTTTCTACTATGATTGTAGCAATTTAACATTCCAGTTGTTCCGGCAGCGACTGTTGCTTCAGCACTATAACAATCCCTCATTTGAAAAATTCTGAAAATTACAATGCACCATATGCCCTTTGAGAGCCAGTTTGGGGTAATGGCTAAGGCTAGAAAGGAACCTGGAGATCATGGGTTCTATCTACCAGTTTTACCTTAAGCACAAAGCCAGCTGGGTAACTTTGGGCCAGTTATTTTTTTCTCAGTCTTAGGAAGGAGCAATGGCAAAGCACTTCTAAAAAACCTTGCCAAGAAAATGGCAGGGACTTGTCCAGGTAGTAGTCCCTGATTGAACAGAAAGAAAAAAAACCCCAGAAGCTCTTGACTATTGACAAATATTATTGCCTGTACAATTGTTGTATTGATTTGTTATGCTGAATATATTGCTTGATCATATAGGTGTGGTTATTTTTATACTTTGCATACTCTTCTAATTATTTTTAGCTGCCCAAAGTCATGAACTTTAGATGGATTCCTGTCTAAATTGAGATAAATTGTTCCTAATTTAAAAAAAAACTGTTTACCACAATCTTTCATTTTGCCCTTACTCATTAACGCAGGTCGATAACAAAGGGCTTGGATATTGAGACCATCTTACCTTGAAACCCGCATAACATCATATGCTGTATAGGCTTGGGATCATCCTTGGACATACTATCTGGTGCTGATTTTATTTGAACTCACACCTTTTTCGTAGATCCTTGTAAAGGGTCCTTGTAACAGAACCCTGTTAAAGGTATAGATAGCAAAAGCACAACCTGGGAACATGCACACCAGTGCTAAGGAACAAAATGAAACACAATTTAGTATGAGATTTTGTGGGAGCACTTTAACTTCAGATGAAAACTAACAAGACAGTCATGCACAGAGTTGCCAAACAATAATAACTGGAGCATCTCAAACTTATTCTGAGCTTTTCTGGTTTCTGGCACGGAGACATCTGAGAACACTCACATTCCTCTCTACCTGTCTGCATGACTCAAGGAAAAAGAGCATGGATTCACTGCCGGGGCTGCAGTAGGAAGATGTTGATGGTGCTGCTCTGCAAAATAGCCTGGCAACTCTCCCGTGCTCCCAACTTGTCACTCAAATGAAAGATGGGAAGAAAAAGTTATTTTCATCACATAAAAGCATCAGCAAGGACTGTTGAATTGTGCATGTCCAATGCGTTCCATAAATGTGCACTGCCAGAACCTTTTTATTTTTCTCCTGAGGTGGCATCCCTTTTAAAAAGACAAGAAAGGCTGGCTGGCTGCACTGTAGGTAATGACCAGCATGTTGAAAAGGAAGGGGGAGATTTTTAATCAGGAGAGGGGAGGAGGAGGAGAAACATTGACTTGCAGATTGTACTTCCAAAGAGTCCTTCTCTAAAGCAATACTAGCACTCCGGGCATTTTCCCCCCTCCCCTCCCCAAGATGACTCAGCCCAGTTCCACTTCAGCTTCAATTTACCTTTTGGTAGCTTATTTACAATTTGGCAGGAAACTTTGTTTGTATTTAAGGTAAGAGTTACCAAGAGGGCAAAGTAGTAAGGACTATCTCAAGTGCTCAATGAAAAAGAAAAAGGAAAAAAGAACCTTTTCTTTCAGAGTCTGTCCCAGGCACAGTTGCAAAGCAATACCTTAAGATCTTGCCCATCCTTTAATAAGGGGATTCCTCCACAGGGCCAAATTAATAATTTATTCCTCGGCTCCAGCAGCCACTTAAACGTGCATTGATTTCCTTGTGCAGCATTTCCTTTCCTGACAACCCCCATTTCACCCCCCCCCCCATCCCTACCTCTCGATTTCAGCCAGATCTTTCGGATCTGCCTTCTTTGCAGCCAAGGTTCAAGCGAGAGGTCCATTCGGACTACTCAAGGACAAGGCGGTGAGTTGACCAGCCGGCGTGGTTTAATCGTAGTCCGGACAAGCGGCCTGCAGGTTACCCTAGAAAGACGCAGGAAGGCAGGGCCCGACCTTGCGTGCGTGCCTTCTTCGCCTCTTCCTCCTCCTCCTCCCCCTCCCATGCTGCGACTTGGCCGCTCTCCGGGCGGGAGAGGTGAAGCGATCCACTCAGCCCTCCCTCTCTCCACGGCTGCGTTAACAGCTGTCTGCCACGCAGCCGCGCGCTGCCTGAAACTAACCCGCAGCGGGAACAGGGGCTGCATTTGCGGCGCTCGTGTGCTTTGCAGCTTCGGCCGAGACCCCCGCGCGGACCACCCTGCCACCTGTCTGGGCTTCGGAACTTACTCGACTCCCGCCAGCTTTCGCGGGTTGATTTCCCCCCCCTCCCTTTCTTTTTCAGTGGGCTGCATGACGGCGCACGCCGCTCCCTGGACAGCTTCGCTCCGCTCTCGCCGTCGGCTAGAACAAGGCTGCGCGGGAGCTTCGCGACGCTGTGAATAAACGCGCGCTGGGGCTGGCTCGCGCTCTCCCTTCACCCTCGCGCTCACACGCACGGGCGCGCGATACAAAAAGCGGGGACCACCGAGCGGCGTTGCCTTTGGAGCAAAGTGAGAGGGCAAGCGAGGCGAGGAGAGACGGCCGAGCGCCTCCCGCCCCAGCGCTTGCCCGTCGACGGCAAGATCCCCGTCGAACCCCCGCCTGCCTCCCCGCGCCGGGGCGCCGCGAAGCAGCACAAGGTCCGAGAAGTAACTCCGGCAGCGCCTCGCTTCCACCGACTGCGGAGTTAAGGTCCAAGCGGCGACCGTGGGGCGAGCCGCAGTGCTGCTGCCGGACGACCCCCAAGGGCGCGGAAGTTTTCGGGTGTGCCAAGTCTCCTTCCTTCGGAGCCGGGAAAAGATGGTGCCGTGACTGCTCCCCTGGCCGGCCTTTGCCCCGCTTTCGCTCCTTTCTCTTGCCGTAACCGCGCCAGCCCTCCGAGCCGGCCGGAGTCCACAGAACCGCCGCTTCCGAAGCTCGCGAGTGAGGAAGGAGAATCATGCCGGAGACCCGGCGTCCGCTGCGGACTCTACCTGTCCTCCTGGCTCTGATCTGGACGGCAGCTAGCATCAGGCTCGCCGGAGGGGCCGGCTCGGAGCAGCAGATCCCCTTGTCTGTGTGAGTGTCGCAGGCTGTGTGGAAGAGTTCGCCGGCGCCGGCCAACGGTTGGGATGGGTGGGGAGAGACTTCTTGTGGTTTGGACGGGGGGCATCGCGCTGGCTTCCCCTCAGGTTTTCTGACGAGGGGTCCGCTGGCAGCTCTTGGAATTGGGGTGGAAGACAGCAGTAAAGCCCTCACCGCAAGCTTTCCGCCGTATGAATTTTCGGCTGCGGCGCCGACAAGCTCCAGACGCTTTTCCACTGCAGTCCCATTTCATATGAGATGCTCAGGGATAAGTGATCTTGCAAAAGCGGATCCAGAGGCTCCGCCGCCGTATATAGATCCTGTAATTTCTCCCTCTCGTGCGTATAGGGATAAGTTTCTCTTCAAGTTTGGCCGAAAGAGGGCTTACTCGCGCCTTACCTAGCTAGCAGAATAGATCGACTTGGGGTCTTCACTTCAGAATCGCCGCTAGGTTGTTTTAAAGGGGAAAACATGGGAATGAACAGTTCAGACTCTGCCGTGTATTTATTTCTCTGTGTCTGTCTGTATGAGGTCTTGTTTATTGAAGTGTGTAATTACATTTTTCTTTTCAATATACGTCTCTACCTATTTTCCTCCGTAGGGTAAAACTTTGGGCTTCTGCTTTCGGTGGGGAGATCAGATCTATTGCAGCGAAATACTCAGGTTCCCAACTTCTGCAGAAGGTAAGGATCCCTCTAGCTGTAGCTCACCAAAAGATTAATTCAAATGAGTGCTAAAAATGAAGGAGGATTTGCGTACAAACCAGAAGAGCAGCAGCAGCTTTCATCTGGAGATTTTCTTCTGCTCCTTTGACAATATTTTTTAGCTGCCTGCTGTCTCTTTTCTGCTGAGAAATCACAAATTTCATCAGGAAGGGGTTATTTTTAGATTACAGCCCACCCAAGGACTTTCATTATTTCAGGTGAAGCTATTTAGAATGTTGCTGGTATTCGTTTTGATTACAGATTATGAAGTTAACCTCAGTTTATTTTCTCTTGTTCTCATATAAATACACACACACACAACACACATGCAGAGGTTTTTTTGAGGAAGGATTAAAATTGGAAGTATTATGCTTCTTTGTTTAGTTGTACTTTTCTGCAATAACAACAAAAAGATTGACTATTGCTTGTCATCTCTGTAATTCCCCCCCCCCAAACTATTATTCTTGTAGTCATCTGGGGTCAGTGTTGGGATGTATCACATCATTACAGATAAGGAAAATGAATGTGGTTATCTCCCTGCTCAGCTGCACAGCTGGATATTAAGGTTGTAAAGTAGTGCAAAACCTTAAGAAATTGGGCTAAGTCTCCAGAAGTCTGATGAGTAACAAGAACAGAAAATTATTATAAGAATCTGCATCTGAGCTTACTTAAACAAGCAACCTTGTTTAATTTCATTGTTCAGTTAACATGTGTTTAAATATAACTGTCAGAGAATACAAAATAAATTAGGGATCCAGGGTGGTAGTGGGAGACTGTAAAAATGTTTCAAAATTGCAGTTTCATGTGATTTGAAAATACAAGCTTCAGAGGCAAAGTTCAGATTCATGACTGAAATGATTTGATCAAAATTAAAATATTTTTAAGAAAGATATTTGGCTT
Source organism: Crotalus tigris (assembly GCF_016545835.1). Classification (NCBI taxonomy): domain Eukaryota; kingdom Metazoa; phylum Chordata; class Lepidosauria; order Squamata; family Viperidae; genus Crotalus; species Crotalus tigris. Next base: position 441,344 of record NW_024097419.1, read on the forward strand.
TAAACTAACAATAGGCCATGTATTTTTGTTGGAAGAGTTTAACACTGTTCCTATCAGTGAGCTGAAACACTTTCTTATTTATGAGGAATTGTATGACAAGCTTTCCCTATTGCACTGGTGAGGCAAATAACAAACTTTTATGGTTCAGTAAGTGTGGTTGATGCAGTAAACCTAATGATGGCTGTGGAAACATAATCAAACACAAAAGCTCGTTTTTGTTTTTTAGCACAAAGGTGATTTGATTAGGATAATTGGCAATACCAATTGCTGGGATTTATAAGTATCAATGAAATAATGTAAGGTACTTTTTTCAATCCCCTGGGATATTCTACATGTTTGGGTATCTGAAATAATATCTGCTTCATAATCAGAATGTCCTCTTTGCATGCTGTGAAAGAAAATCTCTTCTAAATTAGGATATACACATATACCATAGTATGGCTAATTTCTAAATCACAGCCAAGTCTGAGATTATTGAAAGATGCACCAATATTGTCCCTGGAAGTGGGTATCCTCAGTTAAAATTTTAATTTTGGAATTCTGCCTTGATTTAAAATCTGTGTTTTATAAGGAGAATCTCTGATCATTTAACCATTGAATGTTCATTTTCTACACATTTCATAGCAAATAAAGAATGCAAAAAGTTATCTTTATAATAATTCTTTTCCCATTTACTTTAGAGCCTCCTGAAATGTGGAATATTTGTAGCAGTCAGATGCCTTTCTTTTGGTTGACATATTGCAGTGTTGTAATTAGAAACTATTACCATGCTCATTTTACATTTTCTTTATCATCTTTTAGTTTCATTGGCTAGACAGTCTTTCAGCAGCTCGACAGTACTGTATTTAATTCCCATCTGGAGGTTTTTCTTTTTGATGTTTATACACTACAACTAAATGAAACAGGAAATACAAATGTTGGGGTTATTTGTATTCAAGGTTGGTATATTTATGGTCTCTTTGTCTTTGGTTTTGTACTTTTAGATATTTTGAGGAGATAATTCAATTTTATTTTAATGTCAATTTTCTGCATTCATCCTATGCATTTTTGTAACCTCAGAACTAAGGTAACTGATCCCTGTTACACATTGTTTTTATCATCATCACACTTTACACGTTGCTGTATAAAATATGTGCATTATCTTTTGGGATGTATCAGAATTGGAGCTTCTGATATTCACTGGAACAGCAGTGATCAAAACTATTATTGCAATGTCACAATGTCACAATCTGAAATGTGAAACTCTCCTCCATTGCTGTTTTGGTGGCTAAGAATACATCTGGTTTTACCCTGTTGTACATTAACACAAGTGCTACTTTATCTCTCCCACCCTATAAAATAAGAATAATGAGAATGAAAATAATAAAATTCCAAGATATCACATTGAAGGGGTCATGAAATCAGGTAAAGAATTAAAGTGATACCCTGAGCCATGTAAGTTGATTTTCAAGGTAACTAAATGGTTCATAAGCATATCGTGTAATTTGTATTTGTGCTTCTTTCATAAAAGGCAAGAGTGCCATTGGAAATAAAAATTTAAATTTGGTCTGATCTCACTCTGGGGTATATTGTTTTATACTTTGGTTTTAGTGGATCATTTTCATTTCATTTGGAGCCACAGTGTAATATTATATTTTAGAAGCTAAAATTATTGGAAGATAATAAATGGATATGGATAGCGATATGTGAGACACAGCAGTACTACACTGCAGTACTGTAGCCATCCAATCTAGAAGCAATGCAGAAAATATTTGGGAGGACACATTTTCTATTTCTCATTACTTGTTCTGGAGCAACAAGCATAGGTATGGCCAAAATATTTTTGGACATAGTAACTCTCTTTTGAATCTGCTTATTTGAAAATAAGATTTGCTTATTTTAGCAGATTTTATTTTGTTGTTAGCATACTGAAGTTCAAAACTTGAATGATATAAAGAGAAGAAAGTCCTCAAAGCACTCTTAGCAATGCTATGCACCTCGTTCATATCTTCTATTAATGGTCTACTTTATATTAGGCTTGTCTCAATCTGTATAGATTGCAGTCTCGGCTACCCTAAATATTTTCTTATTCCAATCCTTCTGCCTCTTCTACACTCATGCAAAAGACCATTATTCTTTGACAGTAGTGTCTTTTGATTAAATCCAAAAGGTATTCATAATAGTTGCTGGATTCAGTTGGAGAATTCAAGACAGATTCCTTTTTAGCCAGTGCATTTTCATGCTTTAAAAAGAAATTTCTTCATGTGAATTTATTCTAAAGGAATTAGAACTAAAAGTTATTATGCCTTTGATAAGGCAATTGGCGAAGAAAAAAACTAAGTAAATTTGGTGATATGGCTAATTTTCCAGTTTCAATTTCAATTGTCATCTAGATTTGGCACCATAAAATAAATTGTCTACCTGCTTAGTTGAGTGAAGCATCAACTTGACTTAACAAACACTGCAGAAAGATTCAAATTAAGTATGGAGCTGTTTTATTTATAGTCAAGTTTAGATGAGCAGATTTTAAGCACTCGTGACTTTATGTATATTTTGAAATGTATTTCTTTCAGACTAATACACTTTAAAATGCTGTATTTCCCAAGTATGACGCATAATTTACCATGCATAATAACCTTTCAGTTATACAGGTGCATTCTCATTCTTTTCAGTTATATGGGTGAACTTCTCAGAGAATTAGGCTCTTTGTGGATATTGAAGATTTGAATGACAATAAGGTTGCATTACAATACTTCACTCTAATAGATAGCGCTTTCTGCATTAAAGGAAGGATTTAGAGATATGGGAGGTTGCTATTTTGCCTGCTGTCAGAAGGATCTGAATATTAACTATTATCTGTGATCCAGAGGTTACAATTTATCAAGAATTGCTTTTCTAGCAAACAGTGATGTTTTTGAGCAATAGCTATAAAATGCAAGCAGAGATAGAAATGGTTTACATTTTCTTAAGTTTAAAAATTATATATAAAGAATGGTAGTTCAGGTGCATTTCATATATTTCTTAAACTATGCCCTCTTTTCTCACATCTCATTTGTACACTTTTTAACACATATGCATACTTATACCCTGATAGCGTAGAATTCTCCACCTTTATTTTTTTTCTAGTTATGGAATGGGTTCATTGCGTTCATACCTCAAATGAAACCAATTATTTCTGAAAAGCTATTCAAGAATTGTGCCACCCTCCAACCATGGGCCAATGCAGCACACATTAATCACCTACATCAGGCAGCTGTCTTTGCGCATGAAGAGGGGCTTTGGGGGGAGGGGGTCTTTTCCTGCCTGATATGGAGGGTGTTGCCTAAGCTTAGGTCTGCACTGCAGGTGTCTGCCTGATGCAGGCACTGCTGTATGCTGCTGATAAGGCTGCTTTCAAGACAGTATCAACAAAATTAAATCCACTAGTAAAGACTTTCTGGAGTTAACAGGACTGCCCCTGGGGAAGCATATGACAAAATACATCATGTTTTCAGGTTAGATGCCTTTAAAAAACATCTTTACTGTCCTTAAAAAAGATCCAGGAGAGACTTTGGCAGGTATAGGAAGTGATTCGATTGGCTTTCTCTTGTTATTTTGCATCCTGGGAGAACTGTTAGAAGAATCGGTCAAAGTTTCATCAAGTTTAAATATTAAAAACAAAAACAGCATCGTCCTTGTTGAATTCACCAACTGAAATTGCAAAGATAAAAGTAAAGTTCCATTTACATACTGGTTGTGTTCATACAATGTGCCTCACCATGTGCTGTAAAGATGTTGGCGATATGTTTGAATAATGTGCAATTCTAGCTGGTTTTAAGCTTATCTGATTATATTTGTGAATATGATATGCAAACTTAGATCATTCAGTTCATTGTGTTAACCTAGTAGATGTGTTAAATATCTTGAATGATCATAGTTACTCTGTTAAAGTTTGATGAGATGGATTTTCTTTCCTTTCTTCAAAGATACATATTGGATATATAAATGCATATAATTGCTGAGATTATACAGATTTAGTGTTATGTATATTAAATAAAGCAAGTGCATACATGAATACAGTGCTATGCTAAGCAGTTCTTATAGATTGGAGTGCAGGTAAAATATTGATTATAGGTTAAAAGAGAAGTAACGTTGGGGACCTGTCATTAAAAACAAAGATGTGCCTTAGAACATGTCTGATTTTTCCCATTTTATTGATCATAGATTATGAAAGTTGTACAAAACTTCAGAAGAAGTTTGCTGAGAAAAATAACAATGTGAGCTAAGGAAGCAGCAAAATGTGTGCATTAATTAATTTATATGCAATCTTCACTGGCATGCATAGATTTATGACAAAGTCATTACAGACAGCTTCCAAGTATTTTGTTAGAAAAAGGAAGCATTAACAATAGAGAAATAAAATAAGAGTAAGTGAAATAATAGTCTTTTGTTCTGTGAGGGAAGTTCAATAGCTGATTAGAAGGAAGATTAGCAGCTTTATGGCAAAGCTGGACAGAAAACAATAAATAGAGAAAGAGAAGCTTATCCAAGAATAATTTAGTTCTGTGTTGCATTCTCCACTCCCCGTAAAATTTTTTGAAAGGCCTAATTGAAGAACTGCTATTAATTTTTATTTAGTTACTCTTTTCCCTCAATAGTTTAGGCTTATGACTTCATTGTTTTTCCAGTGAGAATGTGGCCTACTGATGTTGCTAATGGAATTGTCCAAAGGTATATATTATGTCTGAAAATGTGCAATTTCACTAGATCCAATATTTGGAATGATGTTATTGATGGGGAGGCTTCATCAAATTCTACATGCTTAATGGGAAGTTTTATTTATTGATGAAGGTTTAACATACTTTATGGATTCAAAGTAAACTAACAAATTGTGAAACTGCAGAGTAAATATATGCATAATGCATTTCACAACTCAGTTTTATTCTAAACTTGGTACTCCTAACATAAAACATATAATATATATGGTTTTAAACACACAAGATTCTAGATAGGATTCCATCTGTGTCCTTTAATCGAGCTCTTAGATAATTTGATTTATTTTTTCCTTCATTCTCCATGCAGTTGTTTAACTTGGGACAGTGAAGACACTACATGTAGCAAAGATAGTGGCAATTTTTAGATGTCATTTTTGTGTGAAAACGAGGATGCAGATGCTCGTTCAAATTTCAGCGAGTTACCTTTTAATTGAATGACCAACGTTCTTGAGCTATGGTGGTGCAGTGATTAGAATGGAAAATTGCAGGCTAATTCTGCTGACTGCCAGCAGTTTGATTCTGATCGGCTCAAGTTTGATTCAGCCTTCCATCCATCTGAGATCGGTAAAATGAGGACCTAGATTTTTGGGGGGAATGTGCTGACTCTGTAAACCACTTAGAGAGGGCTGTAAAGCACTGTGAGGTGGTATATAACTCTAAGTGCTATTGCTATTGCTATTCTTCAGTATTTGTTACTTTCTATTCTTCAGTATTTTGTGTATTTCTCTGTAAATCAAGAAGAGTTGATAAATAAGAGTATGATTTATGCTATCCACCAGCTAGAATTGAATGCCAAATAGTGACCTAGAAAGAAGGACTGGAGTACAATTTGAATTAAAGATCAAGGCATGTCTCAATATATTCCAGCTAAAGAAAACTGGCTGTTTGCTTCAAATGCCTATAGAGGTTTAGTAATAGATCCATATCTCCTTTTTAACTATCCTTGTTTCAGGTCAATTAATATTCAGTTACTGCTGTATCTGGTTAATACTGTTCATCTATCTTTAGTTTTAAAACACATAATGGGTAAGTTAAATTCTGAAAAGAAATCATTTTATATTTATCCAGAAAAATGTACTCCAATCATCTTGACATTAATTGCTGTCTTTCCCCTTTTCTTTGCTTACTTGGTTTAAACGAGGAGAAAAAAAAAACTCCGCAGAACATCATCATTATTGTAAGAAGGGTCAGAAAATTATGAGAGTGCTTTCAAATTAAAGGAAATCATGAATGACATTCCCATCTTGTGTAAGTTTCATTTTGTAATGGTAATTGTTTCAAAGTTTTAGGCCTCTAGTGTAATAGCTTTGAAGACAAAATTAACAGTCATAGAGGAAAACATTTTTATTTTTAAAATATTAATCAAAATTAATGCACATATTATTAGTGCTTAAATTTCAGTCTATACAGTTTCCATTCATATATGAAGCTATTACAGGATAAAATATGCAAAGATATCAAATTGCTTTCTAATAGCAGATTTGAAAATGTTTACTTTTTTGTGTATGTACAAGGACACGAACAATGTTACCTAGTTGGGCAATGAAATACCTGCAAGCAAGCAATCAAGATCAGAGAGAGCACCAAGGACTCCACAGTTTAATCCTGAGCTACAAATATTGTATTGGAACAGTTTAAGAAGTTTGCCCCTTTAAATCTTTGCACATATTTAGACAATTTGAGCTAGAATCTAGATAACTATTTTAGGCTCACCCAAAGGCTCAGAGGGTGAGTTTGACTTTCCTTCTCCTTTAAACAACAGATCCCCTGTGTCATAGCATTAACTAGTTTTGAAACCTATCCCAGTTTCTGAAATATTTGTTGTGTTCTGTACTTGTAATATATCCTCCTTTTCTGTTCTTTTGCATTTTCTATTGCAGAAAATATATGTTTGGGATGCAAGGTTGGTAAAATATGGTACTCTTTTCAACTCTCCATCTGAAATTCTGCATATTAAATACTACAATGTAGCAATCACTGATTCACTATTTACTAATTAAAGCAAAACTACCATCCTTAAGGTCAAAGAGTCATAGTACAGATGTTCCAGGAGGGCTTCATAATTTCTGTGCCTTAGTCTATGCTGAGTGGAATTTTTCTGGTTTGTATCTTGATGAATAAATTTCAAAAATCAAATAAACTTTAATTTAAGTGTGTTTGTGTGTGTGTATGTAGAACGAGATTAACTATTAATATTAGTACCTTGGTGTAGTAGTTAAGGGGATGACCTAGAAGTTCTAGTCCCACCTTAGGCATGAAAGCCAGCTAAGTGACCTTGAGCCAGTCAGTCTCTGTCAGCTGGACCCACCTCACAGGATTATTGTGGGGAAAACAGGAGGACAAAGGAGTATTAAGTATGTTGGCTGCCTTGAGTTATTTATAAAATTAATACAGATGGGATAAAAATCTAATGCATAAGTAAAATAAGTAAAATAAATATTAAGCATGTTTTTGCAACCTTAGATTGGCTTTCTTATTCTTGTTTTCTTATTTTTATATAGTAGTCATCATTAATAAGGGAAGTGTAGGCTTTTTTAACCAAATATATTTAAATCCTGCCTTTCTTCCATCATGGAAGAACATGATATAAAATGGATAGCTAACCAACCTTGGAATTAAAAATATCTGAAGAATTTGGCTAGGTTTACAATCAGATCAAACTATAGTTTGCTTGCTGTTAGTTTAATTTGTATGACTGTAAGCTCAACCATTGTGACTTGTAAATTATAGTTTATGGGTTGATATGAGCCCAAGAACTTGTGAACTATTCAATACTTCATGGTTAAACAAAATGTAACTTTGTGTGATATCTATACATATCTTTAAATTCCACAGTGTTATGGTTATAGATATTCATGTCCAGGATCAAGTTAAGAATTAGATGGTATTATAAATGCATAGATTTGGGCTCATGATCAATTTAAACTACGATGATGTCAGTGAGTTTCCTAGTCATAGTGCTAAGTTAGAATCTACCTAAAATAAAAGAGATAACTCCACCATGCAATGCAAGAATAGTATGTAAGAAAAACTAGTAATTTATCTATTATAAACTAAAGAGGACACAAATTCACAATAATACTATACCTTCCTCTGCCTGTATGGTCAGCTTAAAATAGAACTAATCAGTGAGGTTCCAGGATAAGTAGGAATTTCAATGTGTGTTCCAAATCTAATACAGGTAATCCTCGCTTACTGATTGCCTCACTTAGTGATCATTTAATTTTATGATGATGTTAAAAAATACCTTTGCAACCAATCTACGACCATTGCAGTATCCCAAAGTCATGTGATCACCATTCAAGTGTTTCGCAATCAGTTTGTGAGAAGCAGAGATAATGGAGAACACGGAAGTAAAACTGCAAATTGTGGTCACATGACATCTTGCTTAATGAACAAAGTGACCTAAGTTTGTTATGATCATGTGACTGTGGCCCTAAGTGACAGAGTTGCCAGTCCCAATTGTGGGCACTAAGCAAGGAATACCTGCATGTATAAAATAAGCATTCCTGGGCTGGGAGTGGGGAGTGCCCATGACCCCAGAACAACGAAAAGAGCATCATACTCTCCCAATACAAGCAACACTCTTTTTGTCCATGTGTTATTTTGATGAAAGCAAGAACTTTATGCAGATGCCCATGATTAGCTTTATGCATCCTTATTGTCTTTCTACAAAGCTTTTGGGGAAAAAATGAAAGATCTGACAATTTCCATGCAGGCTGCATCAGCAATCATTTGCTGTGTGTCCACACATTTACATATATTTTGTTCATCAGCTAGAAACCTATTTCAGTATAGTTGAATGAGTGAAAAAAAATAAATAGATCTCACCTTTTTTCATAGAATTCTGATTGTTTCTTAATAAGTATGATAATCAACCATGTATTCTGTTTCTCTCCGTGGAAAACAATATATTTAGATTTCATTTTTTTAAACTGAAAGAAAAAGATAATTTCAATCCGTTTAGTACTTGCTCACCTAGTCACAGTCTCAATTGCATTTTGCATGTATGGGATGATGCCATTATTTTCATGATTAACATGCAATCTGCTCCGCAGTGGAAATATGCTTTCACGTTTGTTTATAGTACATTTTCTGTACTTATGCTGCTAATAATGCCTTTTAACATGTAGCTTTTAATAGAAGGAAAAGGGGAAAATGAAAACATTGATGGATGGTGGTTATTTAAGTATCTTATTTTCTTTTAGGATTAATCTACAACTGCTTTGATCAATTTGCATTATTTAGGGAAGAAGGTATTTTTTACGAATCCCAAAGGTACATTTTCAAAAGGCAACTGGATTTTTTTTCCCTTTGAAGACCTTTTGCTTTTCATCCAGGAAGCTTCTTCAGGTCTGACTGAACGGTGGAGGATGGAAGGATTTATATTTCTTGCAGATCTGGTCATTAGCACTCATTCTGAGAGTGGTTGAGGCCATTTGGAGATTTATCTATGTCCTCATATGGGTGTGGACTTTCTTGGAACTGTTGAAAGGACTGTGTTATAAACAGGAGGTAGGTGGTGTCATATCCCTCTCTGTCTGTTAAGAGAGGGCTGTTCAGTCTTAATGTAGATGGCTTCAAAGCAGAAGAGACCCTGCTATCTTCAAAAAAGTGACCTTTGTCTTTCAAATGCAGATGGACTGCCAAATCTTGTCCTGATGGGTTTGGTCTCCTATGTTGTGCCATGTGTTTGTTTTGTTTCTCCAATATACAGATCTGTACATGTCTCACTGCATTGTACTGCATATATCACAGTACAATGCTTAGTTTGTATCTGGGTGTTTTATCCTCAGGTACTCAGGAAGATTTCCAACCAACACAATATACTGTACATACATACTTTAAACCCCAAACTACACTAAAGCAGAAGCTTGTCCAACCCAAGGCTAAAACACCCACGATAGGCAAGAACATTGGTCTGCTCACTTCTGCAGCTTTCTCTTCGTTATTTTCTTCTTAAAAAGAAGAAAAACTTGCTATAATTTAGTTTGGACAAATGTTTTTGCCTTTTATCCAACTATTATTTTATATATCCCCTTTATGGATTACTGCCTTGTCGTGGCGAAGGGGCTTGCGTAACTCAATGAAGCTATAAGCTATGCCGTGCAGGACCACCCAAGACGGACAGGTTATAGCAGAGAGTTCTGACAAAATGTGATCCACTGGAGAAGGAAATGGCAAACCACTCCAGTATCTTTGCCATGAAAACCCCATGGACAGTACTAAAAGGAAAAAAGATATGACGCTGGAAGATGAGCCCCTCAGGTTGGAAGGTGTCCAATATGCTACTGGGGAAGAGCAGAGGGCTAGTACTAGTATCGCCAGAAAGAATGAAGCGACTGGGCCAAAGCCGAAAGGACGCTCAGCTGTGGATATATCTGGTGGTGAAAGGAAAGTCCGATGCTGTAAAGATTTTTTTCTCCATAGGAACCTGGAATGTAAGATCCATGAATCAAGGCAAGCTAGACGTAGTCAAAAAAGAGATGACAAGAATGAACATCAACATCTTAGGAATCAGCGAACTAAAATGGACAGGAATGGGTGAATTTAACTCAGATGACCATCAGGTATACTACTGTGGGCAAGAATCCCTCAGAAGAAATGGAGTATCCTTCATAGTCAATAAAAGAATAGGAAAAGCAATACTGGGATACAATCCCCAAAATGACAGAATGATCTCAATTCGAATCCAAGGCAAACCATTCAATATCACATAGTCCAAATCTATGCCCCAACCACTGGTGCTGAAGAGGATGAAATTGACCGGTTCTATGAAGCCCTACAGCACCTTATAGAATTAACACCAAAAAATGATGTCCTTATCATCATGGGGGATTGGAATGCTAAGGTAGGAAGCCAAAAGATAACCGGAATAACAGGCAAGTTTGGCCTTGGAGTACAAAATGAAGCAGGGCACAGGCTGATAGAATTTTGTCAAGAAATACAATGGTCATAACAAACACTCTTTTCCAACAACCCAAGAGACGGCTCTACACATGGACATCACCAGACGGTCAACATAGAAATCAGATTGACTATGTGCTCTGCAGCCAAAGATGGAGAAGCTGTATACAGTCAGTAACAACAAGACCAGGAGCTGACTGTGGCTCAGATCATGAGCTTCTCGTTGCAAAATTTAGGCTTAAATTGAAAAAAGTAGGGAAAAGCACTAGGCCACTCAGGTATGCACTAAATCATATTCCTGATGAATATACAGTAGAGGTGACAAATAGATTTAAGGAACTGGATCTGATAGACAGAATGCCTGAAGAACTATGGATGGAAGTTCGCAACATTGTACAAGAGGTAGCAACTAAAACCATCCCAAAGAAAAAGAAATGCAAGAAAGCAAAATGGCTGTCTCAGGAAGCTTTGCAAATATCTGAGGAAAGAAGGGAAGCGAAAGGCAAAGGAGAAAGAGAAAGATACACCCAATTGAATGCAGAATTCCAGAGAGTAGCTAGAAGAGATAAGAATGCCTTCTTAAATGAACAGTGCAAAGAAATAGAAGAAAACAACAGAATAGGGAGGACCAGAGATCTCTTCAAGAAAATTGGCGATATGAAGGGAACGTTTCATGCAAAGATGGGCATGATAAAGGACCAAAATGGCAGGGACCTAACAGAGGCAGAAGAGATTAAGAAGAGATGGCAAAACTACACAGAAGAACTATACAAGAATGAGCTTAACATCCCAGATAACCACAATGAGATGGTCATTGACCTCGAACCAGACATCCTAGAATGTGAAGTGAAATGGGCCTTAGAAAATCTGAGCAACAACAAAGCTAGTGGATGTGACAGTATTCCAGCTGAGCTATTCAAAATCTTAAAAGACGATGCAGTAAAAGTGCTACACTCAATTTGCCAGCAAATTTGGAAAACTCAACCGTGGCCACAGGATTGGAAAAGGTCAGTTTACATTCCAATTCCAAAGAAAGGCAATGCCAAAGAATGTTCAAACTATCGCACCATTGCACTCATTTCACATGCTAGTAAAGTTATGCTTAAAATCCTACAAGCTAGACTCCAGCAGTATGTGGATCGAGAACTACCAGAAGTACAGTCAGGATTTCGAAGAGGCAGAGGAACTAGAGATCAAATTGCCAACATTCGCTGGATCATGGAGAAAGCTAGGGAGTTCCAGAAAAACATCTACTTCTGCTTCATTGACTATGCAAAAGCCTTTGATTGTGTTGATCACAACAAATTGTGGCAAGTTCTTAAAGAGATGGGAGTACCAGACCATCTCATTTGTCTCTTGAGAAACCTATATGCGGGTCAAGAAGCAACAATGAGAACCGAACACGGAACCACTGATTGGTTCAAAATTGGAAAAGGAGTCCGGCAAGGCTGTATACTGTCGCCCTGCCTATTTAACTTATATGCAGAGCACATCATGAGAAAGGCAGGGCTAGATGAATCAAAAGTTGGAATTAAGATTGCCGGGAGAAATATCAACAACCTAAGATATGCAGATGATACCACTCTAATGGCAGAAAGTGAAGAGGAACTAAAGAGCCTCTTGAGGCGGGTGAAGAAGGAGAGTGCAAAAGTTGGCTTGAAACTCAACATTAAGAAAACCAAAATCATGGAATCCAGCCCTCTCAATTCCTGGCAAATAGATGGGGAAGAAATGGAGGTAGTGACAGATTTTATTTTTCTGGGCTCCAAGATCACCTCAGATGGGGACTGCAGCCAAGAAATTAAAAGACGCTTGTTCCTGGGGAGGAAAGCTATGGCAAATCTAGACAGCATTCTAAAAAGCAGAGACATCACCCTGCCAACAAAAGTGCGCATAGTCCAGGCCATGATTTTCCCAGTTGCAATGTATGGCTGTGAAAGTTGGACTATAAGAAAGGCTGAGCGCAAAAGAATTGAGGCCTTTGAACTGTGGTGCTGGAGAAGACTCCTGCGAGTCCTTTGGACTGCAAGGCATTCAAACTGGTCGGTCCTAGAAGAGATCAACCCGGACTGCTCTTTAGAAGGCCAGATCCTGAAGTTGAAACTCAAGTACTTTGGCCACCTAATGAGAAGGAAGGATTCACTGGAGAAGAGCCTAATGCTGGGAAAGATTGCGGGCAATAGAAGAAGGGGACGACAGAGAATGAGATGGCTGGATGGAGTCACTGAAGCAGTAGGTGTGAATTTAAATGGACTCCAGAAGATGGTAGAGGACAGGAAGACCTGGAGGAATGTTGTCTATGGGGTCGTGATGGGTCGGACACGACTTCGCAATTAACAACAAAATTTTATATATACCTCTTTACTATCAGTTTCCATTTTTATTTTAAAAATAATTATAGATTTTAGATTTTAGATTACCATAATTTTCTGGTTTCCCAAGTTGTCTTGATAATATTGGAGGAGAGAGAGATAGGAGAAGATTGTATCTTACTAAGATGTTTTGCATATTCATGCCTTCCTCATACATGTATCTATCTCTTTTTCACACAAATGAGAAATTTTGGGATCAGCATGGGCATTATTATTACACATTCAGCACCTTTAAGCTACATGCACGCACAGAGAAAGAGAAAGACACACAAAGCTTGAAATCTTAAGAGGAAATATGTATGTATGGGAAAAGACAATGGAGAAGATGCATGCAAACTAGCACATCATGAAGACTTAGTGAATATCACAGAGATAAATCTGGCCTGTAGAAAAAATCAAATGAAGAATAGAAAAGAAACATGGTAAGGCAAAGTATTACATGGCCAGGACATAAAGAAATTAGGAGGCAAAGTAAATAAAAAGACCTGGCAATGGCAAAGAGCAGGAAAATTGAAGAAAGAGGCAAAGGGGCTAATTCTGTCTGTATGAGATCAAGCCTTAAGAACAAATGCATATAAAGCCAGAATTGAGAAGACCAACAGATAGCAAATGCTGCCTCTGCAAAAAAGCTGAAGAAACAGTGGATCTCCTAATTGGTAGCTGGAAGAAGATCGTACAGACTAACTACAAACAATGGCATGACAAAGTAATATCAAGAATATCTGCAAGAAATACCATTTGACTACAAGCAAGAACTGGTAGGACTACAGAGTAGACAAAATAGTAGATAAAGAAACTGAAGTGCTTTGGGACTTTAAATAAGATCTAACAACTGTAGATAAGGAAGACAAAATCTGAATAATAAGAGTACCTGGAGACAGCAGAACAGAAGAGAAAGAACTGGAGAAAATCACAAAATACAAAGACCTGCAAGTAGAAGTAGAATAATTGTGGCAAGAGAAAGCAAAGATAGTACCAATAGTAATAGGTGCCTTGGGTGGAATCCCAAAACATCTGGAATACCATTTGAGCATCATCTGCATTGATAAAATCAATCAAGGGTAAAAGGCAGTTTACTTGGAATAGCTTACAACCTGCAACAATACCTTTAATGTTATTAAGAAACACCTGACTAATCTAGATCCTTGGGAAGGACTTGATAGGTGGAGAAAACATTATTAAAAAACACCTGACTAATCTAGATCCTTGGGAAGGACTTGATAGGTGAAGAAAACAGCCAAATCCAGTCTAATTATTTGGCTCACTATAATACAGCTGTCAATAACTCAGTCGACCAGTAAAATATCCCTAATAGATGGACATTCATCCTGTGTTCACAAATATCTAATGGAAGGAATGTCAATTTTTTTTGAGTAGACCGAGTTGAATCATTCATAGTACAGTGTGAAGATGAATATAATTTCTTCTCAATCTCAGCATCTTAACCACCTTCAGTACCAATATTGGTCACTTTCTTTGTTAATCTTCTTGAAACCTGGTATCCAAAGCTGGACACAGCACTTTAGTAAAAACAAAATGACATAGACCATTATTTATATTTTTGATTCATGTTTAGTTTATGGTCTATGTTATTGTCTTAAAATGTCTGGAAATGACCTCTTATTAATTAAGATGTCACCCATTTTACATGTGTGCATTTATCAAAATGTAGAACTTTTGATTTATTTGTGGAAAATTAATCATTTTTTACTTGTTAGGTTCACCTTGAGATTTGTTAATTTTTTTGGTAGTTATCTATCTTTCCAGTTTAGTGTCGTCTGCAGATTTAATGAACATCTGCTGTTCTGTTATATCCAGGTCATTAATATAGATGTTGAACAACTCAAGTGTAAGTAATGTCAAATATGTCTATTTTCTATAGGCAGTTATGCTCTGCATGCATGTGCCTTCAAGTCATTGTTGACTCTTGATGACTGCTTGGATGAGTCCCTGATCTTTTCTTGGGAAGAGTTTCAGAAGTATTTGGCCATTGTCTTCTTCCTAGAAAGAGAAAAAAATGACTCATCCAAGGACAGTTGATTTTGTGCCTAAGGCAGAGCTAGAACTCATGATGTCTTGATTTCTAGCCTGGGTGTTTTAACCACCACACAAACTGAGTCTCACATTCTGGGTACAGTTAATCAAGTACAAAGCTTAACAGCACCATCAGTTCTAGTTCATATTCTATCATGTTGTCAACATGATTTTGCTGGGGGATCTTCCTAGCATTGTTCTGATTAGTTAAGCTAATAAATCTGTTTAGATCAGTGTTTCTCAACCTTGACAATTTTAAGGCATGTGGACTTCAACTCTCAGAATTTCAGAATTTCAATTCTGCGAGTTGAAGTCCACATGCCTTAAAATTGTCAAGGTTGAGAAACACTGGTTTAGATTATCTTGATAGAGAGATTTTCTTCTGCCTTCTCTACCTGCTTTATTTATTCACCACTGGTTGGGCTTCACTGAAGATGGTCTTCAGGGCAACTGCTGCATACCTGGGTTCAGTAAAGCATTACATCTGTTCAGCCATAGGTAACATTTGCAGCCGGAGGAGAAAAGGAGGTAAGATTAAGACATAGTTTCTGGGGACCAGAAAAAATTAAAAAGCTGCTTGTCAGCAGCCCGAGTTAGGGAAGGAGGGAGAGAAACAGAGAAGTGAGGAGTGAGGATGAATGCCTGAGTTGCCATAGTTACTTAATTATTGTTGGGTAGCATCTTTTGGATGTTCTCCATGAAAGAATTCTCCTTCAGCCAAGAGGTCTTCCATTATCTGCCTACTTATGTAAAGACAACTTTCTGATCAGATGGAAACAATAAAATAGTAAAAAAATAAAAAAATACATCACACAGCCTAATAAAAATAGAGTACAAATTGACCTCAACCCTGTTAGCCTTTCATAAGGCTTTAAAATCCTGCTATGTTCCCTTGCTTGGGGTGCTGAATGTGCTAAAGGCCCCATTTCTTGGCTGTATTGCTAACTGGCCAAGTATCTTGTTCCCAGTATATTTAATCTGAATGTTTTTAGTGTTTTTACTGTTTTTATTGTTTTATTTTTTTTAGTAATTTTAATTGTAATGTGTTTTTTTTTTAAATTTTAAGCAGCCGGAGTCATTGACTAAGATGGGTGGCTATAGAAATAAAACAAACAAATAAATAAATGTAGTTACTGCCACTGTGACCCAGGGCTTGGGTGGATGGCAGGACTTGCTGCTGTAATTAAGCCAATGTTGATGCCAACTTGACTTCCAGAGAGGGTACTTCAGAAACAAAATGTTAGAGCTGTTTATGTTTCTTAATTAGTCTGAGAAAACTGAATTCTGATAGGGATACAATTTTACAAACTAGTACTATGTCATAGCTTTTTAAATTTTGATCTACTCTTTTCAACTGTTGGAGTTGCCATAGAAGAGAAAACGTATTGTAAGATTATTGCTGGGTCCAACAAGAACCCAACATTCTGCATCACACAGTGGCAAATGGTTGGATCTGGGAAGCTCTCAAGCCTGGATAGGAGAATGATATCCTCTTTTGCAGTCTCTTCTCAGCAACCTGACAGAAGAAGTGCTGACTCGTATTCAGGAGGCAGAAAATATCCCTCAATATTACTAGCTGTGAAGAAGCTGATCTTTCATGCTATGACCAGTTCTCTTTTAAACCATCCAAACTGGCTACTATGCTTGTGGACAGTGAACTCCAAAATTTAATTATGTACTGTAAGAAGAAGTATTTCATTCACTTAGTCCTAAATCTCAATGTATTTAGTTTAAGCTGGCACTCTCAAGATTAATATTGTGAACATGGGGGAGAGGACTTTTCCTCACATTGCCTATATAATTCTCTGTCATGTCTTTCATTATCCTCCTTATTTCTGAACTAAGATGACCCACTTCACCAATCATTTCAGTTGCCCATTTTTGCACTTTCATACCTGTATATTTGTTTCAGTGCAATTGCCAGAACTGTACACAATATTCCAATTGTGGTATCATAGTAGATTGTGTAAGGCAACTTTTGTATCAATAGTTCCTTTTGGGGCTCTCTTCCTAATGATTTCATATGTGGAATATGCCATTTGACGTGAAAGTCTGAAAGGTTTGCATAAAGTTCTTTGAACTGTTAAACCTTTAAGAAGGAGTCACAGATAATGAAGTGGGTGGTTAAGAAAGGACTGGTTTTGCCTATGTAAGATGAACATAGTTATAATTTGTAGTCAGGATCTTGCCTTTGGGAAGTGAAAATGATTATGTAGCAAGTAAATGTACTGGTCAAATTGATCCCTTTTTTACTTGGAACACCTTTTTGGTAACAGGTAAACAGGAATCATAAATCCTTTTGATTCTCATAACTTCTTGATGGAACTATAAAAATAAGAGCTCCACAGATTTATTTAAAAGAAATGGCTAGAAATAATGGTGTGTATTCTCTTATCTCTTTTCTTTTAAAATGTTTATATAATTTTATTATTAATGGTGCGACAAAATTCCTGATGCTGATGTAGGTATGGCAATTAGAATCACTGATTGAAAAGCACAGTCACTAACTCTGGTGTATCTTGTTTTGCCTGAATCTTTTTCCAAATTCTTGAAGCATTTTTAATAACTTATTTTGGTTGGATATACTTGTCCATTTAGGTTTGTTAACATTCACTTTTGCCATAGGCTAAATAAATAAATACATCTGCATTCTTGCTTTTTACTTTTTTTCTGCCCAAGCTTTGGTACCAGATTCTAAAATTACCTTGTGTCTTTGGGTTTTGCTATTTCTTTCAATAAATGAAATGAATCAATGGCATTTATTCATTTTTTTCTAACATTTTTGAATATTTCTTTTGGTGATGTGTTGGTATTATTGTAAGTTTTAAATATCAGTCTCATTTAAATTAATTATAGCCAGTGACTTATGGTAATATTCAACCTACAGTAGATTTACTGTTGTATTTGTACCAGCAAATTAATCATTAGAATTAGCTGATATATAAACCACATGAACAAATAAACAGAAGTGAGTTATTTCTTATAATGCCCTGTATTTCCCACGAGATGCACTGCATTTGTTTTACATTTGATTGCATATCCCATTTTTGTTTTAACTAAAACATTAATTTGCTAATTCTGGAGTCAAGTACAGTTCTTGTTATCAAAGTGCTGTAATCCAATGTTTTTAAATCAGAGGTGTAAATCTTTTTGAAGGATGCAAAGAACATGCCACTTAGGCCATAGTAGTGCTCATTAGAATGAAATCATTGTAAACATCAGTGGATTGATAAATAAGCACGTGTCTTTGCATTTTGAAATGATGTAATTCTTCATTTCATTAGGACAGATTGTAAAGACACATATTTTTAATAAGGATTTCAGCACCTATGCCAGGAATACCCATGAAAGCATGTGAAAGTGTGACTTAATTTCATAATTAATGCATAATTAATGCAATACTGTGTTTTTCATGGAACTTTCATTCATCTGGAAGTCACTTAATCTTTCATGTAGGAAACAGTTTTGGAGAAAAATAGATCGGTTTGGTGCAGGACGGAGGGAAAGAGCTCTCAAATAGGAAGAGTGCCTGATGGAAGGGTAGAAGACCTGGAGGGAGGGTTCTTATTTGGCTACAGTCAAAGAAGAAATGGGCATTTTCTCCTCTCCCACCAACCAAGTTCCCTAACCAAGAGGAGAGACAGGTTGAAAGACTTGAAAGGGGAAAAGGTTGTCAGCACTAGGTTGTCAACAAAGCCAATGCAAATGAAAGGACAGCTGCAACAGTTATTACAGGAAAAGAAAGACAAGGATAAGAGTCAGATGAACATAGGTAGATAACTGATGTGAAGTTGAAGTGGAGTCTCTTGATGCTCACACCAGAGAGTGCCATAGTGTAAACTGAAGCAGATGGCAGAGCGTTTCAAGGTTGGGAAAATAGCCCTGCAAAGTCTGTTGAATCCAACAGGATGGAGGAAAAGGACCAGGGTTTGAACTTTGGAACTTACACATATATTGGGCAGACAACCTATGTGCAGGAGCTACACAGAGAGCTCCTTTGTATATGCGGCTTCCTAACTGTCTGAAAAAAACTACTGGACTAGATGTTTGGTCTGCTCAAGAATGCAGAGCTGAAATTGCAACTGAGAGAAAAGGAAAAAAATGAGGAAGAGGAGACCAATAGATCAGTAGTTATCCCTGGTATGAAGCCTTGTTAACATAGCTGAGTTGTGAGCCTTCTGCTGGGTAAAGCAATTTACTTCTGGAGAACTGAGATTTTCTACTGTACCTGATAAAAGCCTAACCAGGGCAATGGAGATAGCAGTCCCATGGTTACCAAGAGTTAAACTCAAGCTGTACTCCACTTTTTAAAAGCAAGTGGTTGCCCATTACAGTAAATAGCAGGTGTGATAGGAACAATATTTAAGTTATCTAAAAATTCCAGACAACTATTATGTTTAGTATATTTTTGGTTAAAATATATATTTTTCCAGCATTGTGTGAATGTAGAAAACTAAAGCTAGTCTTTTGAAACTAGGCTGTGAAAATCATTTGAATAAAGCTTAGTTTACTATTGAATCCACATGAATGGCATCTTGCATACGCTGATGTTATGTTCAGTACAACTTGCTATGTAGATTATCCCATTTGTTCAGATAGTTTAAGGTAGATGTGCATTCTTCTGCTCAGTTTGTATCATTCCTTAACCTCATGTAAAATGGGACATGAGGATGGTAGTGGGAATTTAGCATACCCTCTCTTTCTAAACCAGAAGTGATTTCTAACTTATTTAAGTTAATTTAGTTTTGTGAGTTGTTTTCTTTAAATCCACTTTTTTGTGTTTTTGTTAAATAATTTGGGGAATATGCTTTTTAAAAATTATGCATAAATCCCTTTCCTTTCAAACTTACCTTTCTCTTAGGGCAACCATTTGAAATTATGAAGTTTTAATTTGATCCTCTCCTATTTAAAATTGTTTTGGAAAATCAGTCTCAGTGGGCATTTTGAGGGAGCTTGTATCACATGATTGTACGTTTGTACAGAATTATTAAAATGCTGAAGCTTGGCAAGCTTGTGAGATACAGCAAATAGCTTAAAGCCAAAATGCACATTTGTGAAGCAATGCCAGAATAAGTGCACCACACTCTCTTTTGTTGCATTGTACATTCAGTGTATATTCTTGTTTTAGTCCCACATATAAATAGATTTATGCTGAAAAATTCTAAATGCTGGTTTTATGGTACTATTTTAAATATGACCATTCCCCTCCCTATGAAATGTCATTTGGAGCAACTTATATAATTGTGAAAATACTAATATGTGAAGATATAAGGATGCAACATAAGGTAAATAATATAAAGTTTGGAACTGAAGTAAACATAGAGAACTAGCTCAGAACTATTTAGTTTGACTGCTGTGAGGTCCCCAATATCTCATAGAAATATTGTTACCTAATAGATACTCATGGGATGATTAGAATGGAGGATGGAGACAAATGCTGAGAAATAAGATGAATATTGGTGCCAGTTGTACCATTGACTGGATAACTACAGGATAGCAAATGGATATTTGATGAGAAAATTATTGTCTTGCTTTCAGGAGAGAGCCCATGGGCAGGTGGTGCTTTTTGGCAGCCCAGATTCCACATAGGTGTGACAGTTCTGGAGAATAGATGACAGAAAAAAACAAGTTGAACAACAAGATCTTAGGCAAGTCTGGGGCAATACATTTCTCCCAGTTTCTCAAACTGTAGCCCTCTAAAATTATAAATGAATTAGTGTAGACCTGATCAGCTTTTAAAAATTATAACAATCCCCCACTTCATGATTTCCTGTTGGGAGGGTCACAACCCGTCACAATCCACAAATTAAAAACCACTGATTTACAATTGCACTTTTATAACTTTCTTGTCTTGCTTATTTTTATAACTTCCTTGTTTTGCTTATTTATTTTCAATTCTGTTTATTGTGGCTGGGATCTGGAATCCTATTACTACTTCCAGTTGAGCATGTTACATTGACAATTACTGACCCTAGAATATGCAAATTCTTGCTAATGAGAGTGGTGACTACTCAGAGGAATCTAGATTTTTATTTATTTCTCATGGAGTTTGGCATAACTTAAAGGGAATCAGATAGATTGTATCTGAGGCACAGGTAAAATCATGGTGTAGGTTTATCTCATAATTCCAGACTTACCCAAATTAGGCATCCTCCAGATAATGGCCCTTAGTTCCCAGAATTCTTCGCAGCGGTATTTAGAGATTTCCCAAGTTGGGTCAGTTTTTCTTTTTTACCAGTTACATTCTGTAGAACCATCTGACAATCTGTACCTCAATGTGAAAAAGCTATGCAACCATCTAAGTTTTGTATTGTCTCAACTTCTCAAGATGTAATCTGTATCTACTACCAAACCCTTAATTGCTAGGGTTTTTTTTATGTCAAAATGCCCTGATACAGGAAAATACAAGTCTATTTGTTATGAGAAAGTGTCATCAATATACGTTGTTGATAAAACAATCAGTGATATTTCCATTCTAAAATAAAAGAATAAGAAGAGGAGGCCTTAACCATAGAGACTACTACTTCCCTATAGATTTTGGGAGGAAAGGGTAGGAAGAAGTGGTCTATCATTAGCTCAGATAATTTCAGGTTTGCTGTATAAGTGACACAGTAGCACAGAATTCATTAAGTTATTTGTTCCATAATTTAGATAACCTATCAAGTTATGAAACAGATGACTTTCTGAATTTTATCCTGTGGATATGTCTCCCATTTTAGACCTAAGGTTGATGAAAGCAGCTGTGAATTTGTGGGTTGCCTTCAGTTGTTATCTCACAGAAAAACTTCACTCTGCTGTGCCCACTCTTTAGAACACTATCTCCCATGAGATAGTATTCCTGAATACTAATAATGTTGGGGTTTATGAGCATAACTTGCACATGTAATAGAAACGGATGCTATAATTTATCTTTGCTTCTAGTTTAGAATGATCCCATACCCTGCATAGTGAGATGAAAATATGAAATATGAAATGGGTACTCAAAACTCATTGCACACTGTCATCAATAATACTTCATGTATTGTGCTTTGTTAAAATGTAGGTTCATGTACCATAAAGGCAAAAATAAGTATAAATCTGCCAGATGCAGATAAGGCATAACATTTCATTTCATTTTTAGCTCCTACCAATTTTCATTATCAGTGGGAAAAGGTTGAATTAATATAATATGATAGTATCATGTACAAACAGTGTGATGGACAGAAATTTGGTGCAGCTGTCATAAAATGAAAATATTTCTTTTCAAGCCCATAAAAGCTGAAGTTTGAATATTATTTTTTCTTAATTTTTTTACCACATCTTCTCTATCCTATTACCTGGCTGCGTCAGCCTGGTACAAATGTATGCAGCTTGGGGATTCTAAAAACCAAATTATCAAGATTTCTTTGGTGATTTCAGACCACAAGTATAAATATTCAAATTATCTTCTTTCTCAAACAAAAACCACCACAATACTTCATTTGTCCTTTTCTCTTTATTATTTTTGTTGTTAATTGCGAAGTCGTGTCCGACCCATCGTGACCCCATGGACAACATTCCTCCAGGTCTTCCTGTCCTCTACCATCTTCTGGAGTCCATTTAAGTTCACACCTACTGCTTCAGTGACTCCATCCAGCCATCTCATTCTCTGTCGTCCCGTTCTTCTACTGCCCTCCATCTTTCCCAGCATTAGGCCCTTTTCCAGTGAGTCCTTCCTTCTCATTAGGTGGCCAAAGTATTTGAGTTTCAACTTCAGGATCTGGCCTTCTAAAGAGCAGTCCGGGTTGATCTCTTCTAGGACTGGCTAGTTTGAACGCCTTGCAGTCCAAGGGACTCGCAGGAGTCTTCTCCAGCACCATAGTTCAAAGGCCTCAATTCTTTGGCGCTCAGCCTTTCTTATGGTCCAACTTTCACAGCCATACATTGCAACTGGGAAAACCATGGCCTGGACTATACGCACTTTTGTTGGCATGGTGATGTCTCTGCTTTTTAGTATGCTGTCTAGATTTGCCATAGCTTTCCTCCCCAGGAGCAAGCGTCTTTTAATTTCTTGGCTGCAGTCCCCATCTGAGGTGATCTTGGAGCCCAGAAAAATAAAATCTGTCACTACCTCCATTTCTTCCCCATCTATTTGCCAGGAATTGAGAGGGCCGGATGCCATGATTTTGGTTTTCTTAATGTTGAGTTTCAAGCCAACTTTTGCACTCTCCTTCTTCACCCGCATCAACAGGCTCTTTAGTTCCTCTTCACTTTCTGCCATTAGAGTGGTATCATCTGCATATTATAAACTTATATCTCTATTACAAACTTATGTTATTGTATTTACCACATTGTTTGTATTCAGATTTAATAATTTGATTTAGTTCTGTCATCATTAATTCTAATTATGTATGACATTACAGGTATTTATTAACAGGTATTGTATTTAATGTTTGAACTGGAAGATGGGCAGCAAATAAATTTGGTAAATAAATAAACATATACACTATATCAAGCTTTACAGAAGGGAATTTGGGTTGGAATTATAATTTAGGAACATAAACTCCTATTTTTGCTGGATATTTTTTGGTTTCCAAATGTTTCAGATTTAATTTTAATCCATAGAATAAACTGTACTCTTAGTCAGGAAGGCAAGGTTTAGAGTTTATATTAAATGTTTCCTCACAGGTCACAGTTATTCTATTAGACCTTTGTTTATAAACTAT
This sequence comes from Crotalus tigris, assembly GCF_016545835.1. Classification (NCBI taxonomy): domain Eukaryota; kingdom Metazoa; phylum Chordata; class Lepidosauria; order Squamata; family Viperidae; genus Crotalus; species Crotalus tigris. Next base: position 465,074 of record NW_024097419.1, read on the forward strand.
CTGGCATTTAACACTATACTAAAAAGTTTTTATAAATGAAAATGTTCCTTGAAGTTAAACAATAGCATACTAAAAGAAATCTTATTTACTTCTGTGAATTTTTTTTTAATTTTTTTTCTGTAATAGGAAAGTGACATACTCTCTAACTAATTTTGATCAGGGGTCTGACTGCTGCAGCCAGCTGTCATTTCCAAACAGTTTTTAGAAGTGACCCCACAAAGGCTGCATGGTTGTAGTACAGATGGTATGTTATTGAAATCTAGCATTGCTTTAACTAGATCATATTTTAGTTTTAAATAAATAATGATTTCTGAGAATTAAATCAATTTTATTTGGTAGTTTTTCAGAACAGCATGGAGAGTGTTTAAGCTTTCATTACTTCACAAATTGCATGAAGTCATGTATTATTATTCATCAAATCAAATTCAACCAAATCCTTTATTATGGTTAATGATTAGTTGTAATTATTTACCTTTTTTCCTGAAAACCTGATCCAAAGAGAAGATGACATATTGAAAAGAACACAAATTTCCTACTCATGGCAAAATTATGAAAAGTCATCAGTTTTTTTAAAGAAAGGATGTGGAATATGAGATGATAAATTTTAAAATTTTAAAAAGTCCAGATTCCCCAAGATGTAATGGAGATCCATTCAGATATTTAAAATTAAGTGAGGAAAATGTTAAGAAAGTTGTAGCTGCTGATACAAATTAAGAAGGTTGCTGACATTGCTACCAGTATACAGGCAGTGTTCCATTTATGACAGTAATTAACCCTGGCAATTATGGTTATAGGTTGATGGTCATAAAGAAGGTGATCATGTGACTGGACTCCTTTTTACAACCAGTTTGCAATGGTCATTAAGTGACTGTGGAAGACATAAAGAGAAAATGGTGGATGTTGGATGAATCCATTGTTCGCCATAGGCTGTTTTTTTTATTGGAAACCAGAAGTAAACCTGTTTTCAGCAAAACCTTTGTAAATCATGGTCATGTGACCATTGAGCTCTGCAAATAGCTGTAAATGTCAGCTGGTTACTGAGTGTCACCATGGGAGGGAGCCATTTTTAGAACTTCAAAACCAGGTCATAAATCTTTTGGGGGATCTGTTGTAACTTTGAACAGTTGCTAAGCAACTAGTCAAAAGTCAGAGACTACCTGTATATCCCAATATATCTGTAGATATACAATATTGTAGAGTATTATACATATATATGTTTTCTAAGAAAGATAGTTGTTTGCCAGATTCTTAGAGTCAAAGTGTTAGAGAGGAATCTTGTAATCTACCAAATTCCATCCCTGCTTAATCCAGAAGTGGCAGAATATTTTCAACAAATGGCTGTCTTAACCTATGTTTGAAGAGCTAATGAAGAATGCAGCACTGTCTCTCTAGATAATTGTTTTTAATGTAAAATCAGTCTTATCATTAAAAAAACTCTCCTAGTATTCAATTATAATTCACCTTTTAACTCCTTCATTAGATTCCTTCCTATTTGTAGAATAACAATAACATGTAGTTTTTAGGTGGCAGCTACTCAAGAATTTGAAGAATGCTATCATTCCAGTCTTTGCTTCAGACCAAACTTCACAAGTTACTTCAACATCCAGTTTCAAGATGATACATGATTCTTCTTACAACCCTCAAAGGGAATTTCATAACTAGGAGAAAACCCTGTGTTGTTATTAAGATTTGACCAGTATCTTATTCTGTCAGCTGAAAATTTTGATTGCAAAATTTAGTCCCCAGTAATTTGATTCTATAAAGAAAAAAGAGGAAGAGAAAGGGATTTATTTTTCACATAATTTTTGCTATATTCTCCTGTTTATTTTGCGTTATAACATTAACCTAATTCCATTTTGTTTCCACAATGTTATGATTATGTCCATTAGAATAGTTTTTTACACCTGTCACTCTAAAATTTTCTTCCTTTTTAAACTTTGTTTTCATGTTCCTGGAAATTTCTGCTGTTTCAGTAGCTCTTTTATTTACTTTCCCCTAAGTACAAAGAAAATACCAACATATTACAAATACAGTAAATCCTTACTATATTTCTGGGAAACATGAGCCAAAATTTATTTAAAGGTCCATCTGTCCTACTTTGAGAGCTGGGGGAATTTTTACTATTTAATAGAGCTCTTGAGTAGGTTTTAAGTAATTAGTTCACATGGTGAGGAATTCAGTGGTGTGTTTATAGTTCAGCAGGACATCTCTCCTGTGTAACATTACCTGGTTAAAGTAAATTTTGCAGGGTCTCTATTGTTGTAATGAAAGATGTTTGTTCTGGAAAACTCTTAAACTTAATGTTGGTTTGTTTACAGAATGTATTGGTTCTTTACACATTACCCAAATCATTGGACCTTTCTTTTTTTAAAATAATAATAAAAATAAAAATGCATAATTGCATAATTGTTTTCCAGCTTGTTTGGAGTGTTCAGAATTTTTCAGAACGTTTCACAATACTCCCTTCTCCTTCAGCCTTCCTAAGAAATGAACAAACAAACTTTGAGAAGAGGAAAGATCAGTGGTGCTTCTACAGACCCAGCAAGAAGTCATTTCTAGCCAAGGACTGGGCCTGCAGGTCTTAGAATTCTTAAGAGAAAACATTTTTTCTGCTGAGATATGTTTCCTAAGAATTTGAGTATGGGACTCCTCATGACTTCCATGTTATTTTAAGTGTTTGTATAAAATAAGTGAGAATCTTCCTGCTTCATTTAGAGGATAAGAAGGTCTCAGCTCCCCAGTTCAAAAGCTGATTGAACTGTTAGCATGGACATCCATGGGGAGTAAGTAACAAAACGTGTCATGATGCAAATGTTGTCCTCTATGTTCTGGTGTTCAATGTTGTGTATTACAGTATCTTAACACACATTTTGTAACTTTGGTATCATGTTTACGACTACTTATTGAATTTAATTTAATTCAAGATTGATCATTGATATAATGATACTTTACCTGTATGGGCCAACAGTGTGTCCCCAAAGGACACAAAGATGACTAGGAAAGGTAAGGATGACTTTACATGCCAGTTTCTTTCTATTTTGGAGGCTGCTCATGATTACATGAGGTTCTTTGGTTAGATTATGAGGGCACTTTTTCTGAAAATTTGATTTAAAGTTTTATGGAGCATCATTCAGAAATTAAGGCAACACACTATAAAAGTTGAGAAATTAAAATAAAAACTGTACAAGTATATTAAGCAGTCTGTGCACAATACTATTTTCTTGAGCAGTATCTCCAAAAGGAGAGACATGCTAGTGTTCTATATAGACTAGTGCAGGGGTAGGCAACCTTGGCTCTTTTATGACTCGTGGACTTCAACTCCCAGAATTCCTGAGCCAGCTTGGCTGGCTCAGGAATTCTGGGAGTTGAAGTCCATGAGTCATAAAAGAGCCACGGTTGCCTACCCCTGGACTAGTGCAAGCTATAAACTGGATATCCTTCAAATCACAAGAACAAAAATTGCTACATTTTGCATGTCCTCTTGTAGCACATAGGATAACAGGCAGTGTAGTTTTTTAAGGATTTCCCTTATACTGTTCAGGTGTGATGAGTCAGCATTTAGATGGTACAATTTTCTTTTAATTTTGAGTGTTTGGTTGCTTCAATCATCAAGAGTAGACATTACTAAGAAATCATTGTGGAGAATCTGGAGTCTTGAAAGGAAGATTTGGATACGAAGAAAATGAATCTGTAATATCCTTTGGCAAGGCAAAATTGGAAATGATAGACACTGGGACATGGCTGCTACATTATTATACAACAGCAGCTGTATATATAATGTGGTTCTTGTGTTGTTCAGCCAAGCAACACATTTTAGTACGCCATGGGACTGAAATTAATGAATTAATTCTATCTGCTAGAATGGGATCTTTGATATGCACTACTGATCGCTTATTCACATCATTAATTCTCTAGAGATCAATAATGTAATTGATTCCATTGTTTTTTCAATTTTATTTTTTAAACAGGACTGCCATCCATATATATTTAAAATACTGATGTTTTTAAAAAGCAGTAGTATTATTTTTATTTAATAAAAATGTATATATTGATCCAGCTGATCAAGCTTGACCAAGCTTGACACCAAGCTGGCAGGAGTAGCCAGCACTCCAGAAGACAGGCTTAAGATACAGAAGGACCTGGACAGACTTGAACACTGGGCACTATCTAACAAAATGAAATTCAATGGTGAAAAAAGTAAGGTTCTACATTTAGGCAAGAAAAACCAAATGTACAGGTATAGTATAGGGTATACCTTGCTCAATAGTAGTAACTGTGAGAGGGATCTCGGAGTCCTAGTGGACAATCACTTAAATATGAGCCAGCAGTGTGCTGCAGCTGCCAAAAAAGCCAACATAGTGCTGGGCTGCATTAACAGAAGGATACAACCAAGATCATGTGAAGTATTAATACCACTTTACAATGCCTTGGTAAGGCCACACTTGGAATACTGCATCCAGTTTTGGTCACCACAATGTAAAAAAGATGTGGAAACTCTAGAAAGAGTACTGAGAAGAGCAACAAAGATGATTAGGGGACTGGAGGCTAAAACATACAAGGAAGGGTTGCTGGAATTGGGTATGTCTAGTTTAACGAAGAGTAGGACGAGGGGGGACATGATAGTTATTGGACATGTTCCAATAACTCAGGAGCTGCCACAAAGAAGAGAGAGTCAAGCTATTCCCCAAAGCACCTGAAGCAGACAAGAAGCAACAAATGGAAACTAATCAAGGAGAGAAGCAACCTAGAACTAAGGAGAAACTTCCTGACAGTTAGAACGAATAACCAGTGGAACAACCTGCCTCCAGAAGCAGTGAATGCTCCAACACTGGAAGTTTTTAAGAAGAGACTGGATGGCCATTTGTCCGAAATGGTGTAGAGTTTCCTGCCTGAGCAGGGGCCTGGACTCGATGACCTCCAAGGTCTCTTCCAACTTTATTATTATTATTATTATTATTATTATTATTATTATTATTATTATTATTATTATTATTATCATCATCATCATCATCATCATCATCATTATCATCATTATCATTATGGATCATTGCACAGTCAGCCAGATGTTCAGATTTGGCATTTTGGATTTGGCATTTTGTCTACCTATCGAGTCCTTACCCAGGACCTGGGATAGGCAGATGTGGATTTTTGATGGTATTACAGATATCGTCGCAGGATGGAAGCAGTTCCTAATAAGGCCGCCTTTTGCAATTGACTAATAGAAATTTGTCAGTGCCAATGGTGTTCAAGTGGTGCTCCAGTTGTTTTGGGATTTCACTCAAGGAGCCTATTACTATTGGTACTACCCTTGCTTGCTTTTGCCACAGTCTTTCTATTTCTATTTGTAGGTCTTCGTATTTTGTTATCTTCTCCAGTTCTTTTTCATCTATTCTGCTGTCTCCAGGCACTGCCACGTCCACTATCCAGACTTTTTTGTCTTTCTTATTGACAATTGTTAAGTCTGGGATGTTATGTTGCAGGTGCTTGTCTGTTTGAATTCTGAAGTCCCAGAGCAGTTTAATTTTATCATTTTCTATGACTTTCTCTATTTTATGATCCCACCAGTTTTTGCTTACAGGCAAATGATATTTTTTGCAGATCTTCCAATGCACCATTGTTGCTACTTTGTCATGCCGCTGCTTGTAGTCAGTCTGTGCAATCTTCTTGCAACAGCTTACCAAGTGGTCCACTGTTTCTTCAGCTTCTTTGCATAGGCGGCACTTACTGTCTGTTGCTGTCTTCTCAATTTTGACTTTATATGCATTTGTCCTTAATTATTTATTATTGTTGTTGTTGTTGTTATTATTATTACCTTTAGCCCATAAATAAAGGCTTGGCGTAAACCAGGGGTCTTCAAACTCAGCCCTTTTATGACTCATGGACTTCAACTCCCAGAATTCCTCAGCCAGGCACACTGGCTGAGGAATTCTGGGAGTTGAAGTCCATGAGTCATAAAAGGGCTGACTGGCTGAATTCTGGGAGTTGAAGTCCATGAGTCATAAAAGGGCTGAGTTTGAAGACCCTTGGGATAAATGGTCCATTCATGTTTGCCTGCTAATTATGGAAATTTCTCTCAAGCTGCCCTTTGTCTGCATCCCAATGTCAGAGGCCAGCAAAATCCAGCAACCCACAACTTAATTTTCTTGAACTATTACTTCCCTCTAGCAGCTTTTGGATTAGGAAAGCAGAACCCCCCCCCCCAAATGCTTCTGTAAAAGCTTCCTGAAATGTCAGAAGCTAGGCAGATTATCAGTAAGATTTCTAGTTATGGTCGGTTTCATAATTTCTTGCTTTTTTTTCTGACTTTACATACCAGAATATATTATGCAAAAGAGTAACCTATAAAAACAGAATGAGCCCTGCAAAATCTTTTAGCTATTTAGATGTTGCCTGTAAGAATTGTCAGTTGTAGAAGTCAGAATTAATCCCACGGTGCTGGTGTGAGTGAAAGGCTATGTCTGCTGTTGTCAACCATATCTAGGAATATTTAGCCCAAAATAAAGGAGGTGGATGCGGCTGAATTTGCAGGTATTTATTTTACATTTGAATGAGGATGGACTATAATACATTAAAGGCTATTGAAGGAATGGTGGAAAGTGATGGAAGTAGTGCTAGGTTTAAGAGAATCTGTGTAGCCAGCACTCAAATAATTGTTATGAATGAAATGAACCTGCAGTTGATCAGGTTCTGCATTATACAGATAAGATGCATGAAATGATCAGGCCATTTCCTTCAATGGGGGAAGAATAATTTCAGAAGGAAGAATGATATGAAATGATCCATATGAAGTAGGAAGTAAATTAAAAAAATCTCTTTGCTGTTCATTGGTTTAAAACCAGAATTGTCCCTTCATTTAGTCAAGATGGTGGTAATTGATTTCTATTATCAACTAGCTTTTATTTATGCCTTTATTGTACTCCATACCACATACCGTACGATTTCTAAGGACTACAAATTCATAAAAATTTAGTTCTGGACTATGTTGCAAAATGCTTTGACAAAAATGAGGCAAAACACTCATTCTGTAAAATGGATTTGATCCTCATCTATTGAAACACAGTTACATCAAAAACATTACTGCTGCTGCTACCACCCCCACAATTCACTTTGTCTGTCTGTCTCTACCATCTACCAACTATAAGCTTATCATAGGAATGGAATAAAATTAAAATATCTGGAATTTAAATCTTAGAGTCAGATTTAATATCTTCTACTCTGTTCCTGCAAAATTTAGTAACTTTTGTGTATGTACGTATGTGTGTGTGTATCAGTGTGTGCTAATGAAAGTTATAACACTGACTCAAACAAATTTACTATTTCATTACAATAAAATCAAATTCAGATAATACTACTTTATTATTTATTTAATTCTTTATTATTTAATTTAATTATTTTAATTACTTCAGTAAAGAAGATAGAATGGTAGTTCCACTGAAACTAGATGTGTCCTCTGGGATAACAGAGAATGTCCACTCCTGTTCTGTGTAACAATCTTTCAGATACTTGAAGATTGCTATTATATTTCCCCTTTGTTTTTTTCTGTAGGGCAGTGGTTCTCAACCTTTCTAATGCCGCGACCCCATAATACAGTTCCCCATGTTGTGGTGACCCGCAACCACTTATACATCACCGGGTGCCAGGGGCATGGCCAAAGAAAAGGGGGAAAAAATGGCGGACAGCCTTGTTTGGCGACCCCCGTGAAATGGTCGTTCGACCCCAAATGGGGTCCCGACCCACAGGTTGAGAACCACTGCTGTAGGGTAAATATACCCAGATCTTTTAATCAGCTTACTAGCCTTCGTCTAAAATTGCTATGGTATATGTCACAGTCTTGAATGAACTGTGGTGCCTGGTCTTGGACACAATACTCTAAACTGGGTCTGTCTGAGGAAAATAGAGAGGAATATTTATGTTCTGTAATATCCCTTTAATTCACCCCTTCATTTGTCTTAATATGAAGCAGAAGAGTCTGAATTATTTTGCTCAAATTTTATTGGAGCAATGCATTGTCATTCTTCATCTGTGTCCCTTAACTTTACCTTTAATTTTGTCTAGGAAAACTCAGTTTCTTTTCAGTAAGCTTCTTTAATCATTTTCAGTTCTCAGTTCTTTGATTTTTAATAAACTTCAGGTTACCGACCACCTGAATAGGGTTCCTTTATTTTATTTATTTGTTTTACTATTTCAGAGTCATAAAAGCTATTTTATATGTGGGATCAGTGATAGCCCACTTATCAGACAAGAAGACAACCATTTACAAAACCTCCTGTACGCACATAGGAGATCCAGAACAAGTAAAGGCACAGAAGCAGGTTATATGAGGATGGTGTCTGAGAGAGGGACTGGGAAAGCAAGGAACAGGAGTTGCTGTCTACAGTGAGCAGGAAAATACAGGCTTAAGTTCTGCAGTCAGAATAGTTTCCTAAGAGTCCAGATGTGGTCTGAAACTGGGAGTTCTTCAACCTGCAAGACCTCTGCCTGAGATATTTATCTTATCCTGCCACTTGCAGGTACTTCAGCTCCCTCAATTCCCAAACCAACAGTTCATCAATTCCTCCTTATCAGTTTCTTGTTTGTTATCATGGTTTGGTATACTTTCATTCTGTAATTCTATCTCTTCACCAAGATTCTTCTGAGATGAGAATGAGAACTGTGTGAAGAAACAAATGGCATTGGGCAAAAACAAGGAAAAGAATGAGCAATTTCCTTAGATGTACTTTCACCAAGCTACTTGTCCTCCCACAGAAAAGATTTGAGGTTAATTTCTTTTAGCTGAGAGAGTCTGAGAGATGTTGCTGGGAATAACAGTGGTCATCCATTACAGGTAGATCTCGCTTATCAACTGCTTCGTGCAGCAACTGTTCGAAGTAAGGAGTTGCTGAAAAAAACATTGACATCAAGGTGCACATTTATGATTTTCACAGCCACAGTGCCTCACTTTATCATGTGTTTACTCTTACAGTCAATTAGTACACATTGTCCTGTGCCTGACCCATTTTTTTCTTCCTCCTTCACAGAGTGGAGAGATTGGACGGGTAGATTACAAGAGAGTAAACAGGCATACAATGGGGAATACATATTAGAAGGAATGTGCTGGTGCCACTAGTGTGCTGGGTACTGGGAACTGTGCATATTAGGCAAACAGCTGGCATTATTAACACATCCTTTTAATATGTATTCCCCATTGTATACCTGCTTACTCTCTTTTAAGCCTTTCCTTTACAATAATATAAATGCTAACATTAATCCATTCTTGGAATTAATGCCAGGTAAGCATTCCAAAGGATCAGGGAGTAAGGATAAAAGCAAGATGAAGTAAAATTGTAAGCACAGTTGCTTCTATGTGATTTTTCCAATTAGTGATGATGTAACTTAATGACCAAGTTGCTGATTCCAATTGTAGTCACCAAATGGGGACTATCTGTATAAGGTTATATGGTATGTAATACAATGGGGACACATGATTTTTCCCCCTTTTTGATACATTTGATTCAATAAAATACTGCTTTTCTGTAGTTAGCTGGCAATTTACTTTTTTGTAGGACAATAGTATACAGTAATGCCTTACTTTATGACCAAAGCTTCTATGATATCTGTTTATGTTCAAAGGTTGTTTCTAATATTAATAGGTAGTTTTTGCATGTAGTTTCAGATTTTGTTTCTTTTGGTGGGGAAAAAGCTAAATTTTATTTCCCAATATTTTACTACTAAATTGCAAAATCAGAGTATGAGACAAAAATAAAATATTGGGAAAAACATTATTTTAATACTTCATCAGAAAGTGAAAAGCATAAAAAGCTACTGATATTTAATCAACATCCTTTAGTCTTATTAAATAGAAAAGCAATAAAGCAAACAAAAGAGTTTTGGTTTAAAATATACTTTTTAAAGAGTTGTTACTTTGAAATAGTGACATAAAAGAGCACAATAAATTGCTATAATTTCACCATATACATTTCTTAGAACATAGAATAATAGAGTTGGAAGAGACCTTGAAAGTCTTCTAGTCCAACCCCCTGCTCAATCAGGAGACCCTATATCATTTCAGACAAATGGTCTGAAGTCTCTTTTTGAAAGCCTTCAGTGATAGAGCACCAATGGTGAGAGTTAGCCACCACTTCGGCAGAACCGGTACCTAATTTTTTGTTGCCCAGACCCAGAATGGAGTTCCGGAAGCAGCATCCACACAGAGAACCGGTTGTTCACATATTTGAATCCGACCATTGCAGAGCACCCATTTTATTTTGCAGATGGAACACAATAGAGGAGGAGAATTCCAAAGCAAAACATAGGTGAGACCAGCTCTGAACATCAGAGATATATAATTATATAATTAGATATATAAAATATAATTAATATTTTAGGAGGAGATCCCTTTTTGTCTATGGTAGTCAGAAACCAACAATCTGGTAAGAGTTTTTAGCTAACAAGTTTTATTAAGAGACATGCTTTTTAATAATATTTGTTAGTCTGAAAAAGTGTTGATAGATTGCTTCTGATTTTTTTTTGCATATGTGAATTTGAAATTGTGACTATTCATATTTGTGTGTTCATATATGTACACACACGTACGTATATTTATGTAAGTTTATTAGTTGAAATATTTGAATTTCAATCTTTTTATGTTAAATCTGGTGCTCTACTAACTATTCCACCCTGTTTTCACTGGCTTGCACCAATTTTTGAATTTTGGTTGAAGAAGGAGTGAAAGAAGATTATGAACTGTAAGTCATCTGATAGAAAAGAAAGTTTAGCATTATCAGGCACTCATTGCAGAGTCTTTCAGAAAGACATTACCATTTTTGTTATAATTCAGTGTATCTCCAATTTATTGGAATTTTCAATCAAGCTTGGGTGATTTGTTACATTAAAATAATATCATTAGAGAATGCCAATTGGTTAAAGGGCAATATTTGAAAGGTTCAGATTAAAACAATTGCTTGTCTGGTGGGTTATTTTTATGTGATGGTTTTATTTATTTATTTATTAAATATAAATGAGGTCAATCTAACTATCATGTAACTCTGGTGGTTTACAACATAATGAAAAATACATTATAAAACATTAAATATAACATAATTAATATAATTAGCTAAGATATCTGGATTGTGAGGCCCTGTGCATGGTCAGTCATATGTCAGTTGGATTATTGCAATGCATTCTACATGGGGCTACCTTTGCAGAATATTAGGAAGCTACAACTGGTGCAGAATATTTTAATTGCTTTTCTATTTATTTTTTTGTGTCTTGTAAGCCACCCAGTGTTGCCCTGTCAGGGAAATGGGTGGCACATAAATTAAACAAACAAACAAAAATAAGGGCAAGCATACAATGGGATGGAGGTGGGATCTTCTGTTTAATCTACTAATCACCTCCAATATGGCACATCCCCATTAGGGCCCCAAGCTATTTATATAACTGTCAAGCATAGGAAATAGCAATAGCACTTAGACTTACATATCGCTTCACAGTGCTTTACAGTTCTCTCTAAGCTGTTTACAGAGTCAGCACATTCCCCCCAACAATCTGGGTCCTCATTTTACTGACTTCGGAAGGATGGAAGACTGAGTCAACCTTGAGCCAGTCAGAATTGAAGTCCTGGCGGTGAGCAGAGTCTATCTGCAATTCTGCATTCTAACCACTGTGCCACCATGGCTCATTAGCTGTTTAGGCAGTTAAATGAATATAGGTTTATTGTATGCTCATGTTCTTTACAAGAATCTGAACTACTAATGGTCAAAGTGAGTTGGCGGTAGATAAGAGTCAATGGTAATGACAAGTTTAACCCCTCCCTTGGGCTCAGCCTGATAATTTCCTGCAATAACTATGCTTGAAGTTTAAGAATTAAAGACCTTGTTAATTTTTTAAAAAAATACTTAATAAATACATACTGTTTTGAGTAATATCCTGAGGCAATTTTAGTATTGTTCTACACTAATACTTTAACTATTGACTTAAATATTTGAGGTAAATTTTATTTGCTTTTGAAGTTTTAACAATACTCATCATATATGCAAACATATGATTACATTCTTTATTTCTATTCTTTGTTATCATCTTCATTTTTTTAATCAGTGAGTTTGCCATCTTCTCATGACTACATAGTAATTATTTTCTGAACATGTTACTTAGTTGAATTTCTTTTGTAGAAGCTGTTTTTTAACAGCTGATGAGTGTATGCATAGATGATATGATCAGGCCACATTGAAGTCCAATAGAAGATATTCAGTCTTTCACGTGAGTCAGTTTAGTCATGCATCACAGTTTTGTCCTTACGTTTTTGACCTAAGTTATATTTAGAAAACAATTCTAAATATACCTATTTGGAATTAAGTTCTACTCAGAATAATTGGATTTGTTTCCAAATAAACTTGGACAAACCCCAATAACCAAAATTTCATTTAAGATAGTGTCTATTGATTGGAATTTGTTTTTGGATACTGAAAGCCTGTGTTTTTGTTTTAGCTTTTGCTAGAGACATTATGACAATATACACAAGGAAGGCTGAAATATATATGCCTCATATATTTTGAAGATAAAATAGAGAAAAATGGCTATAAAAATCAAGGCCGAAGAGGAAAACATTTTTAGTGATTTTCTTCAAACCTAACCATGAATCACCATATAGCAGTTCCTGAGAATTACTGGAATATGGAACCATGATTTCTGATCTGACATCAGGCTCAGAATTAACATGTTAATTCTTTCAAAGCGAATTCTTTATTGTTTCATACCTATAGATCAGGCATGTCAAACTCACGACATCACATGACATTGCACAACGTATCAGCACTGTTTTGCCTTTGCTGGCAATGGGGTGGGTGTGGCTTCCACGTGACGCATCCGGCCCACGGGCTGGCAGTTTGACACCCCTGCTATAGATAAAATCTTGCCAGGCCTAAGACACTATTATCTGTACCAACATTCATACTCTGTGAACTGTACAGGAGGGGTTGTCTTCACCCTCTTTCTCTCACACATGATATCTGGGCTGAGGTGCCTCTTATTCCTCTGGAATGCACCCCTTCCCTCTTGGGAATCCATCTCTCCCATATTCTATCACACTCACTTTGGCCAGAACTAGCAGGTGAAATCCCAATGAAATCTAGAGCAGCACGTACAGTATTTATCTTTGTCCTTTCAAGTACTAGCAATTCTATATAAATTTTCAAACAGTTCACTATTGAGGTTACTATACAGTAAGTAGTCCTTGACTTACAACAGTTGATTTAATGACTATTCAAAGTTACAATGTCACTGAAAAAAATGACTTATGACTTTTTTACACACTTATGACCATTGCAGCATCCCCATGGTCACATTATCACAATTTGGATATTGGGCAATTGGTTCATATTTATGATGGTTGCAGTATCCTGAGGTCATGTGATCATCTTTTGCAATCTTTTGGCAAGCAAAGGCAATAGGGAAGTCAGATTCACTTAACAACTGTGTTACTGACATCACTTAACAATTTTGTCAAGAAAGATCATAAAACAGGGCAAAATTCACTTAGTCTTACTTAGCAACATAAAGTTTTGGGCTCATTTGTGGTCGTAAGTGAAGAACTACCTATATTTTATTTTCAGTGTGCTTATCTAACTTAGGTCATAAGCCCCTCCTTCCTCCATCTTTCCATTCAGTCTTTAATGTTTTCTGTGATCAGTATTCTATATCAGCGGCCCCCAACCTTTTGGGCACCGGGGACCAGTTCCATGGAGAAACATTTTTCCATGGACTGGAGGGGGTACTGCTGGCATCCTGCAGATGGGGCTTTGTTTGTTTGCATGAAGGAGGAAGAGACTAAGGGAGGTGAAGGAAAGGAAGGAAAGAAGGAAGGAAGGGACAATGGGAGAGAGGGAGGGAAGGAGGAAGAGACTAAGAAGGAGGTGAAGGAAAGGAAGGAAAGAAGGAAGGGACAATGGGAAAGAGGGAGGGAAGACAGAAGAGACTAAGGGAGGTGAAGGAAAGGAAGAAAAGAAGGAAGGAAGTGACAATGGGAGAGGGAGGGAAGGAGGAAGAGACTAAGAGGGAGGTGAAGGAAAGGAAGGAAAGAAGAAAAGAAGGGGCAAGGGGAGAGGGAGGGAAGGAGGGAAGGAGGAAGAGACTAAGAAGGAGGTGAAGGAAAAGAAGGAAAGAAGGAAGGGACAATGGGAGAGAGGGAGGGAAGGCGGAAGGGACTAAGGGAGGTGAAGGAAAGGAAGAAAAGAAGGAAGGAAGGGACAATGGGAGAGGGAGGGAAGGAGGAAGAGACTAAGGGAGGTGAAGGAAAGGAAGAAAAGAAGGAAGGAAGGGACAATGGGAGAGGGAGGGAAGGAGGAAGAGACTAAGGAGGTGAAGGAAAGGAAGGAAAGAAGGGACAAGGGGAGAGGGAGGGAAGGAGGAAGAGACTAAGAGGGAGGTGAAGGAAAGGAAGAAAAGAAGGAAAGAAGGGACAAGGGGAGAGAAGGGAGGGAAGGAAGGAAGGCACCTACCCCAGTCTCATCCCAGAGACCCACAGATTCCCCCCCACAGGCACTCTGCAACCTGAGTGATCAGCTGACCATGCCCCCTGGCCATTGATTACGTGACCCTGGGACTCTGTGAACGTCATAAGTATGAATCAGTTGTCAAGCATCCGAATGTAAATCACATGACCCTGGGGATGCTGCAACAATTATAAGTGTGAAAAATGATCATAATTCGCTTTTTCAGTGCTGTTGTAACTTCAAACAGTCACTAAGCAAATTGTTGTAAGTCGAGGACTACCTATACTTTCCCATTTTTTCCTCTTTTTTTTGGTCAAGTTTTTGATACCCCCCCCCCGGCCAGCTGGATGGGGGGTTGGGGGTCACCACAACATGAGGATCTGTATTAAAGGGTCACAGCATTAGGAAAGTTGAGAACCACTGATCTAATGGATCAAGCTAATTTTGGTTGAAGCAGATGATTCTGCAAGTACCCAAGTACCAAAGCCTGAAGGGCTTTTTAGGTGAGCACCATTGCTTTAAAATACATCCAGAAAACAAACAACAATCTCTACAGGGCCCACAAAAATTATTATATACACCTAACACCAGGAGCTGATAATATCTTGAAGCACAGTCTTTTGGACCAGTTCAGTTTCTGAAGAGTCTTTAAGGATAGCTCCATGTAGAAAGCATTTCACTAGTCCAGATGGTGGTAATAAAGAGTATGAATTATTATATCTAGGTCATTCTGTACCAGGTAAGGTTGCAATTAGTACACTAGACAGAACTAACTAAAGCCCCCTAGCCATGGCCTCCATATGCACTGTTGCTGCAGGTTTCTAATTCACATTCAAATTGTATTAAAATGAGATAGTTTTAAATGCTTTTTTAAGAGTAGATTATATAAACTATTATGCTAAAAAAGAATGAATCTCTGTACTGCTCCAAGAGTTGCAAGTTAAGTGAACTGTACTACAGAAAATGCCATTTTACATTAGTGCTAATAATCTGTGAACATCCTCTGTTGTGGTATTTACTGAGTACAGCGATGAACATAGTTAGAACATCTGTTCTTTTTTCAAACTGATTTGCTTTGTTTTCAGCTCATTTGATTTATTAAAATATGTTCATTTATATTTGATTGTTTTATGCTCTGATTATTCAGTTCATGAAAAATCCAGCATATTTGCTATTTTTAGTAGAAATCCTTCTTTGACAGGTATGGATTTAATAAACAAAATGATTTTTGCATTCTGTACTTCACCATAAAAATTCAGTTTGTGCTACAGTTATCCAGACATGTTATGGGCTCTTTCCCTGTTGTCCCCATTGGAATCTTTTTCCCTACACTAGATAATACTACAATATGTTAAGACAAATGTCATAAAAAAATATTTCCTAGTGTAAGTAGATTTGGATTTTCCCAAATAATTTTTCAGGTAGATCCTGATAGGAAAAAAGCATGCTTTAGCCTAAAAAAAGTTTTACATCTATAATCATTTTGTGTTTTCCTTATTTTATTATGATTAATTTTAATTATTATTAATATTTTCAGCTAAAATCTGTATTAAATATACTATATGCTAATCTTTCCTACAGGTCTATGGTATATTCTTGCCTTAGTTGTCTAAAATCAGATAACGCTTGTGTTTGGTGATTAATGGTGGGAGAGCCAGTGTGGTCTAGTGGTTAAGGTGCCATTTTAGAAAGCTAGATGCTATAGTTCTAGTCCTGTCTTAGCCATGAAAGCCAGCTGGGTGACCTAGGGCCAGTTCTTCTCCTTCAGCCTAACTCAACTTCTTGTTGTGGGAAAAATAAGAGGAGGAAGGAGTATTAAGTATGTTCACCCCCTTGAGTTATTTATAAAAATAATAAAGGCGGGATACAAATAAATAATAGCATTCTACTACACCATTAGATTTGGTGGAAAATAGTAGCTGCCAGTGAGAAGAAAATTTTCTACAATATTTGGGGATTTTAAAGAGGCAGTTCCATTCCACTTTCCTCCAGAAATTAGTGATTTTTCAAAATAATATTTTTCTTAATTTTTTAAAGAATGTGCAAATAAAAACTAACATGAACTAGCAGTCAGAAAGAAAGATAAAGAGGAGAGATAGAAAAATATATTAAAAAAGAAAATAAAAACATACACAAAGAATGATTTTTGACTTTTTCCAAGGATATAAGAAGCACTTAAATTGAACTCTTAGTTTAATGCTATAACATTGAAACTAGTGTTATTGACCAGTGCATTCATCTGTCTTTCATTTCCCAAGGCATATCTAATCTAGCATCTGCTATCCTCCCCCCCCCAAAAACTCCCAGGAATGACTTTGCATTTGGGCACTCTAGAAGAAGATGCCAGTCTGAAAAAAGGCTATTGCGCCATTTTGACCTCTGCTCTTTGACAAATAGTTCTCTGCAATCTGGACTCACTACATCAACATACTTTTTTATTTTATGACATGGGTCACTAAATTATTTATGCAAAATCACAAAAATGATTGAAAATGTTTAGGGATCTCTCACAGGGATTTGTTTGTTCAATGTAAATGTTTATATCATTATATGTGTTCAGGAGTAAGTCTTGCTATTCTAGTGGGTGCATGGCTATGTTTGGGCAGTATGTTGTGAACCCTTATTTTTAGGAATATAAAAGATTTCTGGAGAGATTTGATGTAACAGAAGTCTTTTTGTAGAATTTAAACATGAAAAAGTTCTGTTGTGCTGGATAAGGATCTTTTCAATTTGTTTATGAAAGTTAGTGACTGAAATAAATGCAATACAAAAGAAAAGAGATGAGAAAAATTGGATAGTTTCATTATCCCTGTAGAGATAAATAGTCTAGCAGCCTTGTTTTTTCTACCTTCTGTTAAGTATGATTTGATGATTGGAAAGCTGATCCATTGTCTGAGCTTTTGGTTTTGGCATGAGAAGTCAGGATGAAGCATCTAGGGATCTTACAACAATCAAGAGGCACTTGGGGAACCCAGCTGATAGTACACAGGCTTTATCTGTGTTTGCTTATTTAATCATTTACACATTTTATAAACTACCTTGAATTCTCGAGGAAGAGAGTAATGGCTAAATAAAAAGTTGTACGGAGCAGATTTTCATTAATTTAGGAAGTGGTTTTCCTTAACTTGGTATCCCTCTAGCATTAAAGAATGGCTAGAGTTTCTATAAAGTCTACTAGTGCACTTCTTAATAGATAAAGTTTTCCATCATCATCAGTTTTTGGGGGGGAAAGGGTCACTATGCCATAAGTAGAGGGAGAAGATACGGCATCATTTGTCTTAAAATTTTACAGTCCTACAGCTTTTCTGTGCACAACCTTCCATTGTGTTTCTCTATTGAAGGGCTATAAATAGTTTTCCTTAGTTCTGCCAACTGATGATATGGGAGCTTTTCTACACTGCAGTCTAATGCAAATTCCATTAGATGCTGGCATAGGTTGGTCTGAATCCTGGCTGAGATTTTCTGAAGAATGATTGTTCATTTTTTCTTAATTTTTGGATCTCTACTTTTTGGATGCCTGTATAAATATTTCACTTCCTCACACCCTTATTCAATGAGGAATAGCATATTTTATCAATGCACCCATGCCCTGCAAGAAGTGACACAGAACTCATGCATACATGCACCTACAAAGGATAATATAATGAAGCTAGGCTAATTTTGGAATTCATGTCAGGGTAACTGCTATTCTCCCCACCCCACTTTTGCTGATCATAATATAATGACCATAATGTTCTGAAGAATTAGTTACATTGCATTTATTTTAAACAATTATTTATTTATTCATTGTTATACAATTGAATTTTGTGACTTATAGTGGCTTGCAGCAATACAAAAACCATAATAAAAGCTATTAAAATGTCCATGGTACAATATATACCTGGAACAATCAGACTACAACAGCAGTACAAAAAGGGAAATTAATGCCATATGGGAAATCCAGTCAAATCTCCATGCCTCCCCCTGCCTGAAAACTCCATCCTAACAATTTTTTGGCTGGGAGGCCCAGTCTTACCTCTATGGGGACATAGTTCCAGATCTTGGTATTATTCCTGAGAAGCATTGCTTTCTGGTCTTATTCCTTCTTATACTATGGAAGTTTTGTACCACCAACAATTTCTTCGATGTGGGTTTCCTTGGGTGGATTAATTCTGATGGAAGTAGATGTTCTATAGGAATCTCAGTGCTAAACCACAATGTGCTTTATAGGTAAAAAACAGGACTTTGAATTGCCCTTGGAAACTTATTGGTAAGCAATATGAGATTTGTGATATGGATATTGTTGCGTCCCTCGCGAAATGGCAAGACACGAGAAGCAGTTGTAGTTCTCAGATTTGCTTTATTCTTCATTCAGCTTACAGATTGAATGCTCCGGCAACGCCCAAAACTCCCGGCCTCTTATATAGGCCTTCCCCGGGTCAATGTGTTACTTTTCGCGTGCCAGCACCCGCGCATGCGCACAGGTGCTGGCGACAGCCTGTATGGTCCCGGGCAGCTTGCACCTGCCCGGGACCGCCTGCAAACGCCCCGAGCCCGTTTGAAAGGCTCAGGACATAACACCCCTTTCCCCCGGGCTAAAACTACTACCAACATACAACCCTTTTTCTTGATGCAGTGCTCTACTCCCCCGTGCTCCTACCCTTCTACTGGCTCTGTTTAGCCAGCAATGTTATGTAATCCTCTAAGTACTTAGGAGATTTCCTTGCTCTCTGTGACCTCCTAAGCTCTGGGTGTCTGGCAGGTGCCCCCTGACTGAGGGGTGATGTGTGCCTGTTCCCCTTATCATGCCTTGGTGCCTTCCAAGGACTGTGCCCCAATGCCTGGCCTGCTTGCTTGCCCACCGGGCTCGTCAGGCCAGGGCTTCTGTCACTTTGTGACCTGGTTGACCCGCCTATCTGTAGGCTCTCTGGCCCTTCTAAGTGATGGCCACTGTTGGGTGTCTCTGTAGAACCTCCTAGGTCCGTCCAAGACCTGTCAGGAGGCTGTCCATCCCCTAAATCCCGTTCTGTGCCCGGGCTTGTGTGGGTTTCTGTGTTTCCCCAAAACTCAGTTACTCCCTGATTTGGGTCAGAGGTGTTGTAGTCAGGACTTGGTTCCTCGACCACCTCCCTGTATGTTTGCCCCCTTGTAGGACTAGGGGTAAGGTCAGGCCAACTCTGGGGATTATGTGCCAGCTCTCTTGCGGGGTATGATTTATTGGGAGGCTCCCGGGTATCCTCCCTGACTGGAGTACTGAGTGGTGCAGGTGAATAGTGATTGTGCCCCCGGGGTGACTCCCTGGTTGGAGTAGGCGTGAATGCCTGATGACTAGATAAGCTCCTTGAATTCCTGTTTGGAGTACTCGCGGAATCTTGGAATGGGCCGTTTGTGGCTCCATCATTGTTGATGGGCAGCAGCCCGTGTCCTTCCCTTTGCCCAAAGGGGTCCCCCTCCCCCCCTGGAAAAGACCCAGGAGTCTCAGCTGGAAGGTCCCGCCTAGGGCAGAGTTGATCAATGTGTCGACGCAGGACACGACCGTTGTCCAGGGAGACCTCGTAAGACAGAGGACCTGTGACCCTGGATATAGAAGCGGGGACCCATGTATGACCAGGCCCGTAATTACGAGTCCAAACCGGGGCACCCACAAGTAGTTGTCTAGGTGCCCTGGGGTGTGAGGTAGATAAAGGCAATCTGTCCGGATGCAACCGGTCAAGCTTAGTAGTCAGTTTGCGCCCCCAGCGAAGTTCAGCTGGGCTTCTTCCTGTAGAAGTGGACGGTGTGGTGCGATAAGAAAGGAGGAAGTCAGCCAACCTCTGATGCCAGTCCCCGTAGGTGAGTTTCTTCAAAGCGTCCTTGGTGATGTGAACCATGCGTTCAGCCATACCGTTGGTGGACGGGTGGAAGAGTGCAGAAGTGGCATGACGAATCATGTTAGCCTGCAAGAACGCTTGGAATTCGGAGGAAGTAAATTGAGGGCCGTTGTCAGACACAATGATGTCAGGGAGCCCGTGTGCAGCAAAAATCTCCCTCAGTACCTGGATAGTCTTTGCAATGGTGGTGGATGAGACAGGTACAACCTCAAGCCATTTTGAATGGTTATCAACGAGGACCAAGAAGAATTGGCCCTGAAAGGGCCCAGCATAGTCAATGTGCACCCTAGACTATGGGGACTGTGTTTCCTCCCATCTATGCACAGGAGCTTGGGGCATTTCTGGGCGAGAGCGTTGGCAAAGGTGGCATGCATGCACCTTAGCCTCAATGTCCTTGTCCAGGCCAGGCCACCACAAGTGGCTGCGCGCAAGGGCCTTCATTTGAACAATGCCAGGATGACCCTCGTGGATCATCTAAGATCCTAGTCCTCATTGAGGTGGGAATGACAACTCTGCTTCCCCAAAGCAGACAACCCTGAGAGGTGGACAACTCATTCCTTTTAGACCAGAAACTCTGAAACTCGGGACTAGGACAGTGCTCATCCAGACAAAACCCAAGAAAGGACACGCGAAAGTGTGTGATCTGTGCCCGATTCAGCAGCTACATCCCTAGCGTTCAGAGGGGACTCGGGCAAGGCTTGGATAGATAGAACGTTGACAGCTGGCGCAGGGTCAGCTTCTATTACTGGCAGGGGCAATCTACTGAGGCCATCAGCATGGCCCATTTCTTTCCCAGGCTTGTGAAGTAAGAAAAAATCATATGCGGACAAAAAAATAGACCACCTAAGCATTCTGGGGGAGATGATTTGGGGAGTTTGCTTACGTGTGGTAAACAGTCCCAGCAGAGGCTTATGGTCAGTGAAGACCGTGAAATGCCTGCCATATAAAAAATCATGGAATTTTTTAATTCCAGCAACAACAGCCAAGGCCTCCCTGTCTATCTGAGCGTAGTTGCGCTCGGCAGAAGACAATGTTCTGGAGTAATATGCAACAGGAACCTGATTTCCATCAGACCTGAGGTGGCTCAGGACAGCTCCTACCCCGTAAGGGGAAGCATCACAAGCGATGCACACAGGAAGGGACTCATTGAAGTGTGCAAGTACACTGTTAGAAGTGAGCAAGGCCTTGACCTCATTGAAACTAGCCTCATGTTTTTGTGACCACTGCCACACTGCTTGTTTATCTAATAGCCTGTGAAGAGGCTCAGCTACACTAGCTTTATGTGGAAGAAAAGAATTGTAAAAGTTCAGGAGGCCCAGAAAGGCCTGAAGTTCGGCCTTAGACTTTGGCCTAGGTGCTTCTAAAATGGCAGTTAGTTTGGATTCAGCAGGGTGAATCCCAGCAGCATCAATTTTGAACCCCAAAAATTCAGTAGAAGGCACCCCTATTTTGCATTTGTCCTTCTTAAGCTTGAGGCCTGTTTTCCTGAACCTTAACAGGATAGCCCTTAGCCTTTCAGCTAAAATGTGTGTGGAGTCTCCTGCAATTAAGACATCATCAAAGTAGGGGCAAACCCCGGTATACCCCGTAATGTGTTTTCCATTACGCTTTGGAAAATCCCAGGAGCGACATTCACTCCGAACTGTAGCCTCTTTACCTTAAAGGCCCCTTTGTGGGTCACAATAGTCTGAGCTATAGCAGCATCATCATCAACAGGCAGCTGTTGATACGCTTGAGCTAGGTCAAGCTTTGCAAAAACACGCCCCCCCTTGAGGGAAGCCAGAATATGACTGACCACAGGAACAGGATAGGCATGTTGCTGCAATGCCTTATTCAGAGTGCATTTGTAGTCAGCCCAAATGCGAATGTCCCCATTTGCCTTTAGAGGCGTGACAATGAGGGTCTCCCAGGGACTGGAATCAACAGTTTCCAGAATTCCTTGTTGGATCAGTTTGTCCAACTCAGTGTCAATTTTACTCTTTAAAGCAAAAGGGACCCTTCTTGCTTTAATTCTAATGGGAGTGACAGTGGGGTCTAGTTTTAAGGACACAGGGGGTCCTTTGAATGTGCCCAGCTGGGGGCTGAAAACATCTGCAAATTCTTTGCAGACTTCCTGTAGGTCGAGTGTTTGTAGGCTGTTGAGCCCCGTGACGTGTATCCCCAAGGCCTCAAACCAATCGAGTCCTATGAGACTCGTTCGTTCACCCCCTACTACTAATAGGTCTAGTGGACCTTCAAAATTCTTATACTGTACGTTAAAGGTGGCCTCCCCCTTAACGCACACTCTCGAATTTTGAAAGTCTGTTAGCAAAATGTCAGAAGGCCTTAACTTGGCCTGAGTTCCACTGCCGGAACAAATCTTCCTAAATGTATGCAAAGAGATGATTGAAAGTGCAGACCCCGTGTCTAGTTCCATAGTTAATGGAACCCCTTGTAGCTTCACCTTAAGTGACAGCTTTTTCTTAATAGGCTTGTGTGTGCCTGTCCTAAAGATGCTTCTTCGCGAAGCGCAAAACCCCACCCTATTCTGGCTGGGGACCCTGGTACCTTTCAGGCGCAATTCTTCCTGGGTTGTACCTTTCGTCGGCCCAGGCACACAGCTGCAATGTGTCCTTGTTTTCCGCACGCCCTGCAGATAGCAGAGCGGAACTTGCAGTTGGTTCTCCTGTGGCGACCTCCACAGCCGATGCACTTGGGGAGAGCTGAAGAGCTTCTTTTCTGGTTCCCTTCCTTTGTGGGGTGGAGACGGTCGACTTCCTCGTGCGGATCCTCCTCGGAGTTCCCTTGGACTTCTTCTTGGTGCACGGATGCAACATCTGGACTGTTCCTGATCGGCCGCATGTTCTTGATGGCGCCGCCTGCTGCCTCTTCTGCGGTGACCTCTCTCAAGGCATCTTGGAAAGACAAGTCCTCTTTGGCAAAAAGCCTCTGTTGTAGCTCTCGATGCCTTAGCCCGCACACGAATCGGTCCCTCAGTCGTTCTTCGAGGTCCTTGAATTCGCAGTGCTTGGCGGCCTTCCTCAATGCGGCGATGTACTCTTTGGCCAATTCTCCGGATCGTTGATCCCTCTGCTCGAAGGTGTGGCGCCATGCGATGACGGACATCTTGGGCTGGAAGTGCTCCTTCAGTAGCTTTTTTAGATCTGCGTAGCTGACAGACTCTAGTGGGACAGGTGCTGGAAGGTTTTCCGCGATTTCGAAGGCGTCTTGACCGCAGACACACAGCAGGGTGGCAGCCTTCAAGCTATCTTCCCTCACTTGGTTCACCTTGAGGTAGTTCTCCATCCTGGCTACGTAGGACTCCCACCTCTCTGGATGTGAGACGTCGAACTCCGAAAGCCTTCCAATTTTTGCCATTTTAGGAGACGGGTCTATCAGCCAGCCTACCCCCGAATGCGCACTGGATTGGCGGGTAGCTGCCGAGTCAACGCCGCTCCGCCGCTCAGGACTCACTTGGGTAAGCTTACACCTCTTTCTTTTCTGTTGATGTAAGGCATCCCACCTTCATCGCCAGTGTTGCGTCCCTCGCGAAATGGCAAGACACGAGAAGCAGTTGTAGTTCTCAGATTTGCTTTATTCTTCATTCATCTTACAGATTGAATGCTCCGGCAACGCCCAAAACTCCCAGCCTCTTATATAGGCCTTCCCCGGGTCAATGTGTTACTTTTCGCGCGCCAGCACCTGTGCATGCGCACAGGCTCTGGCGACAGCCTGTCTGGTCCCGGGCAGCTTGCACCTGCCCGGGACCGCCTGCAAACGCCCCGAGCCCGTTTGCAAGGCTCAGGACATAACAGATATAATATGTTCATGGAAAAACACCCCAACCAATGAGTTAAAATCCATCCATTGGTGATAAGGACCTGAATGATTATAGCGAAACTCCTGTTCCAACTAGGGCCACAACTGGGGTGCCTGCTGAAACTGGGCAAAGCTGTCCTGGCTACAACCTTAAGAAAGTTGGAAGAACATTGCAAATATTAACTTTGTGTTCCTTGATATTAATTTTTAGCTGGTTTTGTCCCATCTAATATCCTCCACCCCAATAGTACCCAAGCATCAGGTCAAGACACGACTTCAGTATCACTTCTAGTCAGGCCTCGGATGTCAATATAAGGATGCATATTGATGGTATCTCACCTCATCTAATGAATGACTTCTTCCAGTGGCTTCATGTAGACGTTGAAAAGCAGGGGGAATAGACTACAGCACCCAACAACAGAACTACCTCTCCTACCCCATTGACTAAAATTACCTACTGAGGAAGAGCAGGATCATTGCAGCACAGTGCCTACAATCCCCACAATAGCATACTGTGTGGAATGTAATGCTTGATGGTACTGAAAACTATAAAGAGGTCTTATAGAACCCAAAGTGGCACATTCCTTTCAATTTGCTACTGATAAAGGCCATCCACCAAAGGTGATCAGTATGGTCTGTGCCCCATGCCCAGACCTGACCCTTGGCCATAAGGAATCTAAATAACCATGCTATGTGTTTATTCTAGGCTATCTCATACAAAAGATTTGCATCTGTTCATTAATAATGTAAAAATAAAAAGATTTTATCAGCTTGAATTTTATCTTCTAGGAGCAGTCAGATAAGTACTATATATTCAGTTATAGTCTCAGCTCAGGTGCTTACAGCTATCGTAAGCTGAGTATTATGTTTTTATGTAATTTGACCAAATTCTTATGCACATTTGAAATGGTGGTCTTTTGAAAAATGTTTCTGCAAATGAAAAACACTTGATCAATCGATTTTTCCGTCATTTGTTTCTCCATGTGTACATCTGGGTGGATTCTTTTAGCTTTCATTTCTTTCATGGGCAAATCTGTTTGCATTGATAAGATTTTTATCCCATCCAGTTTGACAGATTATTGGAAGGAATATTCTTTGCTTTGCCATGTTCTGCAGTCAGAGAATGGAAAACATTGACTCTGGAACCATATGGTTAATCGCTCATTGGACTACAGGAATTGGGACTGGATCCCCCTTATATATTATGTAAGGATGGAAATGTATATCTATCGTTATACATTTTTTGAAAAGTGCAATCAGATATCATACCATTAGGGTTAATGTTGATTTGGCTTTCTTAGTCAAGATGGGCTCAGTGAGGCCAGCTTGTCTGGGCCTCACTGAGTCCATCCTGATCATTCAATAAATGGAAGATTGATTAAAATGTCATCAAGGGCAATCACGCCTATATCCTTTGGAGCTCAAAGGGAGA
The DNA here is from genome assembly GCF_016545835.1 of Crotalus tigris. Lineage (NCBI taxonomy): Eukaryota > Metazoa > Chordata > Lepidosauria > Squamata > Viperidae > Crotalus > Crotalus tigris. The sequence goes on from NW_024097419.1 coordinate 490,621, forward strand.
ACTTGTCCCTGGATAAGTCTCCTGGGTACTGAGGAAGAAGTACTGATTTATTTCCAATTGTTGAGAAGCTGAAAGGCAGAGGCAGAAGATTCTATTGAGATAAAAAAATTTCTGGATTCATTTGCATCACTACCAGGACATCATATCTGAAACGAATGAGTGTTTCCTTTCAATCCTATCCTTTGTATTTTGAAACCTATGTAAAAGTAACTTGGCCTAGTGCAAACTGTACCCAAACTCATAGCAATTTGTCTAATGTTATTTTTATAAATATTTTTGCCTGTTTTTATTTGTAAGTTATTCAAAGTTATTCAGTGGGGTGGCCTCAGATTTTAATTATACACACAAATACATACTTTTCTTCTAGAGATATAGTTAGATTGAAATTCAGTGTATTTCTACATGGAGAATAAATTAGAGCTTCCTCTTTGCATGGTATATAAATTGTACTTGGCTGCTTCTTCTTTGTAAGCGATTCTCTCAGTTTGGACATGTTTTCTTAAAAGATGGCTAGCTTGATTTTATTTCTGGTATCATATTTACTTGCCTTGGTAATGAGGAATGGAATGGCAAAAATTGTGAGCATCAATCCCATGTACAAGATGCAGGCAGTACATGAAACTGTGCCCCCTCTGGTCCATGGATAAAACTTTCTCCATAGAATCGGTCCCTGGTGCCCAAAAGGTTATTCTATGGCACTGTTATGAGGGTTGGTTTTCATTGAGAAAGGAGCTCTTAAATGCTTTATTAGCATTTAATTATAATTATACAATTATGACTATATTTTATCTATAATCTTTATAATAATTATAACAGCTGAGTAGAGCTACTCTTGAGCATAATTATACTGACATTCTTCTGGAGATAGACTGTACAGAAAAACTGTTGAAAATTCTGCATTTGGGATATGTTTCTTGTTTTTTTCTTCTGATACTGGATCAAAAATATAGGCCATTCTGGCTTCAGAATTATTTGAGTGCCTCTGTGTTTGTATATTTCCCATGTAATTCCCTGAATAGTTCAATTGTAAGGGAAGACATAGAAGAAATAGACACCAATAATGCAGTTACCAGGGCTTGTAGAGCTAGCCTAAGCCATTCACATGTCTAATTTAGATGGAAATGGGGTGAAGTTGAGATGCCTCCCCACTTTGATAGGAACCAAAAGCCTCCACTAAATATGCAACTACTTGTTAAGCCCCAGTTGTAAAGATTTGTAACTACTGCCATCTACATGTCTGCCATTGGTAGCTTGTGATGGTCCTGAAACTAACATTTTCTGCTACAGAATTGAGATGAAAAAGGAATTTATTGAATCCTGAGATCCCTCTTTCTTGCGAAGTTTCAGGATCCTTTATTATAAAAAGTCAAACAAGAGTTAAAACAGATTTAAAAATAGGTTAAAAATGGGTTAAAATATAGTGTTAAAAAGGGTTAAAAAGTTAAAATAAAAATAAAAGAAAATAAAAGAAAGCTTTTACTTTTGGAAGAGCTCTTTACAGCCTTTGCTGCCTGTCCACCATCTTGGCTCCTCCCCCTCCTATTCGAGCTTCAGGATCAGATCTATGCTTAGAATAACTTAAGCTTGTGGGAAGTGTTTTCCCTGCTCTTGGTTCCCTTGGTTTCTTGGGGGATGGAGTGGTGGTGGGCAGTCACCCAGGATGGCTGGGCTTGAAGCCAGTCTATGCCAAGCCACTCCTCTTTCAGCTTGGAAGTCAGCTTTTCTTAAGGCCGCTTTGCTGGCAGTGTTTTAGTTCAGTAAGGTGACCAACTGTCCTCCTTTAGGGAGGACAGTCCTCCTTGTGTAAGTTCTGTCCTCCCTCAAAAAGTGTCCTCCTTTTCGATATTTGAAGACTAATCTGCAGGGCTTTTTTTTCTCATAGAATGCTCAGAAAGGCATTCTGGCACCTTTTTTTGATGGTTTTTTTTTCAACTTTTGCATGAGCTGTGCTACTCCCCCTATTGGCTTTTGAAAGCCAATAGGAATTGCTGCTGAGCACTCCAAAACACCCGGGTGGCAAACTTTGCACGTGCAACTTGTCTGCAGCGAAGGCGAATTGGCAGGAACTTTGCACCCCTCCCTGCTACCCAAGTACACCATCTCCTAGTTAGTCCCGAAGATACCTGGAGGAGACTAACTTCCATTTAGGGATGGAAAAATAAAAAAAGAGGAAATGCCATTTCAACGATAAATTGAATGAGGAATTTCCATTCATCACATCAAAGAAGGATAACATTGTTTTCTGCAATATTTGCAGCGGAGAATTTTGTATTGCAGTTGGGGGCAGAGCAGCTATTACGAAACACTTGACCATCAAAAAACATAAGCAATAATCAGATGAATCTGCTTCCAGTTATAAAGTAACAAGTTTTTTTAAAACTTCAAAGTATTCTGAAGATAAAAAACAGTTAGCTGCAATGGAGGGAACATTTACATTCCATACCATACCATAATTCACAATCAACATTTTCGTAGTATGGATTGTACAACTAAATTATTGAAAAAGTTTCAGGATGCTAAATTTTCATGCAGCAGGACAAAATGTGAGGCTATTATTAAATCAGTATTTAAAAATTACTGTGACAAAATACTTACAGAAGACTTGGAAACTGCAGCATTTGTAACGGTTTTATCTGATGCATCCAATCATATTGAAACTAAATTGTATCCAATACTAGTAAGATATTTTAATGTTACCAAGGGCATTCAAGTAAAAATTTTAAATTTAGAATCCATCGAGGGCAAAACTGCTGAAATTTTGTCAAACCATCTATACAGAGTAACAAATGAAAACAATTTGAAATCCAAAGTTGTTGCACTAACAGCTGATAATATAAACACAAATTTTGGTGGGCGAAGACGCAGAGGGGTGAACAATTTTCAATAATGTAAAATTATTGAAATAATTTAATAATGTAAAATTACAAGATTTACTCCAAAAGAAAATACTAGGAATAGGTTGTAATGCACATATTTTGTCAAATGCAATCAACACGGCGTCATATACCATGCCAATTGATGTAGAAGTAATAATAACTACAATTTATTTGTATTTTAGTTGTTTTACCGTTCGTGTGGCTACTTTAAAACAATTTTGTGAAGAAGCAAATGTTCAATACAGAAAACTTTTAGGATATTCAAAAGTTAGATGGCTTCCTCTAACATCTGCTATAGAGCGTGTTCTACAATTATTTGAGCCTCTCCGTTCATATTTTTTAAGTTTAGACAAATGTCCTAAAATCCTGGAATTGTTTTTCAATAATGAAATATCTGAGATATTAATGTATTTTGTACATAATCAAGCATCTATTTTTCACAAAATGATTCAAAAGATTGAAGGTGAACACATTTCATCTACAGAAGTTAGTCTTATTTTGAACGACTTTATCCTTCAATATAAAACTCGATTTGAAGAAAAATTTCATCCTTTAGTTATAAAAAGAAAATTGTCAGATTTAGAGGAATCAAATCCGGGCATAACGGAAAAGTTTATCAAAGAAGTGCAGAATTTTTACCAAACATGTTTTCAATACATCAAAGAATGGTCTGAAACAAACATTGCAGGAAATGACAGTTTTCAATGGTGTTTTTTGACTTCATCGCAAGTATATTGGACAGATATTGAATCTTGTGTTGAGTTTTTATCTAAAGAAATGCCAGACATTAAAATAGACGACAATGGTCTCTTTGAAAAAATTAGAAAACTGAATGTATTTTTAAATTCTGAAAAATTAATACAATGGGAAAATAAACACATTGAAATTGATAAAAGATGGGTGGAAATATTCAGCCATTTCAAAAATGAACATATTCCATGTGAAAATTTATTTATTCTTGTTCAATTTATGTTGTGCTATCCTGGAACTAATGCAGCAGTTGAAAGGGTTTTTTCAATTGCTAATGATTTTTGGAAAGTGAGAAATCGAGATTGAATGTTGATACTCTAGCTGCAGCACTTGCTGTAAAATTCAATATGAAGGATATTTCTTGTTCAGATATTTCCAATATATTGTTAGAAGATGATACATTGACAAAAAATATTCATTCAATGGAAAAGTACTCATTTAAATAATAATTAATAGGTATGTAAGCATAATTACAATATAAAATGTTATTGTTACAAATGTTTTTTATTATGCATTTATTATATTGTAGTGTATTCTGTATTATTGTTGCAATGAATAAAATGTTTCTTTTATTTACGATATTTTTTTCTTCAATTTATTTGTGTCCTCCTTTTCATTGTAAAAAAGTTGGTCACCTTAAGTTCAGTTCAAGGTAGGAAGTGAAGAATTAGACCTAAAAGTATGATGCATAATTTAGTAAACAAGCAGGAATTTTATTACTGCAGTGCAGTAGCCTCCACAGGAGTTAAGGAGGAGACTGGATGTTTTCAGCCTTGGAACTCTCCTTCAGGCCATATATCTTTGTAAATATTTGGGAGGTAGAACAGCTCCCCCCCCCCACTGGATATGTTAAACTTGCACATCTACTATACAGGAGTGTTTTGTAGTCAGCATTGCAAGCCATACTCCATCAATAATAAGACCCTAGGATAGTAATGAGTTCAGAAGCAAGATTATAGTAATAATTATTGGGGTATGTCAACTAGGGTATTAGGAGTGCATTTTCTAATTCTGGTCACAGGATGGCAGCATAAGTAAAACACTCAAAGACAGCAGACTTGCATCTTTGTTGACCTGTGTGAAGATTTTGGAATAATGTTTCATGTTAGAGCTGCAATTTCATGAGAGAGCTGCAATTGTTAGAAACGTCAGAGCATTATAAATGCTGCTTTATTACTAAATTCTCAAAAATTTGCTTAGGAATTTAATTAGGCATGTAGGTTAAATAGGAAAATGAAAATAGGATTGGTGGCATATTCAAGTAAAAATGTTTTTGCTGAGGTCTGTTTCTACTGGCTCCTCAGTCAAATACTTGTTATTAACTGGGTGTCTCTTATCTTTGATTTAATAGCCTGTTGGAAACTTCTGGATAGTGGTGTTTCATTTGTTTCATTAATGCTTGCTGAGGAGAAATTCCTAACAGAACATTCTCTAAAATTCAGAGATATCTATTTTGATTGCACAGCAGATAAATCCAACACATGTAAGCATAGATCCAGTGTTCTAGAGAAGTAATATATGAAATAAATAAAATATTGTATAGACTTTGTTCCATAAAGGGGGAAAGGAGGGAGAAGAACAAGAAGGGAAAACACAAAGACAGTATTTATAAAATGATAAGATTATAAAAGGTGCTATGAATCTGTCTATCTATCCTATCCTAAATTAAAATGTAATTTGTTTATAGGCTTACCTACTCCATATTTTCATAGCTAACTTTTAGATAGATGCAATCAGAAAAACATCACCAGTAAAAATTAATATGATAAGCTCAGTTAAAAGAAAAGAAACAGATCAGCATTTTTTTTAAAAAAAGCTGTAAGAAACCATCTGAAATAAAAGTGTTTTCAAAGTACAGTTTAAAATACATATAGAAGGGCTAGATGGATTTCCCAGAGATTACGTAAATGGCAAACCAAGCTTTGACATTGTTGGAACTTTAACTAAGATGATATCTGGTAACATGATCAGGTCTAAGCCCAAAGAAGACATAGTAGATCAAATTGGGTCCAGTTTTTGATTTGCTTGTACCTAATAGACTCTTGCCACACTAAAGCTATAACCTTTTAACCTAATAGATATACTCTGGGAGTTTCGAGTGTATGGCTATCTTGAACCTTTTCCTCCCCACCCCATCTAGTTCAGGACTGTTGTGTTTTCAGTTCGGTGAGGCATTGACGAGGCGAATGGTGCAAACAACAACTCTTTATTCAGTTAACAACAGAAGCAGCACTAACTGCTGCTTAACCAGCATTTATACAGCTCACTACTAAGCGGCAGCCAATAGAATTGAAGCAATATTTCCCTCTTAAAGAAAGCTAATTAACATGTAGACAGTCAGTCTGGAATTAAAGCAGGTACTGCAGTTTGACCGAAAAATTTCTAAATAATAAACCTCAATACAGAACACCCCTTCCCCCTACATAATTCATAATGACAAATATTGAACATAATCCTGTAAATATTTTGGTGGCCTTCTTGACCGTTCCGAGTACCTCAGCACAGGTGCAGGCCCCAAGTCTAGTAGCTCGCCTGCCAGGCTGGGTAGACTGGGGCTTTGGGACCCTTTTGCAACGGGTAGACCTGAGTCTCTGTGGCTGGTCTGTCTTGGTAGACCCAAGCTAGTGTCCATAGTTGGAATGGTTTTCACTGGGCTGGAAATCGGAGCCAACTGCCAGGATTGCTCAGTGGGTGCAGTCTCTGTGTTCGGGGCCAACTCGCTGTCCGCTAGTGCCCCTCTCCTGGGAGTTTCGCCCTCACTTGAAGACTCTGATGCACGGCTGTTGTTGGACTCCCACTAGATTTGGCTTTCGTGAGAGTCATGAGCCAGCAGCTTTGTAGCATGCAACCATCTTACAGGACCACTTCATAAGAAAGCAGCCCTGTCACCTTACCAACCACAGCTACCACCCACAATGCCCCTTGCCCGTAGTTCCGAGCCCAAACCCGGTCACCAATTTGCAATCTCCTCGGTGTCAATGGCTGTGCCGATTCTGATGCAACTCTGTCTGGATGCAGATGATCCAGCTTAGTGATTAAGCGACGGCCCCATCTTAATTCTGCTGGGCTTCTGCCCGTGGAAGTGCAGGGAGTCATGCATTGGCAGAGTAAGAAGTCTGCTAGTCTATGCTGTCAATTGCCAGTTACAATCCTTTTTAAGGACTCTTTGATCATCCAGACCATGCACTCCGCTTGGTCATTTGAGGCCGGGTAAAAGGGGACCAATGTGGCGTGCCTGATCATATTAACCCTCAAAAGTGACTGGAATTCTGAAGCAGTAAATTGAGCCCCATTGTCTGATACTATCACGTCGGGTAACCCGTGTGTGGCAAAGATCCTACGCAGTTCCTGGATGGTCCTGGCGGTAGTCATAGTTGGGACAGCTGCAACCTCTAACCACTTAGAGTGACTGTCCACCACAATAAGGATCAGCTATCCCTGAAAGGGGCCTGCAAAATTGATGTGGATTCTTGACCATGGAGCTTGTGTAATTTCCCATCGATGGGCAGGGGCTTGCAGCATTTCTGGCTGGCATTGCTGGCAAATGTAGCAGCTGTGTACTTTGGCCTCAATCTCGTTATCTAGCCCTGGTCAACATGGGTAGCTTCTCGTGAGTGCCTTCATCCAGACTATTCCCAGATGTCCCTCATGCACAGACTCTAGTACCCTGGGCCTTAAAGAGTGCAGGACTATGACCCGACTTCCCCACAAAATGCAGCCTTTGTAAGCTGATAGCTCATCCTTCCTCCTAGAAAAGCTCTGAAAAATAGGCCCTGGACTCACATCCAGCCATCCTGTGAGCACCCAATTCAACACGTGACTCAGCGTCTTGTCCGACACTGTTTTCGCAGCCACATCCCTTGTGTTAAGGGGAAACTCCGGCAAATCCTGGATAGCCAGGATGCGAACAGCCTGAGTGGGATCTGGCTCTGATTGTGGCAGGGGCAACCTGCTAAGGCCATCCGCGTGGCCCATTTCCCTGCCCGGTTTGTGAATCAGACTGTAATTATAAGTTGAGAGAAAAATGGACTACCTCAGCATCTTTGGAGAGGGAATCTGAGGTGTTTGTTTGTCTGTTGTGAACAGACCCAGGAGTGGCTTGTGATCCATAAAGACCATGAATGGCCGAGCATACAAATAGTCATGAAATTTCTTAATACTGGCTACAATGGCCAGTGCCTCTTTATCTATTTGGGCGTAGTTACATTCCACCGAGGACAGAGTCCTTGAATAATAGGCTATTGGAATTTGTCTTCTGTCAGCCATTAAATGAGTTAGCATAGCCCCCACCCCGTAAGGGGATGCATCACAAGCAATGTAGCCAGGCAGCTTTTCGTTAAAATGCGTCAATACTGAGTTTGAAGACAGCAGTGATTTGACTGCTGAAAAACTCCTCTCGTGGACGCTCGTCCACTGCCACTGTGCATGTTGGTCCAAGAGCCGGTGTAATGGCTCTGCCACTGCGTCCTTGTGTGGTAGAAAGGCATGATAAAAATTGAGCAATTGAAACTCCCCCTTTGATTTTGGACTTGGGGCCTGCTGAATTGCTTTGAGCTTGGATTCAGCAGGGTGAATGCCTTTGGCATCTATGTGGAAACCAAGGAATTCGGTCGAACCTACTCCAATTTTGCATTTTTCTCTCTTCAGTTTCAGACTCGCTTCACGGAAATGCTGAAGGATGGCCCTGAGCCGTTCTGTCAATTTCTCTACTGATTCTCCTGCTGTGAGGACATCATTGAAGTATGGGCACATGCCTGGAATACCCTTGAGCGTGCGTTCCATCACACCCTGGAAAAGCCCTGGGGCGACACTGACCCCAAATTGTAGGCGCTTAACCTTGAAAGCTCCCCTGTGAGTAACTATAGTTTGAGCTTCTGCTGTGGCATCATCCACGGGCAGTTGCTGGTAGGCTTGAGCCAAATCCAATTTGGCGAATATGCAACCTCCCTGTAGTGATGCCAGAATGTGGCTGACTACAGGCATCGGATAGGAATGTTGTTGAAGCACTCTATTAATAGTGCACTTATAATCTGCGCATATGCTCACTTCCCAGTTGGCCTTAAGTGGCGTAACTATGGGGGTTTCCCACCTACTACTGTCTACTGGCTGCAACATACCTTGTTGCACCAGCTTATCCAGCTCTGCATCGATTTTGGGTTTGAGGGCAAAAGGCATTCTATGAGGCTTAGGGTTACGGTAGGATCGAGGTGGAGGGTAATTGGTGGACCCTTGTTCTTCCCTAAGTCATGGCTGAATACGTCAGCAAACTCTTGGCAAATTAATGACAGGTCCGCTGTGTGCATTATGTGTATGCCGGTCACATGGATCCCTAATGCATCAAACCAGTCTAGCCCTTTGAGGCTTGTATAGTGGCCCTCAACTACAACAATGTCCAGGAGACCCTCAAACTCTTTGAACTGCACTTTGAGAGCGGCTTCTCCTTTAACCGCTATGTGGGAGTTTTGGAAATCAGTTAACAGGAGATTCGATGGCTTGAGTTTGACTCGTTTGCCACTGCAATTGCAAATGTGGTTAAAAGTTCCTTGGGACATTATAGACAGGGCTGACCCCATGTCTAGTTCCATGTTGCATGGGACTCCATGAAGCTTGACTTTGAGTCGCAGCTTCTCCTTCATGGGACGATGGGCACCTGTTCTATACATGCTCCTTCTACTAGCACAAAACCCAACTGTATGTTGCTCCGGAGCCCTGGTACCTTTCCTGGGAACTTCTTGTGGACTGTTCCTCTGGCGACGTTTACAGACGGCGGCGATGTGGCCTTGTTTGCCACATGCCCGGCACGTTGCTGTGCGGATCCTGCACTCCGAGCCTGTGTTGGCCTCTACAGCCCTTACATCGAGTGAAGGGAACTTCCTTATCAAGTGGCCGCCAGACCCTTGCAGGAGATCGATTTCATTGTCTGTTTCAGAGGCCTCGCCTCTTTCCGCGTTCTTGTGGTGGATGGCTTCTGGGCGGGGAGTGTTCTTGGCGGGCTGTAAGGTTTTTACGGCTCCCCCTGCAGCTTCTTTGGCCATAATCTCCTTTAGCGCATCTTGGAATGACAAGGACTCTTTCGCGAACAACTTCTGCTGAAGATCTCTGTTCCTCAACCCGCAGACTTAATGGTCTCTCAGTCTCTCTTTGAGATCTTGGAAATTGCAGAGCCGGGATGCCTGTCTTAGGGCAGCTATGAATTCGGTGGCACTCTTGCCTGGCTGTTGCTCCCTCTGTTCGAAGATGTGTCTCCAGGCAATGACTGAGAGCTTTGGTTTAAAATGTTCTTTGAGCATTTTCTTGAGCTCAGCATAGGCAACCGATTCAAGAATAGCTGGTATGACCAGGTTTTCAGCAATATTGAACATCACCTGGCCACACACGCACAGCAGTGTTGTGGCCTTTAAACCGTCTTCACTAACTTGGTTAGCTCTCAGATAGGTCTCAACTCGCAAAATGTAAGAGTTCCACCTCTCGGGATGTGACAAGTCGAACTCCGACAGTTTTCCGAGCTTGGCCATGGTGAGTTGTTTCCAACCGATTAATGCCTTGTGCTACAAAGGCTTCTGTTGTTGGTCCTGGGGACAGGTCTCTCAGGGCATTGGCCTCCAGCATACCTTGCTGGCAAGCAGAGAGCGGAACGTAGTTCCTACCAGGGTGCTGAGGCCTGGTCTTACCCCTTACCCCTTTTTTGTTCTTCGCAGCACATCCCACCCTCATTGCCACTGTTATGTTTTCAGTTTGGTGAGGCATTGATGAGGCAAATGGTGCAAACAACAACACTTTATTCAGTTAACAACAGAAGCAGCACTAACTGCTTCTTAATCAGTATTTATAAGCTCATCACTAAGGGGCAGCCAATAGAATTGAAGCAATATTTCCCTCTTAAAGAAAGCTAATTAACATGTAGACAGTCAGTCTGGAGCTCAAGCAGGTGCAGCAGTTTGACCCTTTCCAACAGTTTCTAAGTAATGAACCTCAATATATAACAAGGACTGCATAGTTCTTTGTCCTGGGCCCATCTCTGGAATGTATTGCCTCCTCCCTGATGTTATTGCTGACATCCCCCCCATCCAGCTGACATTCCATCACAAACACTCATTTCTCTACCATTGAGAAGAACTCTTGGTGATACCTTGAAGATCAGTTCTTGATGATCTAAGCGGGGTTAACTCTTTATCCCCCAATTATACTTCTTAGGTGCCATTGAAAGTAAATTACAGTACCTGATCTGCTTGCATAGGATCAGGAAAAGCTAAAAGGATTTTTGAGATTATCTAATCCAATTTCTACTCATTGCTAGAAATTATTGCAAGATCCCTGAAAGCTTGCTGTATAGTTTTTATTTAGAGAAGGAGAATCTACCACCATTCAAAGAATAGTCTGTCTTATTATTAATATTGTTATTGATGTCTAATTGAAATCTGCTTCCTTATAATTCAAAGCCATTGCTTCTCACGCAGTCTTCTGAAACCACACTAAAATATTTTGTGCAATCTTCAGTTTGACAATCCTTCAGATTCTGAAAGACTGAGAATACATCTTCTCATGGACTTCTCTTTTTCATGTTAAATATACCCAATGACTTCAATCATTCCTCCTGTTTTTCTGTCCAGGCCTCTCATGACTTTGATTGTTCTCCTTTGGACATACTCCAGTTTGTCAATGTCTTTCCTGAAATGTGATACTTAGAACACAAACACAGAATAGGCCAGTCCTAGATGGAGTTCCACATTTTAAGTGCCACCTTGGTAAAAATCCTGTCCTTCTGGAATGGATGAACCACCTTAAATTCCTCTGTCTCTGTATTATTGCTGAAAGACAACCACGATATTAATTTACTACTTCAAAAGATATTACGGCACATGGATAATAAGTATGGTACATGGCCACAATTGTTTGAATCCTTTCTACCCTCATGCAGTCTTCCTCACAGATGCTTTTGTGTCTGTCTGCTCTGCCTCATGCAATCTACCTGCTTTGGGACATATGATTTAAAATGTTATATCTAATATAATAAGAAACTAACTTTATGAACCCACAATATTAAAGCTGCATCAAATTTGAAATCTTTCATGTGAGATTTGTGAGAAAGGAACAGTAAAGGTAAGAAGAAAGTAACTGGTATGGTTTTGGAAAGGATGCTGACCAAGAATAAAAAGTAAACCTGTCCCCCCAAAAAAAATTACCATTTTTTTTTTTGTACTTATTGGGGTGGTTAGTCATGAAATGAATCAGAAAAACCTCACTGACTAAATACACTGGAAGATGGGAAGTAGCTACTTTTAACAATGTTACTGGGCAAAAGACAATTAAGCTCTTACAGCACATGTTGGGTTCTGTGTGGACTAGATTTGAACTGAAAGATGAGAACAGGGCTATTTGGAAAGCAGAAGGCTTTAAGTCATTTAGTGTTACATTTAACCTGAATGAGAATGTTAGCAAGTGAAGTTTTTACTTTAATCCAACTCTAGTTTCTCTGACTTGAAAATCTCATATCCATAATAAAAGATGTGAATTAGAAACCTGAAGTCAATCAAAGAGCTTTCACTTGGGTGCTCTCTCCACAGCTGGCTGCTCTGTATAAAGTTTCTGACTATCAGAAGAAGGGCTGACTCAGATATGTTCATACCACTTCAGGATAAAGTATTATTCTTATTGTATATTTTTTGAATAAGTTTGAATTTGCGTAGAATAAGGCATTGAAATGTGGGTCTTACAAACTGAATTTGTAGGCAATTAAGCTTGGAGATATCTCACATACTGTTCCTTCAAGAAAAAAAGGTGGGTATACAGTATGCTTCTTTGTCATGCTCAGATTCTGTCTTCCCTAGTCTGATTAATAAAGCCCAGATTTAAAATGAAGATAGATTCCTATGGCCCAGATGTATTTTAGCAAAAGAGTGGGGGTATCAAATATACAATTTATGATTTTGTAAGGACATTTGTTTCTCCATAGTGTATCAGTCTCTAAATTGTTAATATCCTCTGTTTGACAACCAGATAGTCATGTGTAACTGAATCTCCAAGTGACTCTTTGGAAATGACATTGCATTGTTGTCATGAGGCATTCTGTCTTAATTTAGAAGAAAGCCCAGTGCTGCTTGCTGTATTACATTCATTTAATTTATATCTTGCCCTTTGATTTTATTTAGCATTTAAGCAGGTTAACAAAGTTTTAGAAGCAAAAGTTAACTAGATGTCATTGTGCTGAACCTGATTCCTGATGATTACATGGACAATTCTCAGCATCTTGACTTGTTTCTAATAATAAATTGTAGCTTTTCAAGAACAACACTGATTTTTTAAAATTTCAGCGATCTACCTTGCCATTGTCTTTGCCTTGTTTTTCTTCCGTCAGTCTTGCTAATTATAATAATCTTTTCTAGGCCTTTCATGTCCTAAAAGTATGTTAGCATATGCTTGCTGATCATTGCCTTGAGGGAGCAGTCTGTCTTTATTTCATCCAAGACCAATGGATTGGTTTTTCTTGCAGTCCATGGCGTTCTTAGGAACCATCTCCATAATTCATGGGTATCTATCTTCTTCCTTTCACTCTTAATCAATGTTCAGCTTTTGGATTGTACATTAAAGCATTTCACTATTCTGATCTTTGTTGTCATAGCAATATTCTTCACAGTCTGTTATTCTCTTCTTCCTAAAGATTAATTTCTTCTTAACTACTCCACCACATTGCTCATTTTTATCTAAAAAAATAAAACTATCTGCAAGATTACCTTCAGTTCTTTGCCATCTACTGTAAATTCAATAAACATGTTGATTAATGTTATCTTTGTCTTTCTGAAATGTAACATTAATCTGGATTTTTCACTTTTCACTTTTACTTTAATCGTGAACTATTTTAAGTTGCCTGTACTTTTGACTCACGAAAGTGGTATTATCTGCATACTTGAAATTATAAACATTCAATCCTCTCGTTTTGATTCCAGCTGTCATCTCTTCAGTTTATATATATAATGTGGTGACAGTATGCTTCCGTATTGGACTCTGATCTTCTATTTTGAACTGCTTTTTTTCCCCAGACCCAGTTATTACTCTTGCTTCTTGTTCATTGTTCCTTTGAAAAATACAATTAGTCATTCATTTTAGTGACCATTCAAAGTTACAATGGCCCCGAAGAAAATGACTTACAATCAGTCCTTGCACTTACGATCCACAATCACATGATCAGAATTTGGGCCTGGGGATCAGCATGGGACACAACTCACTTAACAACTACCTTGCTTAGAAATGGAAATTCTGAGTCCAATTGCGATCTTAAGTCAAGGACTATCTGTAATCAAGTCTTCTGGCATATTTATTAGCCTGAATACATTCCATTCTATCATGTTCTAATTTGATTGTCGTTTGTAAACTGCCCAGAGTCATTTAGGTGAGATGGGTAGTGGGGAAATTTAACAAACAAACAAATAAACAAACAAAGGCGTAATTGCAGTTAGAAAGCAAAGATTTTTAAAATATATATATTTTCTCTTTTTTCCTTGTGTGTCTTGAATTTTTAGTGTCCTTTAGTATCCAATTTCTGATATAAGTTGCCTACCAGAGAAACATATTAGACAAAAAGGGGCATATTTTATAAAAATTTGGGTGAAGAATTTATTTCAACTGGAACAAAAAAAGAAGAAAAGAGATGGAGTTGTTTGATACACTAATCCCCCTTTAAAACCAGAACTTATATTGAATGGTAGTTTTCATGGGGTGGAAGTTAATTTGCATGGCACTAAGACTTTGGTACTGAGAATTTACTCCTCAAATGAGCATAAAGCATTGTCCTATAAATGAGTTATGGAGAAACTAATTTTCCTATGAAAATTGTTGTTTGATGGGGGATTGTAATGGAGTAATCTCTCCACAACTGGATAAAACTTCTGAGAAAAAAACATTAAAATCACTCAAGGTAAATTATTAAATGTTGTTTTTGATTGATGAACAATTTAGGCTGATTGATATATGGAGGCAGAAAAATGGCAATTTAAGAGAGTATATTTATTTTTCAGAAAGATACAGATCCTTTCCAAGAATAGATATGATTTGGATTTTAAAGAACTTGGCTACTAAGATTTCTAAAGTAAAGATACTAGCAAATACTATAATCCTGTGACTTTGGTTTTAAAAAGAAAATCTAGTTGTTAGACTGAACAAAAAACACTAGTGGAGGATTGTAAAAAGGAATTAAATATATTGAATATAATTTAGGTGAAGGCACTGATTTATGAATGGTTTGGGATGCATGTAAAGTTTCTATTAGAGTTTATTTTCTACAGCATGATGGTGAATTCAAAAAGAAGGGCTAAGCTATTTTGAATGTGAGAAAGAAAAAAGAATTAAAGATATCCCCCACAGAAGATGAGTATTTCTTAATAAATTAAGTTATTACAATAAACATTATCTATGTTAACACGAAGAGAATTAAAAGAGAAAAGAATTATGTAAAGCAAAAAAAACCTAAATTCACAAACAAACCAAGAAAGTGGTTGCCATATAAATTATGAAAAGAAAAAAATGATACTGAAATTATAAAGGGATATTTTAAGTATTAACTCAGGGATCTTCAAACTTGGCCCTTTTATGACTTCAACTCCCAGAATTCCTCAGACAGCATGCCTGCCTGAGGAATTCTGGGAGTTGAAGTCCACAAGTCATAAAAGGGCCAAGTTTGAAGACCCCTCTGTTAACTGGTAATGTGGCCAAACAAAATTTTCCAAAGTTTTAAGAGGAACAGAGAAAAATATATAAATGAACTATAACAATAAGGAAACTTTCTGAAATTATAAAAAAGGTTAAACCAGGAAAGGTACCTGGACCAGAGGGATTATCCGGTTTTTATTTTTATTTTAATTATAAATGTTATGAAGATGACCTTTTACAATCTCTACAAAACATGATGAATTCTATCCTACAGGGATAGATGCCAGAAAGTGGGAAACAGGCAATACTGTATAGTATTAATAGCTAGCATTATTATTAGAACCAGCAAAATGCACTCAAATTCTAATCTATAACCATGGTTTATATGAGCAATGGTTTTTAAAACTGCTGAGAAATTAAGAACTAGGATAGACAATCACCCTTATCCATTCCCACCAAATATCCACCACAGTGTTGTTTCAGCCTCTGAAGCTGCAGCACAACCATCTTCTCAGCAACCTTCATTACAAAAGGAAGATTTCAGGCAGAACAAAAATTGTCCAAAATAATGAGTTCTAGCAATGGTGTCTTGAGGAGAAGGAAAACTACTACTTAAGCATTGGCAGGATTACCTGCTCTGACATTCACCGTTGCCAGAACCCAACCACAAGACTCAAAGATGGGAAGCCTTTATTAACGAAGGAGGGAGATGGATTGAACCCACAGGTGACGTGGCTGAAAGTTCTAAGAATCCTGTCTATTTTCTCAGGAGTAACAAGATCAAACTCAGCCCAGATAACAGTAATAGACTGGAATTCATGATTTTCATATGGTTGCTTCTCTGAGAATCATTTGGTATACACACATACCCATAATAACATCAACATCCCCACAGAGTAAGTTGGGCTGAGAGAGTATAGTTGACCCAAAGTCAACTACTTTATGGCTGAGGAAAGAGTAGAACCTGGATTTCTTTGGTGCCAGTATAACACTATATAGTCTTATATAACCACTATATATGGCATTAATTGTGTCACTTAATAACTTGATCTTTTTTTCCCTCAAATGGAAAGCACACAGATCACTCTATTTAAATATTGGGACCACAACTCTAAATATTCCTATTCAGCATATTAAAGACCAAATGCCACTTATTTAAAAGTCGGAACCATTGAGTGAGGGCATATATTACTCTCTGCCAGCTGCAAAATCTGCTTTTTGATTTTGGTATTTTAAAATAATTTATTTTGTTGGCACATCATCTTATCTGTTGCTTTCATCTCTGTAAAAGTGGCAAATAGCTCAAGGTCTTTCAAGCTACTAAAAATGTAGAGAATAATTTTTCTGGCTACTTCTAAGTTAAATCTGCATTATGTTACCATTTAATGCAGCACTGTACCATCTAGCCTTAGTGATTTTAAAAATAAATGTTGAAATTACACTGGAAGCTTTTCTATGGAACAAGATGCGATTATGGATTACTTTTTATGTTTCATTGCCTGCCTTCTTACAAATCATAACTTTCCAAAATATGTGAGGTCTGAATACATGCAGTGCATCACAAATCAGAGGCCAGGCTTTGCCCAGCAGCAGGAGTGAGCATTCTGTTCCACTTGAACAGAAATTTCTGGCTGGCTGCAGGAGCTATCACTGTGGCAGATGTAAGAGTCAGCCTGAGGGCCTCCTCTGAGCCTCCCTCTATTCTCTGTTGTCTTTCTCATTCTTTGGTACTTGCTACTTTGTAGCAGTGGCTATATGAGTATTTGAGAACTATTGTCTCTTTGTATCTCCATTTGTGGTGACTGATGTCCTATCAAATCACAAAATAGATTTTCTCCATGATGATCTACCTCTAACATGGCTTTTTAGATCTACTAGCAATGGACCTTTTACAACTGTAACTGAGTGATGCTTCTATCTTGTTGGTGTTGAAGATGTATCTTCTTCTTCTCTTTTCTTCCATCTTTCCCAGTGTTAAGACCTTTTTTCCAGGGACCTAGGTCTTTGCATAATATGTCCAAAGTAAGGTAATTCCTGGACAAAGTGCTTAAAAGAGGATGATACTGAACCAACTGCTGTAATCAGAATCATTCAGTCATTTGTTGTGGAATGGAATCAACTACAATTTCCTTGATGATTGACGTCTAGTAAGAAAGAAACAGAAAGTGTACTAATGTGTTTTGCTTTTGTATGGCTTTTGATATTTATAATCTTGGATTTACTCTATGTTGTAGAGATTAGGGAAACAGATTCCATCATGATTCTACTGAAATTATAAGTTGGGATCTATATGATATGATAACTGTAAAGGACTGTAAGTTAATTTCCTAGCAGCCTTACTATAAAAGTACTGTTCTGTTTCCAGTGCTATTTAGCAGTCATTAGGTGATCTGTAGTGTTTTCAGAATGCTGATGACATTCAGCTCTGTTTTTCTGTGACATGACATTTGAATCAGGAGAGGCCATGCATGACCCAGGCTGTGCTTGCGTGCATCAGTGGACTGGATGACCAGCAAGTTAAAGCTGTAAAAAACAGATTTTTTTGTGGGTGAATGATTCCCAGGTTTGGTAATGTGAAGAATAACAATTGTGTGGGATTTCATTCCTGAAGAAACAGATTCACAGTTTGGGGATGCTCCTAGTGACTTTGTGTTATTAGAGATCAATAATGTGTTATGAGAAATTTTCTAGGAGTTCTGTCTTTTTTTTTTAGAAAGACTTTTTTATAGTGTTGAAGATGCAGTGATGCTGAAAACTTTCCTATGCAAATAGTTGTTTTTTAATATTTTTTGTGAAAATTATCCTAGGATCATTTCCAGTTCAAGTTTAGAAGTGCAAATTATTTCTATGGATATGAGTTTCTATCACTAGTTTAACTGAGTATGCTAATTAAGCTAATTTTAGATGTTGCGGTAAATTCAATAATGATTATTGTAATAATATCTGCCTTAAAACTAATCAGAATACAGTATGTAAATAATAGAGAATGTTGCAGCTTGATCACTGATAGATTACCCTACAAAGTATACGTGAAATGAATGGTAAAAAAAATCTGTATTGGCTGGGAATCCATTACAGTATGCTGTGCAGTTTCTGAGGTTTTGTTTGATAAAAAAATATAGGAAACCAGAAGTTGCCTTTAAGCTTTATGTTTTTATTCAGCTTAACAAAGACAGGCTCCTCTAAAAGAGAGAAGCCCGGAATGACAAGAAATCCTTGTATTTATTCTTTCTGATTACATAAGCAATCCACCCAGCAAAGCTGACACACATAAGATAAAGATTTCATCCAGTAAGTCTGGCACACTGTAGATAAGAAGGGAGAAAGCAGAAGTAGCTAAAAATGTTCCCTTTGGGGTGTTTCCCTAAAGACATTGTACATTCCCGAGTGGGTTAGGACATTGGGTGTTTTCTTTGCTGTCCTTTCATGACCCTGCATCCATGACTCTGCAACTGCCCAAAGACAGCAGGGCCATCTGCACATATTCACAATTGATACCTCCTATGCTGTCTCCTAATTCCGGGTCAACATAACCCCCCCTTTCATACTTTGAGCAGTGTGCAGAAGTATGATCATCAAACTGGAGAGACACAGGATAAGCTTCTGCAGTATGTGGGCCACATTGTTGAGGACAGGCGGAGGTGAGTAGGGGCAAGTAGGGGCAAGTAGTGAAAGATAACAAGGAACACCACAAAGTGAAGACCAATAAATAGTTCCCTAAACCATCCCCATCCCGGGAGCCAGCCAGTAAGGAATGAGAATTTACTACTGAAGAATCCCCCTACAGCATCAGTGAAAATCTCAAGATCCTCAGGGCGATTCTTGATTCCTCCTTCCATGAGATGGATGGTGTGACTAATATTAACTTGATAATCAGTGAAAAAAATCTGAGTGGACCAAAGGACACATCACTCCTTTGCTCTAGTACCATATCTAGTGTTTGGCGATTCTGTAACTTCCCTTATTTCTTCCTGTTCCTTGTTGAATTGTGTAAATGCCTTCATGCAAATATTCAAAGTCCTAAAAAATTTAGGTCATCTTACTTTAAAGAACCTATGGAATCTTTTTAGTTGGCTTTTTATAGTCACAGTTATAAAACATGGTTAAATATTGTTATTTGATTCTTTTGCAGCCTTGTTAGAAATATAATAAAATATACTTAAATGATTTACAAAGATAAAGAAGTAGCTAGGTTCTAATACACTGGAAGACAAATTATATTTAAGTATTAACCCAGTGTTTTTCAACCTTAGTGACAGTAAGATGTGTGGACTTCAATTCCCAGAATTCCTCAGCTAGCATTGTATTATTTTCTTGTGAATGGCAGGAGATCTTAAGATCTCCTTAAGACCTTAGATCAGGCATACACACACAGAGAGAGAGAGAGAGAGAGAGAGAGAGAGAGAGAGAGAGAGATAGAGATAGATAGATAGATCACTTTTTGTGAACTTTCCACAAACATTTTTGATGTATAATCTAGGTTAACTGCCAGCTTGGATACTCTATAGTGCATTATATGTTTTAATTATAATTTGAAACATGTTTCAATATATTTTCCTAGCTGTACTTTTCTTCATTACCTTCATAGCTGTAAAGGTAAGTATATAAATAAATAAATAAACAAAAGAGGATAAAAACAGTGTGAAAATGACTGATAAAATAGTTCATAAGGAGTTTAGCATAAATTACACAATTAAAACTATTAATGGTTCAATAAGTGATAAAGTAATGTTTGAATGGCATATAATGTAAAGCTAGTATTAAAACAGAATGCATATTGAATAAGAAAACATATTTTATGTATGTTGATTGTCAGAAAAATGGTTGAGATTGAAGGTCTTAGATCTTACAAAATAACATATTAACACAAATTGTATTCTTCCTCATGAAAACTATTCATACAAATTTTGATTTTTTCTTTGTTTTTATATCCAATTGATTGTGCACTACTAGTTTTTGTTCCCTCTTTTTTCCACAAATAAAAGGATATATTTTTTGTATTTTGAACTTACACAATAAAAAGAATTTGCATGCAGTTTCTGTACAAAAGGAGAAAACTCTCTACTTTAATACTTCAAAAATGCATTGTAGAAAAAAAGACCTCTAGTGCAGCTGTGTTTTATAGAATAATATACTCTAGGAGAATAGCCCCAGTCTATATGGCTTTCTAAACAGTAGCACCTGTGCAGTAATAATAGAAGACAATTGGGTAGCTAAATTCTCTTTATGTCATTCCTGCTTGCAAGAATAAATTCAAGGAGCTAGAGTTAATAGAACAATCCCAAACTTGCTAGGTGGTTTTAAATAATTAACAGTACATTCCTATGCCTTGCTACTCAATGAGAGATGGTAGAGAAATTAATTTGATTCTCATTTTAATGCAAATTTAACTTCATTTGCATTTTTCATACCTGCTTGTAATGGAATATTTCTAAGTAAGTAAGGCCGACAAGCTACACCTTTGTCCCTTTTTACTGCGTTGTCTGTGCGGTGGCTTTCTTTTCACAGGAATAAGTAGAACAACAGTTCTGTATATGATTTGTGTATGTGTGTGTATCCGTGCTGTATAACAATTCTGTATGGTTCTGCTAGCTAGGGAGCTACATTTGGTGGGCCCCAGGCTATGGGCCTTTTCTTCTATGTGCCTGCACTATGGAATCCTCTTCCCCTCAAGGTGAGGTTGATCTTGTCACTGTTGAGCTTCTGGAGGTCCCTCAAGAACTGGTTATGCCAGCAGACCTGGGAACCCCGGGGAATGAGTGAACTACAGGTATCCTCAACTTATAACCATAACTGATGGTTATAAGTCATGGCACTATGTGACCATACCCAATTTTACAACATTTTTTCAAGCAAAAAGCTTGGTTGTTAAATGAATGTTGCAGTTGTTAAGAGAATGCAGTCATTGTTAAGTGAACCCATTAAATTTAATGGGCATTTTTTTCTTTTTTGCTGGAAACTGGAAGTAAACTTTGGTTTCTGCAAAAACCGCTTAAAATCATGGTCAAATGACTACGGGATGCTGCAAATATAAATGAGGGCCAGTTGCAAGGCACCCAAAATGTGATCATGTGACTGCAGGGAGAGGGGAGGCAATAAGTAGAACTTTGAAACTGAGTCATAAATAGTCCTGGGGAGGTTTGTTGTAACTTCGTAAGTGACCGGTACCATATTTCTCAAATTGATTCAGATGAAACCGTATGACATTGACAGTCTTCAAAAGCAGATGAATAGCCAAAGCAAGTATCTTGTTCAAATAAAATATCTCAGGGGTTGCCAAAGCACCTGAAGGCAGGACAAGAAGCCATGGATGGAAACTAACCAAAGAGAAAAGCAACCTAGAACTAAGGAGAAATTTCCTGACAGTTAGAACAATTAATCAGTGGAACAATCTATATCCAGAAGCTGTGAATGCTCCAATACTGGAAGCTTTTAAGAAGAGATTGGACAGTAATTTGTCTGAAATGGTATAGGGTTTTCTGTCTGAGCAGGGAGTTGGATTAGAAGACCTCCAAAGTCCCTTCCGGTTCTGTTGTTGTTGTTGTTGTTGTTGTTGTTATTATTATTATTATTATTATTATTATTATTATTATTATTAATCGCACAGTCATCCAGATCTTCAGACTGAATTTGACATTTTTTGTCTACCTATCGAGTCCTTACCTAGGACCTGTGATAGGCAGATGTGGATATTGGAATTGATGGTATTACAGATATTGTTGCAGGATGGAACAGTTCCTAGTAAGGCCGTCTTTTGCAGTTGACTAATGGTGAATTTGTCAATGCCAATGGTGTCCAAGTGATGCTCCAGTTGTTTTGGAATTGCACTCAAGGCACCTATTACTATTGCTACTACCCTTGCTTGCCTTTGTATTTTGTTATCTTCTCCAGTTCTTTCTATTCTATTCTGCTGTCTCCAGGTACTGCGACGTCTGTTATCCACACTTTTTTGTCTTTCTTATTGACAGTTGTTAAGTCCGGGGTGTTATGTGGCAGGTGCTTCTCTATTTGAATCCTAAAGTCCCAGAGAAATTTAACATTTTCATTTTCTATAACGTTCTCTATTTTATGGTCCCACCAGTTCTTGCTTGCAGGCAAAAGATATTTCTTGCAGATCTTCCAATGCACCATTGTTGCTATTTTTTCATGCTGCTGCTTGTAGTCAGTCTGTGCAATCTTCTTGCAGCAGTTTACCAAATGGTCCACTGTTTCTTCAGCTTCTTTGCATAGATGGCACTTACTGTCGGTTGCTGTCTTCTCAATTTTGACTTTGTATGCATTTGTCCTTAAGGCTTGGTCTTGTGCAATCAGAATTAGACCCTTGGTCTCTTTCTTCAACTTTCCTGCTCTTTGCCATTGCCAGGTCTTGTTATTATCTGCTTTCCCAGATATTTTTTTTAATGTATTGGCCATGTAGTGCTTTGTCTTCCCATGCCTCTATTCTGTTCTTCATTTGGTCTTTCTTGTAGGCCAGTTTGGTCTCTCCAATAGTCAGTAAGCCTTCCTGATATACTAATTTCAGTGCATCTTCATCATTGTCCTTCAGATATTCTTCCAAAGCCATTTTTTCTTCTTCAACCATCTGATGTACTTGTAGCATTCCACGCCCACCTATTTGCCTTGGTAGATAGAGTCTGTCAATGTCACTGCGTGGATGAAGGGCATGATTCATTGTCATTATTTTTCTGGTCTTCCTATCCATTGCTTTTAGTTCTGCTTGAGTCCAGTCCACTATTCCAGCTGTGTACCTAATGACTGGAATTGCCCAGGTGTTGATTGCCTTTATGGTATTTCCTCCATTGAGTTTGGACTTTAAGATCTTCTTCACTCTCTTGATGTATTCACCTCTAATCTTTTTCTTGACTTCAGTGTGCTTGATGTTGTCAGCTTGAAGGATACCCAAGTATTTGTAGTAAACTTCCTCATTCAGACTCTTAATGTTATTTTTGTGGAGCATCTTGATTCTTTCAGTTTTCACTATTTTTCTTGTTTGATAACATGGCACATTTACCAAGCCAAACTTCATTGAAATATCTTGGCTATATATACGGACAGTGTTGAGCAGTGATTCTATTTCAGATTATGCTTTTCCATACAACATTGTCATTATTATTATTATTATTATTATTATTATTATTATTATTATCACCATCACCATCACCATCACCATCACCATCACCAACATCTTTATCATCATCCAAACTTCCAAACACAGTGGCTCTTTGAATTCTGACTTTGCTGTTAAATTATGTTTCACTTTGTAACCTTCACCCTATCACAACTCAAGCATTGGGGTAAGGTGTGGTTGGATTTTGAAGAGAATGAACTGGTGCAAGTTTTCTCCATTTCTATTTTTCTTGTTTCTTGTTTGTATTTTTGTATGATATTGTTTTATGTTATAGTGCTGAACTGCCCAAAGTTCTTTTTTTAATTAAATAATTTTATTAATTTTATTTTCAATGGCTAGTTTTGTTAATTAGCAAAACCCAAAATCAAAGTTTTATGTTTCTTCATCCTTCAAGCACAAAATCAGGAAATGATTTCCAAGTAGAAACAAAGTTGGATGTGTTCTTTTCTTTGATTAAAGCAGTCAATTTCGCCATCTGCTAGTTCCATCAATTTTTCCAGCCATTCATTCATTGTGGGAATTGAAGTATCTTTCCATTTTTGTGCATTAAACATTCTTGCTGTTGTCAACATATATAACAGCAAAGTTCCAGATATTTTTTTTTGTTCTTTCCCCATTAAATCTAAAAGAAAAGTCTTTGGTTTTATTTTTATATTACTTTAAGAATCTTCTATATTAAAATACTCCAGTTTTCTTTGCTTTATCACCAAAGATGGTAAAAAGTTCCTTCTTTACATCTACATTTCCAACATACCTTTGAAATATCTTTATACATCTTTGATAGTTTATCTTATCAGGTGTTAAATACCAGCAGTACATCATTTTATAAAATTTTTCTTTTAAATTATTAATGTAAATTTTAAACCCTTCATCCACATTTTTCTCTTGTTTAAGGACTAGAATTAGAAGAATAATTTAGAATTATATGCATATGTAATTCTACATATGCCTCAAACTGAGAGATGGATATTATATAAATTTAATAAACAAATAAATATTCTAGAACTGTGTATAAATGGTCTAACTAGAGATTGTTTTGGCTTGTGCTTTGAAACCCCATGTTGCAACATTAAAACTAAAAGAGCTCTGTGTCCATGTTGTTTGGTACAATATTTTATGAAATTGTTTCCAACGAGCTTTAGATTTAGAATAGAATAGAATAGAATAGAGCTGAAAGGGACCTTGGAGGTCTTCTAGTCCAGCCCCTGCTTAAGCAGGAGAATCTATACCGGGCATGTCAAACTCGCGACATCACGTGACATCGCATGACGTATCGGGACTTTCCCCCATTGCCGGCAATGGGATGGCATGGTTTTGCCGTGATGCATCTGGCCTGTGGGCTGGCAGTTTGACATGCCTGATCTATACCATCTCAGATAAGTGACTGTCCAGTCTCTTCTTAAAAACCTCCAGTAATGAAACGCCCACAATTTCTGGAGGCAAGTTATTCCACTGGTTAATTGTCCTCATTTTTAGGAACTTTCTCCTTAATTCTAGGTTGCTTCTCTCTTTGATCAGTTTCCAACCATTGTTTCTTGTCCTGCCCATTGGTGCTTTGGAGAATAATTTGACCCTTTCTTCTTTGTGGCAGTCCCTCAAATATTGGAATACTGCTATCATGTTACCCCTATTTCTTCTTTTCTTTAGACTAGCCAAACCCAAGTTCTGCAGCCGTTCTTCATACGTTTTAGTCTCCAGGCCTTTGATCATCTTAGTTGTTCTTCTCTGAACTTTTTCCAAGGTTTCAACATCTTTTTTTGTAGTATGGTGATGAAAATTAGTTGCAGTATTCCAGGTGTGGTCTCGCTAGGGTTTTATAAGGTGGTACTAATATTTTGTGTGATCTTGATTCTATGCCGCTGTTTATACAATCCAGGATTGTATTAGCTTTTTTGGCTGCTACTGCACATTGCTGGCTAATAGCCAATTTATAGTCCACTAGGACTCCAATGTCCCTCTCACAGTTACTGTTTTTGAGCCAGGTCTCACTTAATCTGTACTTATTTGAACTGAGTTCTGTGTTGTAATGCCTGCAATGCAGCAAAAACATGAAAGGGATGGCATGACTTAAGTGATCTCAGTTTCATTTACCATCTAGAACAGGGTTCCCCAACCCACATTGAGTCATTCAGAACCGGGCCTTGAGTCATTCGGAACCGGGCTGTGGAAATGGCAGGCGAGTGTGTGCATCCCCACTCATGTGAGCAGCAAGCAAGCACATGCACGCCCGCTTCATTTGTGTGAGAGGTGGGTGCGGGTGCCTGCCCCTCATGCAACTGGAGCTCAGTGTGCATGCATGCTTGCCCGCTGCACACACGGAATCATCCCCTCTAACTTCTACTTTGGTCTGCAAATACAGAAAGATTGGTGAACTCTGATCTAGAAGACTGATGCTTTTTAAAGCAGAAGGAAATGCTACATTTGTCTATAAAAGCACTTAGTACTAATTTTTAAAATAATTTTGCATTGTCAGTTTATTTCCAATGGCAAACCCAAGGTTGAGAAAGATACTGATTTGTTTGGAGAATGTCCAGTGGCCCTGAAAACCACTGACGGTCTTCTTTCATCAGGCTCATTCATCCATACATCTTACTAAGGATGACAGGGCAAATTACAATGCTCCATGCTGGATACCATTAATCTTAAGAAGGTAACTGATTGCCAGTCATTAGCCGTTCACCTTGAAAGGCCACGAATACAAAGAAAATTATTCTAATATTCTTTTTCTCAAGATTAAATGAAAAACACAATATGTAACTTCACAGGGTCATTAACCTGAAGATAAGAATGTGGAGTTTTGTAAAAGTTTGAGTTAGATGTTACTTACACAGTTTTATACTCTTCTAAAAATGAAATGATGCTAAATAATGTCATGGTATCCTTTTGTTTTGTTCTTTGCTTCAGTTCATCAGATTTACAGCTAAATTGACCTCATGATATGACTAATGCTTTCCCAGTAATTTTCTCTTCATTGCAACTCTCCCAGCTTCTCTCAAATACTACAATTATGTCCTCAGATTCTGCCTAAAATTCTTTTTTGTCCTTCAATGTTAAGCATGCTGGCTGGGGAATTCTGGGAAATGAAGTCCACATATCTTAGTGGCCAAGGTTGAGAAACATTGTGTTGATCTGTCTGTTTGTTCTAAAGTTCAGACAAGATTTGTTTGTGTGCTAACTTAGCAGAATGCTTACTGTATGTTGTTTAAGATGTTGTTTGTTGTTCTTCTATTCTGTCACTTTACTTGCCTTTCAGTCCAGGGTCCTTTGTTGAATAGTTGTTGCTTTAATAATCCAGAGATATGGATTTAACTTAACTGTGGAAAGAAAATTTTGAGTTGTCAAAATATCCAGAATATTTGGTCAAATGAGGGACTGGATAGTGGTCTTCTCCCTTAATATAGTCCAGTAAAGTTATAGAGCCACTGAAGGTCATTTTTATGTTGTAATTTTATTTAAATATTATAAATAAAATAATAAAATCTAATACAAACTGAAAAAGAAAAAAGAAAGGAAGAATAATAGAAAAGTAAGAGAAAGGAAAAAAATAAGAATATTTTAAATAAAAACAAACAGACCTTCATCACAACAATATAAATAATTTTAGTAATTTATATTCTCTTAAAATACAACAAATTATATTTTTCCCATATTTCATTTCATACGTACGAACAAATCCATAAAACATCATAATTTCAGTCCTTGTGCCAGTCAAATCCATTAAAGAGATAACAACCTTGATCAAATAAACCAACTTTATATTGCTTCTAACAACCCTATTTTTTCCTACATTCAAATAATGTCTTAGAACTTGATTTCCGTTCATTTGTTTTGTCCTTTTTCACACAATTCTTCAAGTAACAAGCCTCTTGTTAATTCAATAAAGAAAAATGATGCAGGTCAGTGTTTTGGTTTTTGTTTGTACATTCCTTTTAATTATTAAGACATCATCTGGTTTCTTTTGTATGCTCAATGCAACATATTTTTCCATGTCATTTTTGTGGCCTGCCATTTTTAAATTCACTTTCAATTCAGTCTTGATCTTGTTAGGTAGAATTTGTTCCTTTTCCATTATATATTTTAGACCGTCTATCCATATAGGTTTTCCCAGTTGCAATGTATGGCTGTGAAAGTTGGACCATAAGAAAGGCTGAGCGCCAAAGAATTGAGGCCTTTGAACTATGGTGCTGGAGAAGACTCCTGCGAGTCCCTTGGACTGCAAGGCGTTCAAACCGGTCAGTCCTAGAAGAGATCAACCCCGACTGCTCTTTAGAAGGCCAGATCCTGAAGTTGAAACTCAAATACTTCAGCCACCTAATGAGAAGCAAGGACTCACTGGAGAAGGGCCTAATGCTGGGAAAGATTGAGGGCAATAGAAGAAGGGGACGACAGAGAATGAGATGGCTGGATGGAGTCACTGAAGCAGTAGGTATGAACTTAAATGGACTCCAGAAGATGGTAGAGGACAGGAAGACCTGGAGGAACGTTGTCCATGGGGTCGCGATGGGTCGGACACGACCTCTCAATTAACAACAACAACAATCCATATAGGCAGACATTCTTAAAATTAATTTCTGGGTCCATTGTTCAAAACTATCCTTCAATATGTCAAATGTTAGAATTTTTTGCTTCATTCTGAAATAATAAGTTGAGTTCAAGTATTCTTTTCTTTTCATTGTAGTATTTAATTCCCTCTAGTTCCCTCTAGTGTCCAATTTTTAAAATCTTATCGTATTATTACTTTTCAATTCAAAATAAAAACATTTTTCCCAAAGGAAGGATTCTTTAAAATTAATTACAAACCATTAGTTTGAATTTATCTGGATATTTAGTTCATTTGTAACTTTCTAAAATCTATTGTTCTAATCACTGTTTTGCTGTTTATTATACCAAAAAGAACAAGAAAAAAATGTTCTTAAACTTATCCTAAAAATTTATCTCACTAAGGATTGAAGGAAACTCACCCAGTGCATTCAGACTTGTTGATCCAAAGGTTCCTAGTAGCTGAACAGCAGTGAACAAGCAATTTCTGAAAGTAATTAGAAAAGGTAGTATGCAAACCATTTTCCAAGGTGCCAAGCACGGCTTGAACACGATGGCTATTCCTTCATCTCCCACTGTCATGCAGACAAATTGTATGGGTCATTTATTGTCAATCTCAAATACTTTGTTTTTCAGAAGAATTTTTTTTCAGACTCTCAAAAGCTCCCATTGAACATGGTTTTGAGGGTCTGGAAAAAAAGCAGTACTTAAATAATTTATTTCCTGGTGAGTACTAAAGTGCAGGTTGAAAGAGTCCAGTTTAATGAAGAGAGGGACAAGGGGAGACATGATATCAATATCTCAGGGGCTGCCACAAAGAATCTATTCTCCAAAGTGCCTGAAGGCAGGACAAGAAGCAACAGATGGAAACTAATCAAGGAGAGAAGCAACCTACAACTAAGGAAAAACTTCCTGACAGTTAGAACAATTAACCAATGGAACAACCTGCCTCCAGAAGTTGTGAATGCTCCAACACTGGAAGTTTTTAAGAAGAGACTGGACAGCCATTTGTCTGAAATGGTATAGGGTTTCCTGCCTGAGCAGGGGGTTGGACTAGATGACCTCCAAGGTCCCTTCCATCATCATCATCATCATCATCATCATCATCATTATCATCATCATCATCACTGCTGCTTATATGCTTGTATTCTCCTCAAAGGTCCCTTCCAACTTTATTATTATTATTATTATTATTATTATTATTATTATTATTATGAATCATCGCACAGTCAGCCAGATGTTCAGCCTGGATTTGGCATTTTGTCTACCTATCGAGCCCTTCCCAAGGACCTGGGATAGGCAGATGTGGATGTTTGATGTTATTACAGATATCGTCGCAGGATGGAACAGTTCCTAGCCTTTTGCAATTGACTAATGGCAAATTTGTCAATGCCAATGGTGTTCAAGTGGTGCTCCAGTTGTTTTGGGATTGCACCCAAGACGCCTATTACTATTGGTACTACCCTTGCTTGTTTTTGCCACAGTCTTTCTATTTCTGTTTGTAGGTCTTTGTATTTTGTTATCTTCTCCAGTTCTTTCTCATCTATTCTGTTGTCTCCAGGCACTGCCACATCCACTATCCAGACTTTTTTTATCTTTCTTATCGACAGTTGTTAAGTCCGGGGTGTTATGTGGCAGGTGCTTCTCTATTTGAATTCTAAAGTCCCAGAGAAATTTAACATTTTCATTTTCTATGACTTTCTCTATTTTATGGTCCCACCAGTTCTTGCTTACAGGCAAATGATATTTCTTGCAGATCTTCCAATGCAACATTGTTGCTACTTTGTCATGCCATTGCTTGTGGTCAGTCTGTGCGATCTTCTTGCAGCAGCTTACCAGGTGGTCCACTGTTTCTTCAGCTTCTTTGCATAGGCGGCACTTATTGTCTGTTGCTGTCTTCTCAATTTTGACTTTATATGCATTTGTCCTTAAGGCTTGGTCTTGTGCAGCCGGAATAATAATGATGATGATAATAATAGTAATAATAATAATAATAATAATTATTATTATTATTATTATTATGGCTTAAGCAACTCAAAATTATTTTTCATGGCAACAAATTAACAAAGAAATACTTGTTAACTTAATGAAGGGAGATACATACATTTTGTAGCTCCCAGTGGTACACATCCTGGGATTGGTTCAGATTTTCTGTGATGCACCTCTATTTATTTCACGTTTTCAGGGGAGTAGAACCTGAGGGAGTTTTTTTGAAGGAGAGTATTGACATTTTAGTGCAAAGAATCTGTAGCACTGATAAGGAACTGGCAGCTAATTGAAAATATGTCTCTAGCTAATAAGTGAACCAAGTAGTATAAGCCAACCTGTGCTTAGTTTTTGACTTGTGACTCTGTGACTAACCCCATTAAGCTAACATTGCTGCCATTTCTATATAGTAATGACAGTTGTTGTTGCATTTGTACCGCATGGGGAAAGGCACTTGTTCTTAGTGCAGTGAGAAGTGGTGAGTGATGATGTCGATTGATTAGTACGAAGCTTTACCTGTTACAGAAGTAAAATGTTTGTAAAATCTGAAAGTGCCCTTGTGCATGGGCACAAAATCCTCTAAGGGCCACATACGTACATTTCCAATTAATAAATTAAAATGCATGTTAGAGGCTTTGAATGGGTGAGTTGGTGGAGAGGATTTAAAGAAAAAAGCATTTGCCATATCTTACAAAATGGTCCATAAACCGCCCTAGAATCCTTAGCCTCCAGAGTTATGCATTCATGCGCTCTTTTAACTATACCTCTTCTTTCTAGCAGCTCTTCCTTCACTCAGCTTGGCTGATTCTCTAGAAATAAAAAAAGGAAAGCTTAAGCCAATGTGTTTGGATAATGTCCAAAGAAATAGAACACCCAATCTATAGATGAACAGAGAGCAGCATAGATAGCCAAGCTTGTCTGTAATAATGGGTTGCCTGGTATTTTTTCTCTCTAATGTTACAATGCTTGCTCTCTTCAGTGCTGCTTGGAGCTGTCTGAACTTGAAGTCTGTGGTGAGTCAATGAGCAGAAGATTTGAAGATCTCCTCCTTCTGAAATTGTCTGTAGCCAATTCCCCTGTGGATGCACACCACAAAGCCTGCTGCTGGCGAGTGTAATTCTACAGTCAGATGCAAAGATAAGCACTTCTCTTTTGAGGCTATTTGTAATATTGGTACACCTGCAGGGTGCTGTACAAGGTGCTTATTATAAAAGTTAAAAATAAAAAGGGCAGTTGTTTTTTATCTGAAACGACAGATATAAATGTAAATGCTGAGAAAGAATTCTCTGAAATTAAAATCCTCCAGTGTTTAGAAATGTCATCATTTTAGCGTCCTTTTAGCTTTTCTTATAGAAGAATTAGTTTCTTCCATAACTCACAGAAGAGCTTTAAATAGATTCATCTTCTTTGGCCTGTGAAATGTGTGTCTCCAGCTTTTGTCTTTTTCTTGCAAAGTCATTCCCCAATAAAATAGAACAGGTTTTGTTTCATAATGATGATTAATAAGGACCTAGTTGTTGGATAAAACTTTTATAAAAATAGAGCTTCCAGCCTGCTCATAGATTCAAATTGAGGCTTGTAAAAGTAAGCTGGCTTAAAGCTCAAAGGATTATTTATTTTAATATCTTGAGTAGACTCCTATGGTCAGATTAGTTACCTTTCATGCTCCTAGGTTATTAGTATCATATGTGGATATGTTAAAAAAAAAACAATAAAAGCACATGATGTGGAACTTGTTTAGGTTTTTTAAAAAAATCATTTGATGTCAATAGAAATCATGACAAAGCAGTAATCAAAATATCCTTTTATAGAATGTAATGGAGCATGTACTACAGGAGTTACAGTAATTCACATGGGGGGAAGGGCTGCCTTTGAGGATAGCCTGGAAAGTCCAGCTAGAGCGTGAGAGGGGAGCAAGCCTTGTCAATCAGGGCCAAGTCTTTATGTCTTTGTACCCTTAGATCAGAAGAAGGGTCTTCTTTTAAGGCCTCTCAGTCTGAAATTCCAAAGGAGAATTCCAAAAGAGTCTTTTCAGCAACATGGCTCTTCCACATGGTCAAAAGAAAATGCCTCTAATCATTTCTGTCATGGCTTTGAACATTAAAAAAAAAATTACTTCAACTTTATTGTATCGTAATTGATTTTTATTTATTTACAGGGGGTGCTTAAACCTTTGTGAACCCACTGGATTTTTCAATATTTCTGCATAAATATCCTTTGTTTGAGCATGACACACTTTCACATACTTGTGATGTGAAGATCAGTCTTTGATAGTGAATACTCAGAATTCTGTTCTTTAAATAAGGCAGGATTTGATTATCATCCCATTAATTGAAACACCTAACAATTTCTTCTTTAAATGATAAGCCTGGAGATTCCCTATCTTGTCTGTCTGTCGGTCGGTCGGTCGGTCTGTCTGTCTGTCTGTCTGTCTGTCTGTCTGTCTGTCTGTCTGTCTGTCTGTCTGTCTGTCTGTCTGTCTGTCTATCTATCTATCTATCTATCTATCTATCTATCTATCTATTTCCTGTCTTTTATTTATATTAATTATTTAATTATATTTTTATAAATGTACCTAATACCACCACCACCTCCTCCTCCTCCTCCTCCTATTTTGCCCACAGCAATAACCCTGTGAGATGGATCGGGCTGAGAGAGTGTCTGACTCAGAGTCACCCAGCTGGCTGTCATAGTTAAGGCAGGACTAAAACTTATGGCCTCCGTAAATTTCTACCCTAGTGCCTTAACTATTAGACCAAACATAAATATATAGTTTTGGATATGTAGCTTTTGAAATAAAATACCTTTGCTTAAATGGGTTTTCTCTATTTAGTTTTTGGACTTATATGGAGAACAGATCATGTTTAGGTCATGTAATGTAATTATGACCTTTTAGTGTCATATCTTTCAATATTCTAAAGTGCTCTTTAAATAGCACACATTATTATGTGAAACATTTTTGGCATGCAGTCATAAGCTAAAGGAATTATATAAGAAATTATACCTTGTCTTTTGAGCACAAAAGATAAACATTAGGAGACAGAGCTGTATATAGTTGTGATGTGTATGTGCATATTGTTTTTAACTGATGGAAAGGTGCATCCTATCCTTGCTAGCTGCAATGTATGTCTCAGCAAACCTCACCCTTAGTGCAAGTTGGTAAAAATGCAACCCATTTTTTCCCTAGTTTTTCCCATCATCAGTTTATTCATATTCTCTCACGTTACATAAGTTGCTGGATCCAAAGTACCTAATTTACTCTGAGCTGATTATAAATATGAATGTACTGGGGATTTTTTTTGGGAAGTGTGTCAGATGTTTTTGGCATTTTATTTCTCCTTGTAAATTAAAGAGTGAGAGAAGATTTTGTGCAGGACTCCTCCATACAGACTTATAGAGTCTAAGAAATTATTATTTACTGCAGCTGCAGTAAACTTAGCCTTCAATAATATGCTAGTAGATAATTGGGTCTTCAGATTTAGCAGGCAGTAGAAACTTCATATGACTTATGGCCTTCTGTCAGTGTTGTTCTTGTCTCAGTAAATTATATTAGGAAATGGTTTTAGTTGCTGGTCCTGAAATAGCATGTTTTCCAAATGCCTGTGTCTCAGATGAAGTGTGCAGCTGGAAATAAATCTATATTGGTGTAATGCTTTTGAGCATTTATCTAGGCAACTATTTCTAGAAAACTAGAGACAAATAAATAGAATGTTTTCAGATTGGAATCAAGAAATATATTACTAGGAAAAGCAAATATGACATAGTATACCATGGGTATCAAACTCGCCACATCATGTGACGTGTTGCGACGTATTGCAACTCTTTTTGCATTACCGGCAATGGGGTAAGCGTGGCTTTGGTATGATGCAACCAGCTCACAGGCCAGCAGTTTGACACCCCTATAGTATACTATCCAGAGAAATGTTTAATTTTATGAAACGGGACATTCTTCCTTCCTAGAATCATCAGGGTTTGTCATTGGGATTCTAAGAATTGATATCTTATTCCAGGAAAATGTCATTGAATATGGCAGTGATCACACAAAACTCATCCATCCTCAGAATGGTATATTCTCGTTCCTTTAACAGCATTCTTGGTTAAGTTAGAATTCTATAGGAATTATAAATAACAAACTGTCGTTCTTATTTTTTTTAAACTTTATAGTATAGCTCTTGCATTGATTAAGTACTGTGAAATGTCATCTAATTTAGGTCTACAAAATCTGCACCCAATTTGTACTTTGTTCAACAATAATTTAGGGGTTCTATCTTTTTCTTAGTTGTCCCTAGTATAAGTATAGAATAGATGATTAAATATGAACAGTGTTAAATCTAGCATTAAATTGTAAACCACCCAGAGTGATTAAGATGGCTGTCTCTAAATTTGATAAATAAATAAATCTCCATTAGCTGATACAATCCCCAAAATGACAGAATGATCTCAATTCGAATCCAAGGCAAACCATTCAATATCACAGTAGTCCAAATCTATGTCCCAACCACTGGTGCTGAAGAGGATGAAATTGACCGGTTCTATGAAGCCCTACAGCACCTTATAGAATTAACACCAAAAAATGATGTCCTTATCATCATGGGGGATTGGAATGCTAAGGTAGGAAGCCAAAAGATAACCAGAATAACAGGCAAGTTTGGCCTTGGAGTACAAAATGAAGCAGGGCACAGGCTAATAGAATTTTGTCAAGAGAATACGATGGTCATAACAAACACTCTTTTCCAACAACCCAAGAGACGGCTCTACACATGGACATCACCAGACGGTCAACATAGAAATCAGATTGACTATGTGCTCTGCAGCCAAAGATGGAGAAGCTCTATACAGTCAGTAAAAACAAGACCAGGAGCTGACTGTGGCTCAGATCATGAGCTTCTCGTTGCAAAATTTAGGCTTAAATTGAAAAAAGTAGGGAAAAGCACTAGGCCACTCAGGTATGAACTAAATCATATTCCTGATGAATATACAGTAGAGGTGACAAATAGATTTAAGGAATTAGATCTGATAGACAGAGTGCCTGAAGAACTATGGATGGAAGTTCACAACATTGTACAAGAGGTAGCAACTAAAACCATCCCAAAGGAAAAAAAATGCAAGAAAGCAAAATGGCTGTCTGAGGAAGCTTTGCAAATAGCTGAGGAAAGAAGGGAAGCGAAAGGCAAAGGAGAAAGAGAAAGATACACCCAATTGAATGCAGAATTCCAGAGAATAGCTAGAAGAGATAAGAATACCTTCTTAAATGAACAGTGCAAAGAAATAGAAGAAAACAACAGAATAGGGAGGACCAGAGATCTCTTCAAGAAAATTGGAGATATGAAGGGAACGTTTCATGCAAAGATGGGCATGATAAAGGACCAAAATGGCAGAGACCTAACAGAGGCAGAAGAGATTAAGAAGAGATGGCAAAACTACACAGAAGAACTATACAAGAATGAGCTTAACATCCCAGATAACCACAATGAGATGGTCACTGACCTCGAACCAGACATCCTAGAATGTGAAGTGAAATGGGCCTTAGAAAATCTGAGCAACAACAAAGCTAGTGGAGGTGACAGTATTCCAGCTGAGCTATTCAAAATCTTAAAAGACGATGCAGTAAAAGTGCTACACTCAATTTGCCAGCAAATTTGGAAAACTCAACAGTGGCCACAGGATTGGAAAAGGTCAGTTTACATTCCAATTCCAAAGAAAGGCAATGCCAAAGAATGTTCAAACTATCGCACCATTGCACTCATTTCACATGCTAGTAAAGTTATGCTTAAAATCCTACAAGCTAGACTCCAGCAGTATGTGGATCGAGAACTACCAGAAGTACAGGCAGGATTTCGAAGAGGCAGAGGAACTAGAGATCAAATTGCCAACATACGCTGGATCATGGAGAAAGCTAGGGAGTTCCAGAAAAACATCTACTTCTGCTTCATTGACTATGCAAAAGCCTTTGATTGTGTGGATCACAACAAATTATGGCAAGTTCTTAAAGAGATGGGAGTACCAGACCATCTCATTTGTCTCTTGAGAAACCTATATGCGGGTCAAGAAGCAACAGTGAGAACTGGACACGGAACCACTGATTGGTTCAAAATTGGAAAAGGAGTCCGGCAAGGCTGTATACTGTCGCCCTGCCTATTTAACTTATATGCAGAGCACATCATGAGAAAGGCAGGGCTAGATGAATCAAAAGTTGGAATTAAGATTGCCGGGAGAAATATCAACAACCTAAGATATGCAGATGATACCACTCTAATGGCAGAAAGTGAAGAGGAACTAAAGAGCCTCTTGATGCGGGTGAAGAAGGAGAGTGCAAAAGTTGGCTTGAAACTCAACATTAAGAAAACCAAAATCATGGCATCCGGCCCTCTCAATTCCTGGCAAATAGATGGGGAAGAAATGGAGGTAGTGACAGATTTTATTTTTCTGGGCTCAAAGATCACCTCAGATGGGGACTGCAGCCAAGAAATTAAAAGACGCTTGCTCCTGGGGAGGAAAGCTATGGCAAATCTAGACAGCATACTAAAAAGCAGAGACATCACCCTGCCAACAAAAGTGCGTATAGTCCAGGCCATGGTTTTCCCAGTTGCAATGTATGGCTGTGAAAGTTGGACCATAAGAAAGGCTGAGCGCCAAAGAATTGAGGCCTTTGAACTATGGTGCTGGAGAAGACTCCTGCGAGTCCCTTGGACTGCAAGGCGTTCAAACCGGTCAGTCCTAGAAGAGATCAACTCCCGACTGCTCTTTAGAAGGCCAGATCCTGAAGTTGAAACTCAAGTACTTTGGCCACCTAATGAGAAGGAAGGATTCACTGGAGAAGAGCCTAATGCTGGGAAAGA
Organism: Crotalus tigris; assembly: GCF_016545835.1. Taxonomy (NCBI): domain Eukaryota; kingdom Metazoa; phylum Chordata; class Lepidosauria; order Squamata; family Viperidae; genus Crotalus; species Crotalus tigris. The sequence goes on from NW_024097419.1 coordinate 527,382, forward strand.
TTGAGGGCAATAGAAGAAGGGGACGACAGAGAATGAGATGGCTGGATGGAGTCACTGAAGCAGTAGGTGTGAATTTAAATGGACTCCAGAAGATGGTAGAGGACAGGAAGACCTGGAGGAACATTGTCCATGGGGTCGCGACGGGTCGGACACGACTTCGCAATTAAGAAGAGCTGAATTTTCTTTAGATGTTTAAAAGCACATGGTAGAATAAACTTCTTAAAAAGTTGCTGATGTATATAACTTTACTTTAGGGATCAAGCATTAATATTGGTAGTACTTGTGATAAAATGCATTAATAGAATAAACACAGATTATTTTCCAATTAAATGCTAGAATCATTATCCCTGTCCACCAAATTGTTCCAGCTATGGTGCAGAATACAGGAGGAACTACTTGCTCTCCTACCATCACTTTGTTCTACTGTTTTTAGGGAGATATAAGGGTTAAAGCTAGAATACCAAAGATCATTGGGCTTTGGGATTGCCGTGGCCATATACTCACCATGAGGCTCTGGGTCCCTTATACAAAAATATCCTTCAGTAAGTCTAAGGTTAAAATATAAAATTAAAATTTCTTCTCCTTAGTTATAATCTTTAGTCCCTTCTAGTTCCTTCTAGTGTCCAGCCTTTAAATTTTAGTCCTATCATTTTTTTAAAAAAGAATTCAAAACGAAAACATTTTCCCATGCGAAGTCTTCTTTAAAATTTATTCCAAAATCTTATTTCAAATCCATCTGAACCCTTAACATTTTATAAGTTTCCAAAACCAATGTTCTAATCTTCCTTTTGCTGTTTATTCCTCCCCAAATGTGCTTTTTAAGGTCCTTAAATTTGTATTTAAAGACTTCTTTCACTAAGGGCTGAAGGAAACTCAACTAGTGTTTCTAATGGTGGGTTAGAATAATAGTTTTCTAATAGCGGAAGAGTAATTAACAAGCAGTTTCTGAAAGTGATTAGAAAAGGAAATATGCAAACCCAGTTTTCTTTTGAGCATGTGGTTTGAGCAAAATGGCTACAGTATTCCCTCATCTTTCAGAGCTCTGAACCTGCTATCTTGCAGTCTACATTTGAGGGGCAATGGTCTGAAGCCCTTGTGGGCAATCTCAATCCTTCCCTTCTCCACAAAGGAATTAAAAAGAGTCAATCTACTCACTGGTTCTTCACTGCGGTATGTTTGTTGGCTCTGCCTTTAGAGGAGTCATCTTCAGTTTTCCATTTCTTCCCCAGAAGTGCCTTCTCCCAGGTTTTTTATTGTATCTCATGTCATGTGGAAAGAACATCATTAGAGCAGCTTCCACAAAATATGTGGCTGCATGTTAGCAGGGAGAATTTAAATATTGAGGAGTAATTATTTTGAGGACTGACTACAGTGAAAGAAGTCTGTATTTTCATTATCGCCCAATTATTCAAATTATTAGACCTAGTATTTTTGTTGAAAAAATATGCAACCATCATTTAAAATAAACCCTACGGCCAGCATTTTGTATAATAGGTTAAAGTGTTGCATAAAAGTAACTGAATTTCTATTGTTAGTAAACGCATTTGTTATTGTGAAACATTGGAATATGAAGCAGTATTGTCAATGGATAAATAGTATTCCAAAAAGTCTGCTAAATGGCATTGTCAGAAAAAATAGCAGCAAAAAGGTGCTAAAAAAATCCATGATGGACAATTGGTTCAGTCAAATTGAATATCATTTGTTAATAAAAATTTTCTTGTCTCCATTGACATAAATCTCATTTTGGATAATGAGATTAAATGTTGATGATTACTTATCTGTATTTTTCTTAATTGTATATTATTAACAATTTTACACTCTCAACCTGAAAACATTAATTAACAATTCCCTTTTCTTTTTGTCTGTCAATTTTGGGTTTTATTTCTTGTTTAGTTTCAGAATATTTTACTTTATAAATATGTCTGAATATTCTGTTTGCGCAATAAAAGAATTAAAGAGTAAAATATACTTCTCCTAGTTATGTTTTATTATAATTTATTTATTTAAATAATTGATATGGCCACCCATTTTACATCCATGAGATTATGGGGGACATTAACAATTACTTGTAATATGGAGATTAGAGATGATTTGTAGACCTGAGATATGACCTGTGCCTCTAAAAATGTAAAGGCCAGGATGGATTTCCGGTGATGTAATAGATCTGGTTAGATATAAATGCAGAGAAGGGGGAAAGAGAAGGTAGCAAAACAGTATTCTATGCAAGCAGAGTATATTCTGCAGGATTTCAGGAATATGTGTTTGTATTGCCTATTGACAAAAATCTAATTAGGGCAGTGGGTCATAAAAAGAGACCCCATTGGGGAGTATTTTAATGAAGTTCTTGTCCTTATGGGTTAGACCAGTTTGCATAATGAAAATAGTTCAGAAAAGAAATGGAAAGCCTGATTGCTCAAATGAAACATCATTATGGGAATTGCTGCTACTCTGAACATGCTGAGAAGCTGCATATTTGAACATACTGGTCTTTTAGGTTAGTTAATATGTTTTATACTTGATTTTTTTCACCTTAAAGATCATCTATAGATTTTGCAAGAGACTATAGGAATTCATTTTTTGAACAAAAATGTTTTTACTCCATTGTAGGATTTTATATAGGTAAGCAAAACTTCTTTGAACTGATCCACTTTTATCACAGCATGTACTCATGAATATTGCATTGACCTCTCTTATTTAAAGGGCTCTATCATCAGAATACAAGATAATATTTGTCATTCTGTGTCATCTTCAATCTTCAACCTTATCATTTCAGAATTATGTGGGGGATTTTTTTCTATTAATATGTGTTAAAATACAAAAGGATCAGACCACACCGAATAGTGAGAATACACTAAAGAAGAAAAAGAAAAGACCCATATGATAAGTATAAGTATCTACATATTTATATTTATAGATTCAGTCATTAAGCTTTTTATCCAGTCTGGCCTATATAGCAAATTATAAGTCATAATCTCATTTTTAGAGCACAAGACTTTTCAAAAATAGATTGTAGACCAGTGGTTCTCAACCTTTTTAATGCCGCGACCCCCAACCGGTCGTAAGTCGAGGACTACTCAACCGGTCGTAAGTCGAGGACTACTCAACTGGTGTAGCACCATTTGCAGAATGGGACTTTTGGCGGGCTCAGCAGGGCAGAGACAGCCTGGACAATTCCTATTGGCTTTTGAAAGCCAATAGAATTAGACTCTATTCAAGAGAGTCTATTCTATTGGCTTTCAAAAGCCAATAGAATAAAAGGGAGTAGGACAGCTAAGGAAAAGGGGGGAAAAATGGCGGACTGCGTTGTTTGGCGACCCCCGTGAAATGGTCGTTCGACCCCAAATGGGGTCCCGACCCACAGGTTGAGAACCACTGTTGTAGACACATATCCTGGATCCATTCTTTAAAATCAGGATATTGACTTTCTTTCCAAGTTAGATAAAGTTATCTCTTTGCTGTGTTCCAAGCTCCATACAGCCAAAAGTCTTCATAAAATGAGAGATTCTATATTTTAGAAATATAATTTAACATCACTTTGAGATCCATAAATATATTCCTTCCAAAAGTTATGTTACCATGCCTATTAAGTTGAAATTAGAATAAAGTTATAAAAGAACAAGGCTAATTCATTGAAGTTAACTTTCAAATTGATATATAATCAACATAAGAGGTTTAATGTCCATTCCTAGTTAGAGAGTCCAGTAGATCTGAAGTAATATTTTCTGATAAATTAGGGTTTTTTTTAAAAAAAAATTACAAGTATGACCCACCTTTTTAATACCAGGAATCCTTACTTTTTTTTTTCAAAATTGATATTCTAATTCTTCTTTTCATAGACCAAATATGTAGTTACTACTAACTTTCATTTCAGTTTTAATACTTTTAAAACTGAGTTGTTGGTTTCTCTTCCAGAAGGTCAAATTGCAAGTATCTCAGGACTATTAAAGCACCCAGGGCATATTGTTTACTTAATAGATCTTTCACTTGTATTCTGTATTCAATTGTTAGTGGAGAGTTTGTAGAATTATATCAGAAACTGTCTTTTCTGATCACAGTTTGTAAATAATATTATGAAACAATAGTCAGGAAGTACAATGTAAGCCTACGTTTCCCTTCTGCTTACTTGTGTGGCATGAAACCACAGCCGTTCTCAAAGTCAATAGACTTTTAATAAGAATCTGGGGGGGGGGGCTCTTGGAAACTTATATACAGAGTATCTTTAGATACAAAGATTTCTCTTTGTGAATAACAGAATTTAGCTTCCTGCCTGAACATTAAAAATGCTGTAAAACATTAATTTGACATGATAAATATAGAATAAATAGCTGCTGCTGTATGGCAGCAGATGAATGTTGTGCAAACAAATAGATTTCTTTAATGTGTTCATTGTGGCCTACTTTTTATGCCAGATCATCTTTCTATAAGTCTGACAACATATAAGCTGAGTCACTGTGCACTTAAAAGAACTGCAAAGTGCTCATGACCTGATTTGCTATTATTTAGACTATTGATGTTCCAGATTTTTTAAAAATAGATTTATGTTGTATTGTTTTATATTGAATTACAGGAAATAGCTAAAAGTATTTCTTTTCTTTTCCAATTGTCCTCTTGTCAACTGTCATACATATTAATAAGTAGGATGCAGACAAATAAAGGAGATTCTTGAAGTTTAAGGAAGGATCCATATTGCAGATGAATACGGAAGACTGTTAGATAAGAGTGTCTTTTCTATGATGCCCTTTGGGTATTAAGAAGAATCATGGGAGGGATGGGATAGAATTTCCTTGGCAACATTTCATTAGATCATGGCAACCTTGACCTCAGGTGGCAGGGTTTAAACAGAAAAGACATGAAGCATTCTGATCAGCAACAGACAAGACATTTCCTCCTCTTGATCAATACTTGTATTGCTGAATCCCCTAGAAATTATCACATTGACATAATGTGGAGGGTATTAGTAATTTCAGTGACCCTGAAAATGATGCTGGCAAGAATGGGAGGTGTGCCGGTTGATGGCTGGTTTGTCTGAATGCCAGGCTTCTAGGAATTCTTTAGTGCTTTTGGATTTGGCTTGGTTACGGATGCTCACAGTTTCCCAGTTGAAACTATGGTTAAGTCTTGCCATATGTTGCGAAATTAAGGAGTTTTCATCATATCGTCTGACTGCTAGTTGTTATTCATGGATGCATTCTGCTAATCTTTTGCCTCTTTGTCCTACATAGTGGCTATTGCAATCCTTACACTGTATGTTGTAGAGGACACTTGGTTTTTTTTTCTTCTGGAGCTGCTGGGTCTTTTGGTTTACTTAGGATGTCTTTAGTTGGTTTGCATACTACAGTGATACCATGTGGCTGTAATAGCCTGTTGGTGGTTTCTGAGATGTTTTTGATGTATGGCAGTGTTATCCTTTTTATAGCGTCTGTTGGTTGTGCTATTTGGTTGAGTGCTCAGGCACTTTTTGATGACGTTGCAAGGATATCAATTTTGTTAAAAGATGTATAGATGGTCTATTTCCTTTTTCTGATGTTCAGGGTTGCTGCAGTGTGTTAGTGCTTGTCCACATAGTGTTCTTACACAGCTTCTCTTGTGGGAGGTTGGATTGTTACTTTGGCAGCGGAGCTCTTGGTTGGTGTGGATGGTTTTACAATAGACTTGTGTTTCTAATTTGCAAGTACTGTCTCTGCTGATGAAGAAGGGTAGCATGTTTTTGTTTTCTTCTTCCCTAATGAATTATATTCTCTTGAGATGTTCTTAATGGGTTTGTATGTGTTCCCTAGCTGGTCTTTTTTATTATGACAAGGTGTTATCTTCATACCATATCCATACTTGATTTGCACGACAGTGAGAACAATTAATCAGTGGAACAGCTTGCCTCCAGAAGCAGTAAATGCTCCAACACTGGAAGTTTTTAAGAAGAGACTGGACAGCCATTTGTCCGAAATGGTGTAGGGTTTCCTGCCCGAGCAGGGGGTTGGACTAGATGACCTCCAAGATCCCTTCCAACTTTACTACTATTACTATTTATTATGGTCTCTGCTGTTAGTCCTGGAAGTGGGTGATCCCATGGGCATTCCTTTGATTTGGTGTCTGTTGAATTGAAAGTATGTGATTAGGCAGAGGTTGATCCATGATTCCGGGTTTTTAAATCTTGGTGTATGTGGTTAAGCTGGGTGTGCTGTGTATTTTTTGGATTTGTGTTTTTGCAGCCCAGATCTTATAAAAAAGGTGTCATGCATATGCATGTTTATGTCCATTGTATGACTGGAGGGGAAAATGGAGAAAAAAATGTATATGTGTTTGTGTGAGAACAAAAAGAAAGAAAGATATTTTTTTAATGTGTCAGAGAGGAATTATTTATATTGAATACAAAAGAGCCCTGCAAGTTTTGTGGAGGGGGAGAAGGAATTGGGGAAAACACCAATTCACAAAAATCCTGTATGAATTTTGAGCTGGTCCCTGTCTTGCAATTATTCATTACTTATCTCTTGTAGCACCTTGTGGTCTTAGGTACTTTGGGTTTCATACAATATATCCAGGATTTTGGTCCCACTGATAGTTTTCCCTTCTAGTTATACAATCCCTGCAGCACATTTTGACAATTCCTGCAGCATATCAACTCCTGTATTTGCAACACAGTTAGTAAATGGATTCTACTGAATACCTTCCTTGCCACTTATCAACTCTTTGCCAGACCTAGTTAATTATTTAAACAGTCTTTTATTTTAAAAAAAATAACTGGAAAATTGGTATGGTGTAAAACTAATGCTACTAACATCATCTTTATTTACAAGGATTTTTCTATACCCAAGCTCTCAGCAAATAAAAATGATGACTACTTGTAACCCAGTTCTGTTTGGTTTTTGGAAGGAGTGGTGGTGGTGGTGTATCCATCTGTCCAGAAGAAAAGACAAAAATCAATAGAGAAAAACCTGAAGGCTATATTGTGAAGATCAGTTAAATTGCTCTCTTACTACTGCATGACTCCATGAGGAAAAAGTACATTTGGAGTAGATTTCTCAGATATGGTTTTGTGATTTTAACATGTATCAGTACAAAGCAGCTGGAAGGATTGCCGCATTTATGATGGAATTGGTTGTCAATATACACATACATATTCTATTGCATTCTATCCTGCTCTTTGAACCTGCAGAAGAAATCAAATTCTTCTTGATATAGTAGAATAGTTTTGTAATGTGTAACTTATACTTTTAAGTCAAAACCTTACACAATCCAGAGTTGATTACTGTTAACTTTTGATTTATGGCTGTAATTTTTTATTTATTGACAGTATGACACTAATCTGGAAATACAAGCGTCATACTATCAATTTTTGGGGATGAATACTTTGGAATGTTTAGTTAAATGTCATTTAATAATGTTCCATTTGTGCATATTGTTTGTCTTTGTGTGTGGGGAATCCTTAGTCCAACATGGTCAATGGAAGATGGGGAGGGGGAATGGAGGGTGCTGTTGCATATGATTCCCAAATGAAGTCTTCCTCTCCTTTTGCTGATCCTCTCCCATACAAATGCACTGCCCCCAACCATGTTGGTGAAACATTCACATTCCTCTCTCTCTCCTACCCCTATTAATACTCAAGTCACTCCAGCCATTTTCTGCTCTCCTTTTTTTCTCACTTGCTAACCTCCCCCTTCCCCTTGCCCCCTGGAAAGGGCTCCTCTGGAAAAGAAAGGCCCCACCAAGCAATTTGTGCAGGCAATCTCTCCTCTGTTTTCTCTTACTTAAGAGAATGCAAGAAAGTAACCAGGCACATACAATGGGGAATACACGGACTGTTTACTGAGCAGACTTGTGGCTGCTGGTGCCAGCTCATTGCTTTTGATGTGTATTCCCCATTTTGTGCCTGCTTACCTTCTTCTAATCCCTTCTTCTCTATTCTCTCTACCCTGCCAAGGGAGAAAAATAAGTCATAAGATACTGACTGTACATGATTGAGGGACACTTTAAATATTATAAATAGTCATAAATTGATTGTAAAGTCATTACTTCAAATGGTTGTTGTAAGAAAGCAAGAACTACTTGTAAGATATATTCAGTGGGCTATATCCAATGAATACGGGATTACACAGTTTTCTAAATATTTTGATAAATATGTTTTTAAACTATTTTGAATGGATCTTTTTGCAGGTAATTCCTGTTGTTATTATTTGTACTTAATAGCATATCAGGAAATTTAAAGGAATATTATTTTGTTTTTTAAGCTATTCTTTTTGTTTACAACTACAACAAATTGGACAACCATTTGCCTGAAATGGTATAGGGCAGTGGTGGTGAACCTATGGCACGGGTGCCAGAGGCGGCACTCGGAGCCTTCTCTGTGGGCACACACACCGTCTCCCCAGCCCCGCCTCCTCCCATGGCCCCCTTCTCACCAGCAGCCCCCTGGAGGAGAGTCGCTCCTGGGCATGGGCCACTCAAAGCAGCGCAGCCAAGGACATGGTAGCCAGGCAGGGGGGACAAGACTCTGCCCTTGCACCCCGTTGCGCGCAGATGATGCTGCAAGGCATGGGCGGAGGGCCATCATGGCACTGCTGGGCTGCCTGGATGATCTGTGGTGGGCAGTGGAGATGGTGGATGGCCCAATGGGCATGGTGGAGCGGGGACGGGGGTGTTTTTGGGCCCTCGGTCTCTAAAAGGTTCGCCATCACTGGTATAGGGTTTCCTGCTTGAGCAGGGGGTTGGACTAGAAGACCTCCAAGGTGCGTTTCAACTCTGTTATTCTGTTATATTAAGTGATTGTGCCCTAATTATATAATAAAGTATAGATTTATTTTTTATTGATACAATCAACTTAGATACTGCTTCCAGTATTTTACTCCCCCCAATAAAAAAAATCCTGGAAGCTAAAGCATACTTTTGGTATGAGTTGGCATTTGGGCAAGGATAATAATTATTTGCTATACTCTAGAGTCACACAAAATTTTGCTATGGTGCCCTTTTCATAACATGCCATTTTGATACAGGATTAGCATATTTAAGAACATTTGTAAGCATAAGCATTTCTTTTTTGTCAGCAGTGCAGATCTTAAAATTATTGAATTCAGTGCCTTAGGTTAGGTTTTTCAGGTATGTTTTTATCCAACTGACAACCACCAAGAATGGAATTTATAATCTGAAGAGCTATAGGCTACTTATCTCTGAGTAGAATTAATTCTGGTTTCCTTAAATGTCATCCTATGCATCTGGATCCTATTGAAATCATAGAATTTCTTTGAATTAACTATAAGAATTATTTTGTTTTACCTTGTACTATCCAGACTTGAAAGTAGCTACTTATTTAGTTGCTTAACGTGCTCTTAGGCAGGAGAGCTTTTATGAATTAAGAACGATGTAATTCATGGACTGCCATGTCAATGGTAAGGCAGAATTGTTTTTCAGATCTAGAACAGAAAACAATAGGTATATGCAGGGAAGAAGATTTTGTTTGGACATCAGAAAAGCATTCTTAATGGTAAGAGTTGCTCAGTGATATAGCCTAGGCCAGGGGTAGGCAACCTTGGCTGTTTTATGATTCGTGGACTTCAACTCCCAGAATTCCTGCAGGAATTCTGGGAGTTGAAGTCCACGAATCATAAAACAGCCAAGGTTGCCTACCCCTGGCCTAGGAAGATGGTACCCTTCTTTGCAGGACGTCATCTGATGGGAATGATATAGTTATGGATTTATGCAGAAGAAGGTCCCTTCCAATCCTTAAATTCCATGATTCTAGTTCCTTTTGGTTGTCACTAAGGGCCACAATTGAGCCCAAAATTTCCATTGCTGAGCAAGGCAGTTGTTCAGTGCGTTTTGCCTCATTCTGTGACCTTTCTTGCCACAGTTATTAAGTGAATCACTGCAATTGTAAAGTTAGTAACACAGTTGTTAAATGAATCTGGCTTCACATAATCACATGACCATGGCAAAAGTCGTGAGTGTGAAAACCAGTCATTCACTTTCTTCAGTGCTATTATAATTTTGAATGGTCACTAAATGAATGATTGTAAGTTGAGGACTTTAGGCAGTTGGTGAGCCACAAAAAGTATCAATATCTAATAATAATAATAATAATAATAATAATAATTAATCAATCTAATTACCAAGACTGGAGATCAAACCAACAGCCTACATATATATTAAATAGATGTTTTTTCCATCCATTCTTTAGGTGGACTTCTTCACTGATATAAACACATGGACTGTGATGTATGAAATTCTGAAAGCAGAGAATAGACTAATTCTGGATAGCTTTTCATTAGATGAAATTAGGATTACACACACACACACACACAGAGAGAAAGAGAGAGAGAGAGAGAGAGAGAGAGAGAGAGAGAGAGAGAGATAGACAGACAGACAGATAGAGACAGACAGACAGAGAGACAGAGACAGAGAGAGAACTTTTATTTACTGTAGTTAAATGCCACATACAATTTATACTAAATTCATCTTCTAAATTATTTATGAGCTGGTGCTAATTCTCCCTTTGCATTGTTGAAAACTTGCTATAAATCACAATGCCTCTAAAAAACTTTTATTTATCAAATTTATATAGTTTATCAAATTTATAAAGTTTGCGTTTATTATTCATTGGAATCAGTATGTTTAAGCATTTAGCATAGCACTCTTTCTTCAAGTCGTAGGTTAAATAGTTTCAGCTTCTTCAGTTATAATAAAGGGATGGTGTGGCGAGATCAAGTCAGGTTTATAATGGCAAAGGAGAGAGAAAAATTACAGAATTTGCTGTGGAAATTGCTCTAGAAGTGATTGGATTGTAAGGAGCTGCTGTTAAACTGAATGAGAGAAGCTATGTTCTTAGGTTCCTGCTGGGGCATTTGATAGGAAGAGTCAAAAAATAATTTGTTTTGTTCATTTCAGAAATTACTTGGATCTTCATAGAAAAATAATTTTCATACTTTAAAGATTTCACCTAAGATACCTTTCAAATTGCTTTGTATTGATGCTTATGATTACAACACATATGTGTGAAGCAGGATTTCACAATTTTATCTAGCCTTCTTACCCCACTTCCCCAAAGACTTGGATGTATCCTTCAGAGGCCTATAAAGTCTCACTGCCACAGTGTAATTTTTAATATGAAAAGTTTACCTAGGTTAAAATAGGGTCTGCCTTTAACTTATTTCAGCATTATCAATAACATACAGCCCCATTATCACGTATCTATATACTACTATATACTCATTATTAGGACCTTTTAATTGGATGAAATGATGTATCATAGGGCAAGAGTTTTTGAGCCAAGGTAGCTCAAATGGGCTAACTTTATTGGTACCACATAGGGGTGTCAAACACTTCAGAAAGCATGCAAATGGGAAAAATTTGCCTGTAGGCAAATTCCACATTGCTGGCTGTGGAATTCTGGGAATTGAAGTCCACATGCCTTAAAATTGTCAAGGTTGAGAAACACTGCTGTAGGCCCACTTTCATCAAGGAACAACTTTTCTTCCAGCACTTGATAGTTTGGGTAATGAAATGTCTACAAGAAAACAACTAAGCTCAGAGAGCGCTAAGGACTCCTCATTTCAATCCTGACCTACAAATATTTTCCTTTATTGGGGCTAACTTACAGAATGTATCCAAAATTCAGGACCCATGATTCCTGAGGGAATGAAATTTGGGAAACTTGTGGCTGCTTTAGTGCCACTGGCTGCTACTGTGCTACTGGGATACTACTGGGATGCGGTCATGTGGTTTTTAGTTTCCCAGCCAGTATTGCAATCCCTCACTCATTCCCACACCCAGCAGCAGCCACTTTTACCTGCCTATTGGAAAGAGAGGGGAAGGAAATGAGGGAAAAATGAGGAACAAAATAACAAGGAGGAATAAATAACTAATAAAATAACAAGAAGGAAGGAATTTGTGTCCTTCCTGTCCCATGCCCCCCACACTCTCCCCTGATATACACCATTCCCCCGTGTGCCTTCTCCCAGTGGTGGGATTCAAATATGTGAACAACTGGTTCTCTATGTAGATGCCACTTCCGGAAGTCCATTCTTGGTCTGGGCAACAAAAAAATAGCTACCGGTTCTGCCGAACTGGTGCGAACTGGCTGAATCCCATCACTGCCTTCCCCCCACCCATGCAGCACCCTTTGTGTGACTTCCCTGACCTCTTGTAACACTAAAACTCATGAATCATGACTGAGTTAGTATTCATATGTATCTATGCGTGTCTCAAGCCTTCTCTTGGAAAGAGCAGATAATGTTCAGAAACATTTGGGGCTAAAAAGCTAGCTTTTTTTTTTTTTTGCTTTAATTCCAAACAAGACAAAGCCATGTGGTGTGGAGTAAATTAAACCATGTACCATGTACAGTAGTCTATAATTCACATAACATTAGCAGTGAAATATAGCAGCAGAGATCATTTAGTTCTTAGTACATCAATTATGCATTTGGAATTCCTTTCCAGACTTTAATTCTTGATAGCAATTCCAAGTCTTAATGGATCTGTTGATAAGAGTCTGTCTGGAGAAGATAACAGCCTCTTTCCCCTTTCTTTTCCTATGGCCATAATTACAGATGGATTTATTTACTTGCCTGGCATGTGTCTGTAATCCTAAACACACTTTCTAGGGAATTAACCCTGTTCAACGCAGTGGGATTCAAGTCTGAATCAGTATGCACAGAATTGCTCCGTCAGGAATCATGATTGAATTAAGGCAGTAGTGTGACATACTTCTGTGGTTTTCATGCAGATGTTACCTCTCAATCTGCTGAATTAGGGATTATCTCATTTTGTAGCATTAAACATAAAGCTGTCAGTTGATCTTTCTGTAAATAAAAGGATAATTCCATCATTGAGGATCTTCTGGGAGAAGATACTTACTTGTCAAACAGATCTGCATTTTTCTGATGTTTGTATTTCCTTTTGATCCTGTAGCATTAAGTCTATGAGTCCATTTGTATTACTATTAATATTTCCAGGAACATATTAATGTGTATAGAGAGACATACTTTACAAATGTAGCATCTTTTAATGGAAATGTATGTATTTATTTATGAGATTATTTGAGACCAAACAGATTACAAAGTTCAATAATAAAACATACCGTAATAAGTAATTCATTTTATAATAAATAATACATTTTGAAACAATTCAACAGTTTTTGCAGTAATTATTATTAATTGCTGGTGTACAGGATAGGAAGCAACACAGTAATTTACAGTACATCTAGGGTTGCTTCGTATGTGTGATTTTTAGGTTAGACAATTGAGAGCTAATTTGGATGGATATATTCCATTGGAATTTGCAGTGAAGTTGGTCCTAGCTTCACAGAAAATCTGCTACTGTTAATTATATAGCAGTAATAATAATAACTACAAATACTATCACCTGAAAAAGGGGTGCTATTTAAAGTTGTAAATAAAGAGTTTACATTAGGAAAACTTGCATTTTGAAAGTCTTTCTCAGGAAAAATTGTGTTTCCAGGAATTAAAGCACAGTGATTCGTTTCAAATGGTTTGGGGTAATCTATGTAAACCTTGTGTAAATTAGAATATGCATATAGTTTTCCCATATGCTATGAAATGTTGCTCAGATAAATGATTACACGTTTTTAAAAAATCAGTAGAAAAAATAGGGCACCAGAAAAAATACAGACAGGATCAGTATAATTTGTACATACCAATTTCAGGGACACTAGTTTTCAGTAGATATTACTTTTACTCCTGTTTAATTTATATTCAAAGATACTAAATCAATAATATAATCCAGGTTTCATAGTGAATTATAGTATTAGTAACTTTCTCTGAGAGTTATTGTAATCATGAAATAGGGAGGGAAATAAAATGTTCAGTTTTAATCTCTTTGGAGAAGGAATGGCATAAAAAGGGGAATACTTGAACACATTCTAGATGTATACAAAAACTGCCAATGTGTGCTTGTGTTAATTTTAGTTTTTTGGGGGGAAAGTTGAATTGATTGAAAATAATGTGTATGGAAAATCTCAAGTTATTGAATTATTAAATGGCAAAATGAGGGAATATAGGAATGAATAGGTGTTGATATAATAGGAACAAACATCTTTATTGGATTTTCCCCTAAGCGTTATGGGGTTTATAAAATCTGACCCCTGGATGACTGTTATTGTACTGTTTGTTTTGTCATGTTTTATGGTGTTTTTTTTGTTAGCCGCCCAGAGTCCTGTGGGAGTGGGGTGGCTTATAAATTTTAAAAATAAATAAATAAATAAATAAAATGAAAATTACAACTTTGGTGGGCAATAGAGATATAATGTTGCTTATCTATATGGAACAACAGAAAGAGTGCTGGGTGATGACATCATGTAACAACCAGTGTGTGTTGATGATTCACAATTTCCTTGACTTGATCCTATCACCTGCTGAGAATGGTATACAAAGAATAAATCCCAATGCAAAATTACTGACATTTAAATCACAACTCAAATCTTCCAAAAACTGAGTTAATCATATAAAACTGATTCACAAATGAGATTCGTTAATAATTTCAGTAAATATTTATAATTAGCATGAATATTAATATTAATATTACACAACAATGATAATAACAGATAATAGCTACTTAAAACTCTTTGTTACTTTATATATTATTAAAACCTTGGGAGTTTGGCTATCTTTAAACTTGAACATAATCCAGACACTTGTGCTCCAGGTTCAATATGTCCTTAACTTTCCAAATGATAACAGTAGAATGTTTAAAGTGATTAATATTAGCTACCTCTCATTCTTTGTTTCAAAATAGGGATCTTTTGCTTGGTCAGGGATGATTGAAAGTGCATTATATTGATATTACATTGCTATTCTAAGCATTACAATTCCATCATGACTAACATATTAACTCCTGAACATAAGAACAAGTCCTGCTATGAAGAGATGCGAAGGAGTCATGATTTAAAAAAATAAGAGATGTAAGATTATCACCCAAAACCACTACAATATTATTAACAATGTTTGATTTTGCCCCTTTCTAAACAGGGTATTCATTTTTTTTAAAAAAAAAGTTAAGAAAATATATCTTGACAAAATTCCTAATAGAATGTTTTAATTATTGAGTTTATTCAGGTCAATTTCAAAGAACTACAACAGTAGTCTCATAATCTATATAAATAAAAATGTAAATGTTTGTTTGTTCAAAATCTTAAATCTCCAAAAGTTCTTCACCGATTGCTTTGAAATTTTGACACAACGTTGCATTCGAATATGCGCATGTTTTTATATACCTATATTATATAGATGTCACACCTGTGACAGGTAAAAACATGTTTTTTTTGAAAAACAGCACCATCTGTTGGACTCTATCTGCACACACAATCTCTCTATCTGCACACACAATGGAACAACAAAAAATATTGTATACCCACAAGCATTGTGAAATTAAACATATTACAAACGTGCGCTTTCTCTTTTCTTTCTTTTCCACTGAGCCACAGCAACGTGTGGCTGGATATAGCTAGTAAAATATAGAATAGGAAAAAAATCTGCTGTTCTTTTATTGATTTCTAACCCTGAAAGCTTTGTAGCCCTAATCCTTTATTAGTTTGATTAACTATAAATTCTTTGCTGAGAGACAAACTTTTATCCGCTGTGGTCAGACCTGGATAATTGGGATGGAAAAATAGCATAAAATAAATGCAAAGAGAGCAAGTGGATTCCAAACCCAATTGTTTTTCTAATATTACCTCTCAGCAGTTGTCTAATTAAAATATAATTGGTTCCTATTCCTATATGATGCATTTTTTTGTCAACCAATTTTAATAGGATTTTTTTCTATTAATAATTTCTCTTGAGATACCTACAAGTTATATATTTAAGTTCCAAATAGATTGTGAAGCTCTACAGTAATTTGGTCCCCTCTAATAAGTAATTAATTTCATATCTTTCATATTTCCTTCTCCTACAAAATTAAGTACCTGATATTTATTAGCCGTTCAGTTATTCATATATAAACTGTAATTAACTAACACAGTTCTGTGAACATGTATCCAATGCTCAGCTGATTCTGCTTTTTTAAAGGCTAGTTAAAATTAGCACAAATCACAAAGGGTTTTGTCTAAAAAGATAAATCTCTAAAATTAAACTTTGAAAAGTTATCAGCATTTTACTCTATATTAGCTAAATTGTATATTGTATATTGGAATGGGTTGTTTCTTAATTGTACTCTGCTTGGAGGTGATTAGCCCAATTCCTGGAAAAATACTGTATTTATAAAATGCTTGAAATGCTTTTTATCCCTTTTCCTCAAATGAATCCTCATTCTTGTGTAATTTTGGGGGCTGTTGCTCCTGGATGTATTGGGTATATTTAGATTGCTCAATGTCCTTGTTCCACCTGGGCTGCAGAATGAGAGTCAATTTATTTTGAAGTCAATTTAGATAAAGGGATATATTTATAAAGTGAAGCATATGTTCATAGCCAATCACTGTTGCCTTTTTACAATTTCAGGGGCCTTTGCATGTTGTAGCCTATGATAGTTTCTTTTAACTCCACTTCTCATAACTGAGGGGGTCCTTGGTGCTCTCGGAGCTTGGTTGTTTTCTTGCAGACGTTTCATTACTCAAACTGGGTATAACATCACATATTCTCCAAGAGGAGGAAAGGCAACAATGTGTGTTGTGTGTTATGTTTGTGTATGCCCCCCCTCTCTGTGTGTGTGTGTATGTGTGTGCCTGTGTAGATGGGATTTTAAAGAAGTAGATCTTTTGGACTTCAATTTTCTTTCCATAAAGTGTCACAGGGAAAAACCACTATCTGCATGAATCTGATCTTTGCACTTATAGATACTTCTTAGCATCTGAATATCTTTTACAAAGCCTTAGCCAACAAGTGCTCAACATATTTTGTAATACTCATTCTTTTATCGTTGATAGTTGATCCTGAAAAGCAGAATTTATCTATCGCTTCAATTATATTCACTATGAATTCTAAGGCTAGTTACTATCCCTGTTGTTGTTAGTTTGGTCTTCTTTATCATTTATCTCTTTTTTCATTAGATTCCTTAAGTTTCATTGCTGGAACTTGCAGATCATTTTCAGTATCATTGTAATGTTGTCAGTATAGTGCAGGTTTATGATGTTTCTTTCTCCAGTTTTAATGCCACAATAACTATTTCCAATCCAGCCTCCAGAGAAGAAAGAACTATGTATTTTACTATGTTCCATCCAGATTGTGAGTTCCATTCCCATACGGAGGTTTTGCATGAAGACAATGAGATATTCTGGGATTCTCATTTTCCTATGAACACTCCACAGCTTAATGCGATTTATACAATTAATGGCTTTTCCATAATAAGTGTATCCCATTTTGAATTTGTTTTTGTATTATTTAGCTTTTTGAACTATCAGGTGAGCAATAATGTGTCTTATTCCTTTACATTTTCTATAGTCTGCCTGAACATCATTCACATCAAATGATACTAAGGACAATATATTACAACAGTTTGCATATGTATGGCTTGTTAACTCCCCTTTCTTCGCTAGTGGTGTGCAGATTGATCTCTCTCAACCACTTTGCTGTACAGATTTGCTGGCACAGTTTGTTAATAGCCTTTAATGATTCTTCTTCTATTGCTTGCTATATTCCTACAGATATTCCATCAATTCCTGAAGTCTTTTGATCTTGATCTGGTAATGAATCAGTACTGATCTAAATCATCTTTTAGTACTAGAGGCTCTTGTAAGTAGGAATATGTTCTAAGGCAGTGGTTCTCAACCTGTGGGTCGGTACCCCATTTGGGGTCGAATGACCATTTCACGGGGGTCGCCAAACAATATAGTCTGCCATTTTTTCCCCCTTTCCTTAGCTGTGCTACTCCCTTTTATTCTATTGGCTTTTGAAAGCCAATAGAATAGACTCTCTTGAATAGAGTCTAATTCTATTGGCTTTCAAAAGCCAATAGGAATTGTCCAGGCTGTCTTTGCCCTGCTGAGCCCGCCAAAAGTCCCATTCTGCAAACGGTGCTGCACCAATTGAGTAGTCCTCGACTTACGACTGGTTGGGGGTCGCGGCATTAAAAAGATTGAGAACCACTGTTCTAAGGCATTTGGCATAGTGACATATTCTCAGTTTTTCAGTATATTTCTTCAATTTTTGAGTTAGTTACAAATTTTCTATCCATGTGGGTTTTTTTGTAAAATATAGCAGCACCTTCTCCTGAACAGTATCAAATTGTGCATTTGCCATATCCGCTTCCAGCATCTTATATTTTTGCTATCTGGTAGAGGTTTTTGCCTGCTTTGTCTGGGAGGTTAGGATTATCTTTATACCTTGAGTGGCATTGTTGGGAATATATATTCCTGGCATACTGCATATCCCTGGGATTCATTGTTCATCCATCCCAAAAATATCTCTTGCCATGATTAGGCAGGATAGCAGGACTAGAGAGGGATTGGATCATTACTCTCTTTATAAATTAAGTATGTGATATTGATTTATCTCATTCATTACTTGTGCTAATGTTGTTAATGGTTTAACCAATATTTCTTTAAAGTGTTTATCATTTATTTTATTTTTATTTATTTATAAGATTTATAGGTCTGCATAACTCAGCCAGCAGGTAGCATACAGCATAAAAATAAACAGTAAATCAAAGCACAAAAAAACCATAATATACAGCAGGAAAGCTGTCTGGGCCAGAAACTTTGTTTAATTTTAGTTTTCTAATCTCCTTTCTTTCTTCTTTGGTAATTGATTTACTCAATGCTTCTAGCTGAATATATTTCAGCTAAAATCAGAAGGAATCAGGGAGCTGTCTTTCAGACAAACAAATATTATTTAAAAACATGCATTTTTGTGATTTTTGGCTACCATAGACTAACATAGCTATTCCCTACAATGTCATCATTGTTTAAGAAATATTTTATTTTATTTATATGTAAGTCTGATAAAATGATGTGTAATATTTTATGAGTTGAGTTGCTCATGCTTATGCTTTAATTCCATATTTTTCAAATTAGTTAATAAAGCATCTTTTTATTTTTGTCTTTTTTTAATAAGCTGAAGAAATAAATATTTCACACATAAATTTATTTATTTATGAGACTTATATACCGCTTTAAGTGCAAGCACTCTCTAAGCGGTGTACACCAGTAAGCAATGTATATATATATTTACATTGCCCCCAACAATCTGGGTCCTCATTTTACCTACCTCGGAAGGATGGAAGGCTGAGTCAACCTTGAGCTGGTGAGATTTGAACCACTGACCTGCTGAACACAGTCAGCTAAAGTGGCCTGCAGTACTGCACTCTAACTGCTGCGCCACCTCGGCTCTTTAATGTTTACTAAATTCCCATACTTAGTATAGAAATTTCTAACACATATTAGTCAAAGCTAAAATACTTATTCCAGACTAATTTCAACTTTATGTCATGCAAAGTATTGAATCATTCAACCTCAATCTTTTACTTCAGAATAGATCTGTTTTGTTTTTGTAATGAATGGAATGCAAGCTGCAGTTTCTACAACTTGAAGTGTTACTCCATAATGAAGTATAAATCCAATACACATCTATCTTTCTATAATGAATTTTTTTAGCATGGACAATAATAGATACCTTTCTTTGGGATGCCAATAGCTCTAAGAAGCAAAGAAAATAGCAACATGCCATTTACAGCATTCATTGACAATTTTCCTGAATGCTTCCTATAACTGTCAGATTTATCAGTCGGTGGTTCATACTCTGTTCATACCTGTAAATATCATTTTAATTTATTCTACCTCCAGAACAGATTGGGGGGAAGGTTAATAAAATTGGCTTTCTCTCCTCTGATATTGCAATATTGTAATATCAATATTCTCCCTGATTTGTCAACAACTTACTTTTACAGTGTCCATGGTGGCTTTTTATGTAAATTGCTTCATCATTTTTTCCCATATACAACATGCTGCATGTACATGGTCTAATCCATTATGCTTCAAAAGAATCATATTATCTTTCTTGATACATGTTTCTTGGGGGAATATTATATTAGCTTTCTCTTTTTTAACTGAAAAATTTTCCTTTTGAATGGACTATTCTAACTATTAATAATTTATTGAGATTATCTTAATGTTATCCATTTTATTCTTAGCATATATTCCAACTTTTGTTGGGACTATAATTTATGGTAGCCCTGGTGTTGCATTATCTATTTTAGATTATTTCTACTTTTTATTATCAGCCACTGAATATACTATTATTTTTCTTCTATCCACACGTAATTTCAAATAGAATGGGTCAGCCGTCTGTATTTTACACTTCCTTTTTGTAAATGTATGCGAAAAAATTTTATATCTTTGCATTTCATCTTATGGTACATCGGGTAAGATCTCAGTAACTTTTCATCCACTTTTATCCGTTCTATTTTTAAATTATAAAACAAAACTTTGTTCTTTTACCTTGAACCATAAATGAATATATGAATTTAGATTAGTATCATCTTCTGGTATGTATCCACTCCTAACAAATATATTTTAACATTAATTTTAAAATTCTTCAAAAATTAATTTCCTTTCTTTTGTGCATGATGGGCTATTGTTTCAGGGTTCAAAGGAATGCCTTCTGTGTTGTTGGTGTATCTTTACTATATTTCTTCCTTTCTCTTTTTCACTTGCACTGTTAAAGCATGAACCAGAAACTAGAAATAATAGCAAAAAAGAATCAGCTGTTGTGGAATATATTAGCAGTGATCAAATATCCCAATAATTACTCATGAAAAATCTATATATGTTGATGATAATAACAATGAAATAACAATATGTTTATTTATTTCTTTTTTCCATATGCAAAATTCTATTTTTTTTTAAAATTGATACCTCACTGGAACAATAAAATTGAGGAAATATTTGAGCTCCATACCAAATACTCTTGAATAAATATATAAAATAATGTTTAGATTAATTAATAAAATACATTTTGCTGCACAAAGGGAGGGACAAATACTGTTTAATATTGCCTGTGTAAAATGATGCATCCGAATAATATTTAACTCATCTTTAGTATAAATTTGGATTGATTTATACTATTTATATTGAATATATAACAGCTGCTTGTTAAGTTGACTCAAATCTTGTGCAGTGTTGTGGTCTTTGTGGGCTTCAAGAAGCTTTGACTCAAGACCTGTAAAGTATTTCCATATTGTGATGATGTGTGGAAGGGGGGGGGCAGAAAGAGAATGAGAAATACAGATACATATAATATTTCATTACATCCTGCGGTAAAGTTACTCCCATGATGAATTGCAAAATAGGAGGAAAAAGCGATTTAAATTATAATGAAGTGGTAGATCATTCACGGTACATTAGTTTTAACCATGAGATTGTATAATGAGTATTATCCTGAAAGGCTAAGAGCTAATGTGGTGAGCAGCTCCTCATAAGCTCTTTGTGATTTCCTGGCTCTTTTACTATTTTTTCTTTTTTAGGAAGGTGATTATGTTGAAAACCCAGGTTTTTTTAGGATTTGATATTCCTTGTAGTTCTTCACGTAATCTTTTCCCTTCTCCTTTTCTCTAAATGAATCAACTTCCATACTCATTAACTATCCCTTGTGTAGTCATTATATTTACCTTCTCTATTTTACTCTGAGCCTCTTCCCACATCTACAGCCAGATCTCTCTTTGCATGTCTGATATAACCACTTGGAAGTCTCCCCTTCTTAAGATGACAGTGAGGATAAAAACGTAGAACCACAAAAATACAGAAGAGCTGCACAGATTGTCTTTGATGTACATCATCTTTTCTTTGTGTTCATAGGTAGAAGAACACTATTTCAAGATGGATTTTTTTTCTGTGTAATTAGGAATCCTTTCCCCTCATAGCTGTGCGCCCATCTATGACTTAGTTGCATCTACTGATTCCTACCTTGAGTAGTGGGAGTAGTAGGTTTCCTCATCAGGGCTGTTTGCTAAAGATTACGTATGTTATCTGCAAGTAACCACTGCTGAATCTATTCCAAAGTATGGCTACACATATACATGTGTTTTAAGTTTTTGATCTCATGTGTAACAAACTTCAGTTAGTGGTTTAGAAACTGCAACTTTCCTGCTGCTCAAGAGAGAAGTCACAAGTCATGAGTGGGATATTAGCAATCATATGAACTGTATTATGGTGAAGCAGGTTATAGAAATATACCAAAAATCTACAAAATTATTGATAAAACAAAATTTATGAATCAAATGAATGGAAAGTTGGCATTTATTTCACTTGGACTTATACAAAGAAGTGTTTCTTAGATGGCATGAATAAACTGTAGGATTGTCACAATTGCTACATTATGCAGTGGCTATAATATTATGGCTGCCTAACTAATATTTGCAATTTGCTTAGTCATTCAGTCAAGACTTAGTTTCATGGTTGTGGCTCTTGTGTCAAAGTGAAGGCATTACTTTTTTAAAAATGACAAATTTTGAATCAGAGGCTGGATAAGGGAGTAATAAATCAATTTATGCTGTAGTTTGCAACATGTAAAAAAAATAACTAGATAGATTTTTTCCATATCCTTGTAGTCCAACCCTGTATGCATGTTTACTTGACTAAACAGTTTATTTCTATTATGTATGTTCAGGATTGGAGGATTTAGCTGCATAATCTGTGTCCATATAAATTGATAGAACCTGTCATCAGAACCATGTCCCTAAAAGATAATTTTATGGGATACCTCTTGAATACAATTGCACTTGTACTACATTTTCAGTTTTCTGTAGCAGCTTGGGATAGCAAGGTGACAGAGAAAGAATAAAGAAGGGATATAATTTGCATACTCAATGTTTTTCATTGTTTTGTATGGATTTATTAAGTATGGATTAATATTTTTTCTCTTATAGGGTTCTTACTGTTCTTACACCAGTACTTACATGACTAATATTAAATGTAGTACAACAAATTTTGTTGTAAAATGTGATGTAATAAGTAAATTTCAGATAATATTATATATTATTTATTTATTTTAGTCTAAGTGGGCTTACAGATAAAAAATCATAAAATCATCATAATGATACAGTTAAAACTGAATAAAAATAAATAAAATTAAAGATAAAAAGTGTATTAAGAGCAGAGGGAATGCTACCAGGCCACCAACTATCCCCAAGGTTGCATACTGTTCTTTGATTCCCACACAAGTTGGCAGACCCAGGTCTTCACACTCTCCAGAAGGCCAATAGCCAGCCTCTCCTTTGAGAGCAAGGTTCTCTTCTTAGATTTCCTAGAATTCTTTAACCAACAGGGTTTGTAACATATAGGCTTTGCCTGATGAGACAGGTCAATGTAATCGGGACAAGATGGTTCTTCAGATAACCTGGTCCTATGCCACGAAGGGCTTTAAAGGTGATAACCAATATCTTAAATTGGATCCAGAAGTAGAGTGGCGCCCAATGTAGCTCACATAGCAGAGTTTTACATATGCAGTCTTTGGGGCACTCATGAAGCTGCATTCTGCATTAGCTGCAGTTTCGGGATACTCTTCATGGGTAGACATAATAGAGTGCATTGCAGTAATCCATACTAGAGATGACCAGGGCATGAATAGAAGAGCCTTCAGGGAAGGGCGTAACTGGTGCACAACTTGAAGTTAAGCAAATATCCTCCTGACTATGACAGCCACAAGTCCGTGAGTAGGAATTGTGAGTCCAGGAGGCCCCCCAGATTATACACCCATTCCGTCTGGGGCAGTACAACCTCATCTAAGACCAAGGATAATAAATCCTCAGATACAGATGAGCTCCTTACTAACAGCCACTCTGCCTTGCCTGTGTTCAGCTGAAGCCTGTTGTTCTTCATCCAGATCTGCACAACCTCCAAATGCTGCAAAATAATATCTATAGTTTCACTTAATTCATCCAAGATGGAAATATACTGATATAACTAAGGTGACCAACTGTCTTCCTTTAGGGAGGACAGTCCTCCTTTTGTAAGTTCTGTCCTCCCTCGAAAAGTGTCCTCCTACATGTCCTTCTTTTCGATATTTGAAGACTAATCTGCAGGGCTTTTTTTTCTCACCTTTTTTTGATGGTTTTTTTTTCAACTTTTGCATGAGCTGTGCTACTCCCCCTATTGGCTTTTGAAAGCCAATAGGAATTGCTGCTGAGCACTCCAAAGCACCCGGGTGGCAAACTTTGCACGTGCAAGTTGTCTGCAGCGAAGGCGAATTGGCAGGAACTTTGCACCCCTCCCTGCGACCCAAGTACACCATCTCCTAGTTCAGCGGTTCTCAACCTATGGGTCGCGACCCCATTTGGGGTCGATCGCCCATTTTTGGGGGGTCGCCAAAGGCGGCGATCCGCCATTTTTCGCATGGGGGCGGCACTGCGCATGCGCACCGCGCATGGGGGTGGTGCCGTGCACGCATGCCGCGCATGGGGGCGGCGTGCATGCGCATCACGCATGGGGGCGGCGCCGTGCACGCACGCTGCACGTGGGGGGGTTGCGCATGCGTGCCGCGCATGGGGGCAGCGTCACGCATGCGCGCAGTGCGTGGGGGGCCCGCCCCCATGCGCACGGCCCGGCGCATGCGCAGAACATTTGTGTGACGGGGGTCGCCATCACACAAACGTTGAGAAGCACTGTCCTAGTTAGTCCCGAAGATACCTGGAGGAGACTAACTTCCATTTAGGGATGGAAAAATAAAAAAAGAGGAAATGCCATTTCAACGATAAATTGAATAAGGAATTTCCATTCATCACATCAGAGAAGGATAACATTGTTTTCTGCAATATTTGCAGCTGAGAATTTTGTATTGCAGTTTAGGGCAGAGCAGCTATTACGAAACACTTGACCATCAAAAAACATAAGCAATCATCAGATGCATCTGCTTCCAGTTATAAAGTAACAAGTTTTTTTAAAACTTCAAAGTATTCTGAAGATAAAAAACAGTTAGCTGCAATAGAGGGAACATTTACATTCCATACCATACCATAATTCACAGTCAAAGTTTTTGTAGTATGGATTGTACAACAAATTATTGAAAAAGTTTCAGGATGCTAAATTTTCATGCAGCAGGACAAAATGTGAGGCTATTATTAAATCAGTATTTAAAAATTACTGTGACAAAATACTTACAGAAGACTTGGAAACTGCAGCATTTGTAACGGTTTTATCTGATGCATCCAATCATATTGAAACTAAATTGTATCCAATACTATAAAGATATTTTAATGTTACCAAAGGCATTCAAATAAAAATTTTAAATTTAGAATCCATTGAGGGCGAAACTGCTGAAATTTTGTCAAACCATCTATACAGAGTAATAAATGAAAACAATTTGAAATCCAAAGTTGTTGCACTAACAGCTGATAATACAAACACAAATTTTGGTGGGCGAAGACGCAGAGGGAATAATGTGTATGTAAAATTACAAGATTTACTCCAAAAGAAAATACTAGGAATAGGTTGTAATGCACATATTTTGTCAAATGCAATCAACACGGCGTCATATACCATGCCAATTGATGTAGAAGTAATAATAACTACAATTTATTTGTATTTTAGTTGTTTTACCGTTCGTGTGGCTACTTTAAAACAATTTTGTGAAGAAGCAAATGTTCAATACAAAAAGCTTTTAGGATATTCAAAAGTTAGATGGCTTCCTCTAACATCTGCTATAGAGCGTGTTCTACAATTATTTGAGCCTCTCCGTTCATATTTTTTAAGTTTAGACAAATGTCCTAAAATCCTGGAATCGTTTTTCAATAATGAAATATCTGAGATATTAATGTATTTTGTACATAATCAAGCATCTATTTTTCACAAAATGATCCAAAAGATTGAAGGTGAACACATTTCATCTACAGAAGTTAGTCTTATTTTGAACGACTTTATCCTTCAATATAAAACTCGATTTGAAGAAAAATTTCTTCCTTTAGTTATAAAAAGAAAATTTTATAGAGGAATCAAATCCGGGCATAACGGAAAAGTTTATCAAAGAAGTGCAGAATTTTTACCAAACATGTTTTCAATATATCAAAGAATGGTCTGAAACAAACATTGCAGGAAATGACAGTTTTCAACGGTGTTTTTTGACTTCATCGCAAGTATATTGGACAGATATTTAATCTTGTGTTGAGTTTTTATCTAAAGAAATGCCAGACATTAAAATAGATGACAATGGTCTCTTTGAAGAAATTAGAAAACTGAATGTATTTTTAAATTCTGAAAAATTAATACAATGGAAAAATAAACACGTTGAAATTGATAAAAGATGGGTGGAAATATTCAGCCATTTCAAAAATGAACATATTCCATGTGAAAATTTATTTATTCTTGTTCAATTTACGTTGTGCTATCCTGGAACTAATGCAGCAGTTGAAAGGGTTTTTTCAGTTGCTAATGATTTTTGGAAAGTGAGAAATCGAGATTGAATGTTGATACTCTAGCTGCAGCACTTGCCGTAAAATTCAATATGAAGGATATTTCTTGTTCAGATATTTCCAATATATTGTTAGAAGATGATACATTGACAAAAATATTCATTCAATGGAAAAGTACTCATTTAAATAATAATTAATAGGCATGTAAGCATAATTACAATATAAAATGTTATTGTTACAAATGTTTTTTATTATGCATTTATTATATTATAGTGTATTCTGTATTATTGTTGCAATGAATAAAATGTTTCTTTTATTTACGATATTTTTTTCTTCAATTTATTTGTGTCCTCCTTTTCATTGTAAAAAAGTTGGTCACCTTAATATAACTTTCCAACAATAAAAAAATTATAATTACAAAAAAGGGGGAGGGGGAATAATTTACAATCCCACAACTAAGAACATTCAGGCCAATCAAGATTAGCACTTAAAATGAACCTGGATATAAACAAGTAGCATAAAAATAGTATACATTTTGACTAAGGTAATGCAACCCATTAGCATGCTCCAGTTAATATTCATATGAATGTACAGTATATAAAAATAAGTATTGTAGGTAATTCCCTAAGGTGGGTTGGATAAGGGAAATTTAATTTTTTCTCTTTCTCTCCCAAAATTGATACTGGTAGTTGTGATGCAGTGGAGATATGGGAGGTTTCCTAAAAAGCTGGTAGTGGCTTTGGTAAGGCACATTTGGTTAAAATAATATTAGTAATAGGGGAGAAATATAATCCAATCTCCTTTTTTCCACAGGACCCCAGAATTTCACATTCTCCCGTTGTTATTCATCTAACAACAACTTGCATATTTTTAGTATTATACTATTGCATTTGGCCATTGCTCTACATTCCTCTCTTAATTCAGGCTTGTAAAAGATGCTTTTTGATTTCAGTACATGGGTCTCTCATATCCTTCAAAGCAACTAGCCACTTTATTATACTTACAGCTTTGAGGGGAGGGGATAAAAGCCAGGGAATATCATTTCTATGATTACATTTTTGGTCTGTGTATTTTAAGCTTTTCAAAAAGGTTAATCTTTTTTCTCACCCAACTGTCTGAAAGGATGCTTTTGTCTGATTTGTCCTAATAGGATGACATGAGTGAAAGGAACAGAGAAGATATTGTTAAAAAGGTATGACAGTATGATATCACGCTGTGTTAAATCTTTAACCTTTTGTCACTGATTGTACATCCTCCAAGATTGAAGGTTGATGCCTGGGTTGCACTCTCATAATTTGCTCTGCAGAAAAGTACAACCAGACCTCCCCAAGGACTAGCGGTTTAAAAAGCTTTGTGTCACACCTTCTTTATCTCAATAGGATTAAGTCAACTCTAACACATTTCAACCTACAACAGGCAATGTTGCATTTATATTATTTAATAAGATTTGCTATCCGCCTCATTTTTAAGAATACTGTCTATATTGGTATGAACATGCACTTCCTCCTTCCTTCTTGGGCACAGGAATAGAGGTGGGATCTCAGTGTGTTGTAAAGATCCACCTTTAGATTTGGGCTAGAAGATAGTAAAGCAATCTGTGGTCTTCTGAGGAGAAAATGACAAAACATGCCTTGTTTTGACACAGAACAAAGTGTACTCCCTTTCATACTTGAAGTGTGATATCAGATGCAAGATATCATGAGCTCATAACACCCTTTTCATTATTTTGATGAAACTTGACTTGCTGAGGATGCCCCTCAGGCAGCCATCACTTCTTTTTCTTTCTATGCCAAAGTGCAGAAGTGATGGTATGAATTTTGTTTATGTAGAAATTTACAGCTCTTTTGCAAGAAAATGAACTTTATCAATCAACAGGAATGTCCATTTCTGTTTTTTATTGCCCTCCATTTACTTCAAAGTTGAATTTGCAGTTGATGATTTTTTTTAAAAAAAATAGGAAGAATCTGATTTGAACATACCTAATATTCCTTCTTCCTCCTATCTGTTTTGAACTTGAAAAAAATATCTTGAGTTGATTTAGTAGTTAAAGCAGGGCTTTTCAACCTTTTCACCCATTGTACTATTTTTAGGATATGGCAGTATCTGAGTACCACCAGTCGCCTAGCAAGGTGTCAAAAACTTGATGACAAAAAAAAGGAAAAAAGTGATGAAGTACAGGTAGGCCTCTACTTACAACAGTTTGCTTAGTGACTGTTCGAAGTTACAATGGCACTGAAAAAAGTGCCCCCCAAGCCACAGCCAAGCAAGACAACTGCCTGCCCATCCAGCCGCGCTCTTTCTCCTGTCTGAGATTTTCATTGTTGTGAGCATTTCTGTTGAGGATTAGCAGCAGGGGTGGGGGGTGTTT
The DNA here is from genome assembly GCF_016545835.1 of Crotalus tigris. NCBI lineage: Eukaryota > Metazoa > Chordata > Lepidosauria > Squamata > Viperidae > Crotalus > Crotalus tigris. The sequence continues at coordinate 556,021 of NW_024097419.1, forward strand.
GGTTTTTATTCCCCCCCCCCCCCGTCTGCTGGGTGGTTGCAGCAGGTTTTGGTCACTTCACATGACCCTGGGACACTGTGACTGTCATAAATATGAATCAGTTGCCAAGCATCTGAATATAAATCACAAGACCCTGGAGATGCTGCAACATTCCAGCTGATCGGTGCTTCTTCTGGGCTTAGAAGCGCTAGGATCAGCACCGAGCTCCAGCTGGAGACTGGTGCTGATCCTGGCGCTTCCGCTGAGCCCTGACAGCCCTGCAGCTCCAGCCATCTCTGGCTCAGGCTTGTGCGGTGCTACCACCGGGTTCAGCTCATTCCCCTCCCCCGTTACCACTTTTCTAGGATGGTTGCGTACCACTACCAGGTGCCAATGTACCACAGGTAGCACTGATTGAAAAGCCTTGAGTTAAAGCACTAGGCTAGAAACCAGGGAATATTGAGTTAAAAGCCGAGGGGGCAGTACTGCAGGCCACTTTAGCTGACTGTGTTCAGCAGGTCAGCGGTTCAAATCTCACTGGCTCAAGGTTGACTCAGCCTTCCATCCTTCCGGGGTAGGTAAAATGAGGACCCAGATTGTTGGGGGCAATGTAAATATATATATACATTGCTTACTGGTGTACACCGCTTAGAGAGTGCTTGCACTTAAAGCGGTATATAAGTCTCAAATAAATAAATAAGGTTGTAGCCCATCTTAGGCATTAAAGCTGGCTGGGGGACTTTGGGCTAGTCACTCTCTCAGCTCAACTCACCTCACATGGCTATTGTTGTAGGGAAAATAGGAGGAAGAAGGAATATTAGGTATGTTCATCTGCTTGAATAATTATATAAAAAAATAAGGGTGGGCTTAAAAAAATCTTTAAAAAGTGTTTCAGATTAAGAACACCAGCATGTCCCCATTTAATTTTACCTTGATACTGCTTATCATTGTATGTATGTCTCATGAGAGTTTCTTTAATTTAACTATGACTTTCTGAAATTGGTAGGAAAGTCTCTCAGTCCAATACAATATAGACTGATCTTGTACATAGCTGAACTGGATATCATTGGATATCGTAATGTTACCAATGGAATTTTCTACATTGATTCAGAAATATATAATTTTAAATCCCATAAACAATTCCTACCTTTTATCAGGCTTTAAACTGCTCAAAATAGGCAGATTTTATTTAGAAATTTTGTAGATGGTTGATGAAACTGGAATAGAAGGAATATTCTAGATATGGAGTGGGTGAAGATATATACTTCTGTTTTTTATAATATCAGCAGAATAACTGAGGATAGAGAATTAAATCCAGACTAAGCTTTCCATGTTTAATTCTGATTGATATTTTTTCTAAAGTTCAACAGCAAAAGTATGAAATGCTGCTTTGACTGACTAGCTGAAGAGGTGCTTAAAAGATACCATCTTCTTTAATGCAAGTGCAAAGTTTATAGTTTTTCTAGCAAGAATAAATGAGTAGTTTACTTTCGTGTGCCTATGTTTGTGTGTTTGTGTTTTACTTCACAGATATGCTATTTTCTGGTGATAGTCTAACCTTATCCAATGTTGCTTAGTTTTTTTAAATGAAATAGCATCACCTTGGAGCTGCTACTTAATTGGGCAATGAGTTTGTTTAAACTCACCAAATAAATCTGTATATTGTATATTCATATTAATGAATGGTTTCTTTTGAGACTTGCTCCGCAACAAATATTTTGAAATTTTCAATTACAGTGTTAATGTATTGCATTACATAAAATTATATGCTTAAGGAAAATGAATCTAAAGACTCTGTGAAAACAAACCTGCAGCTGAATGGCACTATTTCTCTATTGCTTATGCCAACTACCATTATTTTTATGTTTAAAAAAATGGACCAGCAGCTACCATAAAACAAGCTGTCTACATTTAAAATGAATTTTCTCACTTGGAATAAAGTCAGTTGAACTGTAATTAGTTATCTGATTAACAGAAGTCTAAAATGAAAAGGCTATTTTGCTTTGGTTCCCCCAAGGTGCATTCACACTTTGCGTCAGCCACTGACTTTCAAGCAACAGTAAACTGGGTATACATTTAACTGTTGGAGCAGAACTCCAAAGTCATAAGTAATTATGAAGAGTTTTCCAGATTATTAGCTGTTTCAGGAGCTGCAGTCATTAGAGATGGAATAGTCCATTAGACATTTCTGTTCCTAGCTACTCTCCTGAATTGATTCTGATGGAAAACAGCCCACCGTTTTAATCAATACTGTAATTATTCTCATTGATGGATTGTTTTACAATCATTCCTATCGCTGATGCTCAGGAGGCATCAAGTCTGCCCACTGCATGGAATAATGCGCTACAAATATCTGATTCGAATCCAGACATTATTGAGGCTGGGATGACAAGCGTGAAATTAATAGTTCCACTTCATGTAAGACCTGCATTCTTCCTTTCAGAACGTAATTTGTTGCTGTTATGCATTCTAGAAACAATAAAGCTTCTTGCTGTTAGGCTTTTCTTCCCCTGTTTTGATTATCTAACGGCTTTTCTTTGGATTTTAGGCAGCATATTTTAAAAATATAAATCACTATGGTTATTTAGTTATTAGAAAAACCCTATCAATGGGGCAAAATTGAACCCAATATAAAGGATATATAAAATATTACAGTTGTAAGGATTAGACAGAAAAAGGGCAGGAGATCTCATGTACATGCATTTTCATTCTCCAACCTGAAGAACAATTATACATCATTTTATTTTAATGAAGGGATCTTGTTTTCTTTTGTTCATTTGTGTCCAATTCTTGGATACTACCAAGATAAGTCCTTGAATTTTTCTAGGTAAGCTTTTTCAGAAGTGGTTTGCCATTGCCACCTTCCTAGGGCTGTAAGATATTATTTATAAATATTTGTATAAGAGCAAAAAGTCTATGAGGAAAGACTCTTTGTATGTCGTTGTACATTACTGGCATGCATTTTCAGGGCTGTGAGAGTGGGAATTAGTGTACAGATTTTAAGCAGCAATCTACATTATTTTACTGAATTGTCGTGAAAAAAATTGCCTATGAAAATATGAAATGGAGTGATACTGCAGTGAGGAAATACATATCCTTGTGAAAATCTTAAATGTTGGATGGATTTGCTGATTCACTGCCAAACTATATTGGTCAATTTATTCTAGTCAGCCCTCTTTTTAAGAGAATCAGACTGACTTTATCAAATGGTGGGAAGAGAAAAAAATACTTGGATATGGGATTTAATCTTTGCCAGTTTGGGAACTGAGTGAGATTCCATACAATGTGCAGATTTTGGACCATTATTTCTTCCAACATTATTATTATTATTATTATTGTTGTTGTTGTTGTTGTTGTGGCTGCTGCTGCTGTTGCTGCTGCTGCTATTGTTTGTAGAATTTTCTTGTATGATATATAAAGTATGATGTATATGGATGTATTTTTCCTATATATACATCTTTATTACTACATATAATTTTTCCAATGATTTTTCCTCATAATGTGTTTTGTATACATTTTAGCACACATTTTTGTGTGTAGATCTTTTTTTTAATATTTACTTTTTTGGAGTTGCAGACTCCCAATTCAAAAGTCAGAAAAGGGCACATATTTGTCAGGTATTTATATTTCACATACTTATGTTTATAGAAAAACAGTAATTAGTTATAAATTTTGGAATGATAAATTTGAGGATAGGATCCAGCCATCCATATATTTGTTAATTTGTTATTTTGCTATATTTTTCTATGTTCACTTTACACTGTCTTTTAAAAAATAAAGAAAATGTGCCTATTTCAGTGTATAATTATGTTCCTGTGGAATGAAAGTTAAGAAATGTAAATTAACTAAGTTCATATGAAAAAGTGAATAAATTATTCCATTGCTGCTTTGCAACTATCAATACTTATGTTTTCTTTAAATATGATTTGATAAGGGCACAACGCAAGCATACATCATAAGTATGGCTTGTAAATGCTAATTAAAAATTCAGTGTAGTTTAAATACATTCCCTCTGTGGGGTTTCTACATATAATGAAAATTGTTTTAAAGACAAATCCAAGTGATTGGAATTATTTGAATAAAATGCTGTCATTAAATAAAATGTTTTCTTACTATTACATCTGAGGCTCAGGTGCATTTGGTGATGAATGAAAGGAAAATAAATGAAATTCAGAGGATCTGAGATGAAAGGCTTATTTAAATATACTCTATCAAAACAAATGAGCAAATGCTACGGTACATATCATTTAAATAAAATGTAGAAATCACTAGTCCATCTGTAATGTAAATTGTATATTTAAATGCGTTTGTAAATTGCCTGGTTTAAAAGCAACTAAACTTTGAGGAGTTAGTTTTTTATTGTTTTGCAACCATAGAATTTGACGATAAATAAATAAAGGCATCATTGTGCTGTTCATGGTACTTCACATGTTTCTGTAAAAATTAATTTCAATGCCAGAAACAATCATTCATATTGCCTTCAAATGCTTGCCTGAATGTGCATGAGCTTCCATTGGCTATTTCATATTTGAAGTACAGTATGCAGTGTTATATATAACTATTTTACACCACTTTTTATTTTATTATTTTAGTTTATCTCATATTATTTTATCTCATTTTATCTTATCTCATTTATATATCAATTTTAGAAACTGCTCATCTCCCTCACAGAGGGACTCTTGGCAATGTACAAGTAAAATATAGACATTTAAAAACTGTATATAAATATTATATTGGGAGGCAAAGATAGATTAAAAATCATTGTTAAAACTTCTACATTTTTTGTTTGTTCTGGCAATGGAGTGAAGGAGAAATAATAATGGAATTTCACATTATGGATCCTTTGGCTGACCTATTGGAAACCTTGCAGAATTACAGCATGTATGAATGTTGATTATAGTCTTGGCGCTGTACATGCTATTTTTAAATCCATAGATCATGCTGGTGAACAAACCTCTTTCTGTACATGACTTCTGTACATGAGAACCTACCAATAAAATTTATATAATTTATTTTCTAATTTAAAACCTTTCTAGTATAAATGACTGATCTACCTATTTAATAAATGATCACCTAAAATGTACAGAAATTGCTTTGGATAAAGAGAGTATAATTTTTAAATGAACTGAACTTCGTATACTTTTTTCTTTACAATGGCATTCTAAAACTTTTCTTATTCAAAGTGTCTGAACTATTTCAAGATATGAAAATATGTGCATGAAAACTGTCATACTTCACTAAATGCATTTTGGATTATTTCCAATTGAACCTTAATTGAGCTTTTCTTTTAACAATCAGTTGTAAGTGAATGGTTTTAATTGTATTCATTTCTAAAAATAGAAAACATCTAATTATGTTTTTTGGTGAGTAAAGAATTATATCTCAAATTTTATTCTATTAAGTAAATTCCTGAGTAAATGAAAATACCTTACTTTCTGGGCAACTCACAAAAGTTTACAGTTATATTAAACTTATGGAATATTATATATATCTTTGTTTTAATGAAAGGACAATCTCCATTTTGTAATCTCTGGAGTTTTCTGACCACAATTTCTAACAGTGTTAGAAAGATGCTTATGATAATTTAATAATTGTCCTGTCCCTGGCTTTCCTTTAAAGGGAGGAAAGAGAGAGAGGGGGGGAGGGAGGGGGGGGAGAGAAAAAGAGAAGGAGAATGAGAGAATAGAAAATTTTGGATGACGATGCAATTACTTTGCATCTTTGTTCTCCTTGATTCCCTTATGTTAAGTGCTATCAGAGTCTCCTGGAAGGTGCTCAACTGTGCATAAACTATATTTTGTTGAATAGACCACAATGGCTGATACACATGATATATTAAATCAAAGGTAAATAAAACCTTCTGTAGATTTGACATATTCCTAGTTTTGTTAAACAAGTCATTTCTTGGTTTCCTTAGGTAATAGCAAGCTTTAGTCTGCAATAATTTCATTCTAACTAGATGAAAGAAACAAGGATGGAATTTCTTTGAGCCAGACCAGGCTAGAATTTACTGCACTAGATCAGATAATAAGTCGCCTGGGAAAGCCAAGGAAAATCATCAAAACAATTAAAAAATGAAAATTAGAATATTTCGGACATGTGATGCAACACCCAGAAAAATACGGCATACTCCATTTAATCCTCCAGGGAAAGATTGAAGGAAAACAAGGTCCAGGCAGAAGAAGAACATCGTGGCTTCAAAATCTAAGGGACTGGTTTGGACAAAACTCAGTAGCACTTTTTCGTGTGGCTGCTGATAAAAACAGGATCGCCAACATGATTGCCGATGTCCGATAATGGATATGGCAGAAGAAGAAGAAGAAGAAGAAGAAGAAGAAGAAGAAGAAGAAGAAGAAGAAGAAGAAGAAGAAGAAGAAGAAGAAGAATGAAGAAGAAGGAATAATAATAGAAGAAGAAGAAGAAGAAGAAGAAGAAGAAGAAGAAGAAGAAGAAGAAGAAGAAGAAGAAGAAGAAGAAGAAGAAGAAGAAGAAGAAGAAGAAGAAGAAGAAGAAGAAGAAGAAGAAGAAGAAGAAGAAGAAGAAGAAGATCAGATTGTCTTTATGGATTGTCTTTTTGTACTATTTATTTGCTGACTTTTCCAGAAATACAGAAAATGGTCCATTGATCTGTCTCAGTTTTAACATAATCTACTCTGCTTTATTGCCATATAGTGTATGCTTTGTAATCACAGAGGTTTAATTTCATCTGTTTTATCTTATGGAACCAACTTTTTCCTCCTTATTATTGTAAGATAATTTCCAAACTGACTACGCTTCAGATCTTCCTGCTTACACTGCGAGTTGAAAAAAAAAAATCAAGGATATGCTTTCAAAAAGTGCCTTCATTTTACTTTATTTTGCTTTACTTTAGATGCTGCCCAATTCCAAGAAGACCCTGGGTAGCTCACAATTTTAAACAAAACAAAAAATATAATAAATACAAAATACAATATATGCAAGAATTGCTCAAGGCCTGAGAGAACAGCCTGGTTTTCATGGACCTCTGGAACATCATCAGGATGGGAGGTCCCTAGATTCATTTCAGATGACTAGCATCATGTCATAGAAAGTACAATGCCCTGGTATTGATAGATTGTATTATTTCATCTCATAAGGAGGACGCTGTGCCTGAAGGAAGTTCATGAACCCTCATAGGTACCCATCTTAAGACATGTATATTTAGAATAATTGAGAAACTAGAAAGTATTGGAATATTAAGACTGCTAGTTACTGCTAGATATTTTAGTAGTGTTTTTTCTTGCAAACAAAACTTTCTGCAATGCAACCTATCCTGCAGTACAATTCCCATCACTCCTTGTGCAGAGAACAATCAATCTCCTTAATTTGAAATAATTATCTCCATAGCCCTGCAGTGCTATGCTGCATTGAAAGTTTATTTGCAGCAGTAGACCCGATGGAAGAAGGCTGACTTAAACATGGTCTTCCCAATTCTTCCTCTGTCAGGGATGCTGTTTATGGACAGGAATAGCTCTTCACTGGAAAACTAGCCCGTTACCCTAAATTTGTCAAATAAGCAACTGCTATACTGCATTCTTAAGATCTTATAATGGGAATAATACCATACAGCTTTATTTAATGAAGTGTGACTTGGAATGGGTCTGCTATAAGGTAGAACTTCACTCCTTGTGTATATCTAATGTTTAGGCCCAGAAGCAGTTGTATATGCAGCTAAGAATAAATCTAATAGTCATCCAGTTTCTGTAAGAATGTGCAACAATAATAGCTCCCTGCACATTGCTAATATTTTTTCACAAATTTGAAGCTAATGTATTTGTAAGTCGCAATGTATTTGCAGCAATACATTGCACAATAGGCAAATAGTGAATTAATCAGATAGCATTGTTTTTCCTAGAAACTGGATGAGGAATTGTTATGTTGGACAATATTTTTAAAAGTTAAATAGAAAGAGGTCAAGCAAGGCAGAGTTATAGCAAATAGGATGGATCAAAGATGAAATAAATTTGCAAAATAGAAATTTGGAGAGGTTACTGAGCTATTTGTTTCCTGGTTCTGGATTGGATCTGTTTGATCCCAATAGGAAGACCTATTTACATTATTATTATTATTATTATTATTATTATTATTATTATTATTATTATTATTATTATTATTATTATTATTATTATTATGGATCATCGCACAGTCAGCCAGATGTTCAGACTGGATTTGGCATTTTGTCTACCTATTGAGTCCTTACCCAGGACCTGGGATAGGCAGATGTGGATGTTTGATGGTATTACAGGTGTCGTCGCAGGATGGAAGCAGTTCCTAATAAGGCCGCCTTTTGCAATTGACTAATAGCGAATTTGTCAATGCCGATGGTGTTCAAGTAGTGCTCCAGTTGTTTTGGGATTGCACCCAGGGAGCCTATGACTATTGGTACTACCCTTGCTTGCTTTTGCCACAGTCTTTCTATTTCTATTTGTAGGTCTTTGTATTTTGTTATCTTCTCCAGTTCTTTCTCTTCTATTCTGCTGTCTCCAGGCACTGCCACGTCCACTATCCAGACTTTTTTGTCTTTCTTATCGACAATTGTTAAGTCTGGGGTGTTATGTTGCAGGTGCTTGTCTGTTTGAATTCTGAAGTCCCAGAGCAGTTTAATTTTATCATTTTCTATGACTTTCTCTATTTTATGATCCCACCAGTTTTTGCTTACAGGCAAATGATATTTTTTGCAGATCTTCCAATGCACCATTGTTGCTACTTTGTCATGCCACTGCTTGTAATCAGTCTGTGCAATCTTCTTGCAACAGCTTACCAAGTGGTCCACTGTTTCTTCAGCTTCTTTGCATAGGCGGCACTTACTGTCTGTTGCTGTCTTCTCAATTTTGACTTTGTATGCATTTGTCCTTAAGGCTTGGTCTTGTGCAGCCAGAATTAGTCCCTCGGTCTCTTTCTTCAATTTTCCTGCTCTTAGCCATTGCCAGGTTTTATTATTATCTGCTTTCCCAGCTATTTTTTTCATGTATTGGCCATGTAGTGCTTTGTCTTCCCATGCCTCTATTCTGTTCTTCATTTGGTCTTTCTTGTAGGCCACTTTGGTCTCTCCAGTAGTTAGTAAGCCTTCCTGATATACTAATTTCAGTGCATCTTCATCATTGTTCTTCAGATATTCTTCCAAAGCCATTTTTTCTTCTTCAACCATCTGATGTACTTGTAGCATTCCACGCCCACCTATTTGCCTTGGTAGATAAAGTCTATCAATGTCACTGCGTGGATGAAGGGCATGATTCATTGTCATTATTTTTCTGGTCTGCCTATCCATTGCTTTTAGTTCTGCTTGAGTCCAGTCCACTATTCCAGCTGTGTACCTAATGACTGGGATTGCCCAGGTGTTGATTGCCTTTATGGTATTTCCTCCATTGAGTTTGGACTTTAAGATCTTCTTCACTCTCTTGATGTATTCACTTCTAATCTTTTTCTTGACTTCAGTGTGCTTGATGTTGTCAGCTTGAAGGATACCCAAGTATTTGTAGTACTCTTCCTCATCCAGATTCTTAATGTTATTTTCGTGGGGCATCTTGATTCCTTCAGTTTTCACTATTTTTCCTTGTTTGATAGTAAGTGTGGCACATTTGTCCAAGCCAAACTCCATTACAATATCTTGGCTATATATACGGACAGTGTTGAGCAGCGATTCTATTTCAGATGATGTTTTTCCATACAGCTTCAGATCATCCATGTAAAGGAGGTGGGATAGTCTGGCAGATGTTTTTGATGTTTGATAGCCATGTCCTGAGTTATTCAGTATTGTTGACAGAGGAAACAGTGCAATAACAAATAGTAATGGTGATAATGAATCTCCTTGAAATATCCCTCTCTTGATATTAACCTCTCCCAGCTTCTCACCATTGATCTGCAACTGTGTCTTCCATTGTGCCATCGATCTTTGCACAAATTTTCTGATGTTTCTACTGACTCCTGTTATTTCTAGGCACTTGATTATCCAATCATGTGGCAGAGAGTCAAATGCCTTTTTGTAGTCAATCCATGCCACATTCAGGTTGGTCTTCCTTCTCTTGCAGTTTTCCAAGATCATTTTGTCTATTAGGAGTTGATCTTTTGTTCCTCTGCTATTGGGGCGGTTTCCTTTCTGCTCAGGTGGAAAGAGATTGTTTTCAACTAGATGCTGTTGTACTGCATCAGCTACCACACCAGTTAGTAATTTGAAAGTTGTTGGTAAGCAGGTAATTGGCCTGTAGTTACCTGGTGTTGCCCCTTTTGCTGGATTTTTCATTATTAGGTAGGTTTTCCCAGTTGTTAGCCACTTTTCAATTTCTCCTCCTTGTAGTATATTGTTGAACTGCTTGGCAATGAGTGGGTGTATAACAGTTAGATGTTTCAACCAAAACCCATGCAGTTCATCTTCACCTGGTGCTGACCAATTTTTGATTTTCTTTGCTCTTTTTTCTACCATTTTTGTTGTTATTACTAGTTCTTTCATTTCAACTTCTGTTTTATTTGCATCCACCTCTTTTAACCAAGCCGCATCCTTGTTGTATTTCTTTGGGTTATCCCATATCTGCTTCCAGAACTGCACTGTTTCTTCCTTGTCAGGTACTGACTGATTCCTTGCAGTTTCTCCATTGATGGATTGGTAGAAACGTTTCTGATTGGATTGAAATTGGAGGTTCTGCCTATAGTTTGCAATTCGAGCTTCATATCTACTGATTTTCCTGGCTATAGCTGTTATTTGTTGCTTTATTATTTCCAGTGCTTCCTTGATCTTCCTTGTTTCTAAGTGGTATTTCTTGATTAGGTATTCTTTGGTCTTCTTGTTCTTCAGCTTCTTTTCTTTCATCTGTTCTAGCTTGCTTGCATGTGATCTTAACTTGCTGATCTTATTTTCTAGTCTAACCTTCCATTTTTCTGGTGCACTGTTTGTTTGTTTTTCTTCTTTGTTGATTTTGCATCCCAGGTATTCTGTTATAACTGCAGCTGTGCTGTACATTAGTTGGTTTGTTTCTTGCAGTGAATTGGTGCTTATACTTGCTATTGCAGTATTTGCATCTTTTAATGCTTGTGCTAGCTGTTTCTTTGGAACAAGCTTCAATGCAGGCAGCCTTATTCTGTTGTTTTTGTGCTGTTCTAGATGCTCAGTTATTCTTTGTTTCAATTCTTTTATTTCTTTAGTTAGAGGGTTTTGTTCTTCCTGAGGTAGAGGTGCCTGGTTTCCAAATGAGAACAGTTGTATATCTCTGCTAGATTCCTTCACTGCCAACTCTCCCTGGTTTGCCTCTACATTCTGAATTACTTCTGGTAAGGCTTTGATTTCTTTGCCCTGGTAAATCTTTGCAGTTCGTCCAATTCTGTTTCTGTAATACTTTATTTCGTATTATAAATCGGCGTTGATCTACTAGTCTCTGTTCTGTTATTTCTGATTCTGGATGTTGTTCTTTCCAGAACTGGTGCATTCGTTTTAGATATCCTCTTCTTGTTGGACTTGATCTGTAGTAACAGATCATTATTTCTTTGTTTTCCATCACTGTGTATCTGCGACGGGTAAACACCTTTTCTTCCAGTAGTTCTGCAGCTGCTGGCCCTGGTTGCTCAGCCAACAGTCCTGAGTCCTGTAACCCATTTTTCACCAGATATCCAGGAACTCCAATATCTAGCGCGGACCTTGTTAACCCGGGCGACATCCGAGCCGGTATGGCATTCTGAAATTTACGTCTCACCATATTTTTTATGGGAGAGACACTCTTTGTCTGACTCCTCTGATGAGACCTGTCCAGTATGGTTGAACCTCTGGCATAGCTCTCATCTTCCTCAGAGTACACAAGCCCCACAACCACGTCAAGGTAGTGCCTCACTGGGGGTTTATTATTATTATTATTTATTATTATTATTATTATTATTATTATTATTGATCATCACACAGTCAGCCAGATGTTCAGACTGGATTTGGCATTTTGTCTACCTATCGAGTCCTTACCCAGGACCTGGGATAGGCAGATGTGGATGTTTGATGGTATTACAGATCGTCGCAGGATGGAAGCAGTTCCTAATAAGGTCGCCTTTCAATTGACTAATACGAATTTGTCAATTATTATTATTATTATTATTATTATTATTATTATTATTATTATTATTATTATGGATCATCGCACAGTCAGCCAGATGTTCAGACTGGATTTGGCATTTTGTCTACCTATCGAGTCCTTACCCAGGACCTGGGATAGGCAGATGTGGATGTTTGATGGTATTACAGATATCGTCGCAGGATGGAAGCAGTTCCTAGTAAGGCCGCCTTTTGCAATTGACTAATAGCGAATTTGTCAATGCCAATGGTGTTCAAGTGGTGCTCCAGTTGTTTTGGGATTGCACCCAAGGCGCTACTTGCTTGACAGTCTTTCTGTAGGTATTTTGTTGTTCTTTTGTTCTTTCCAGAACTGGTGCATTCGTTTTAGATATCCTCTTCTTGTTGGACTTGATCTGTAGTAACAGATCATTATTTCTTTGTTTTCCATCACTGTGTATCTGCGACGGGTAAACACCTTTTCTTCCAGTAATTCTGCAGCTGCTGGCCCTGGTTGCTCAGCCAACAGTCCTGAGTCCTGTAACCCATTTTTCACCAGATATCCAGGAACTCCAATATCTAGCGCGGACCTTGTTAACCCGGGCGACATCCAAGCTGGTATGGCATTCTGTAATTTACGCCTCACCATATTTTTTATGGGAGAGACACTCTTTGTCTGACTCCTGTGATGAGACCTGTCTAGTATGGTTGAACCTCTGGCATAGCTCTCATCTTCCTCAGAGTACCACAAGCCCCACAACCATATCAAGGTAGTGCCTCACTGGGGGTGGTAGTGCCTCACTGGCGGTTTATTATTATTATTATTATTATTATTATTACTGTTGTTGTTGTTGTAATGTTTCCTTACCAATTGACTTTGCTCACATAATGATCCATGACTAATATGCAAGCCAGTACATATTATCTTTTATGGAATAAGACAGCTACAATTTACAGTATAGCTTAAATAAAAGACAACAATTAATAGAAAATCTACTAATTCTCAAAAGCTTGAGTGGTTTTTGATGTTCAGTCCCTGGGATCATTTATTGAAATAAGAGTCACATAATTTGCATTTTTCTCCATTATTAATTGTGCTCTGGAGAAAACAAAAATCCATGAAAACAATTCCTTTTTGTTTGTGCACTTGTTTTTATATTGTGAACACCTTTTAAGGCATTGGTTTGGTAAACTAATGAGTTCTATTTCACCGGTCACCTACTTGGAAGGAAGCCATCTCTCTTTAAAAGGCCACTGCTCTTTTGCATAGATTAATTCATTTAAATGCAAATTAGATCCTCCCTATTGTCTACCATTAAGGCTAGAAATCAGTTGGGTCTATTAAAAATTGACTAACTAGTAGACTTTTTAATGGATGCAAGTATTTTGTTTTTCTAATTTGCAAACCAAATATAGGTGAATTTGCCCATCTATTTCAAGCCTGTTGAGATTAAAGTTATCCCAAACACTAAAAAAGTTATAGGCTTCAGCGAAATCTAGATATTATCTAGAAATATGAATTATATTTATGTTTGTAGTTTTCTATAAGAAATATAATAGATATGTAAAACAGTAGACATTAAGACCAGATGTTCAGATTAATATACTTTTTAAAAGCATCATTTAAAATTTCCCTCCAATTATGGAAATACATTTTGATTGGCCATTTAGTATCAGAACAATAGTGTTTATCCAACCTGTTCACTGGAGGTTCATTCATTTTGTGGAAGATACCCTGAATTTTATTGATTCCTCTTTTGCTGTGTACCCCTGAATCTCTGGCTCTCTGGGAGACAGCCCACAATTTCATGAATGTAGTAAATTCAGTAAAGAGGAAATCACAAAAACTATCCCTTTTGCTTGGCATAAGACCCTTGTGAGTCAATTTTTTTTTATAAATAGGAGGACAATGTGGAATATAAAATATAAATCTTGGAAAGTCTTGGATTTTATGATGAGGCATGTTATGAATTAATACTTATGAATAATACTTGTAGCCACTGGACATTTTGTTTGCAGTATATGAAAAAATTGCAGAGCTGGTGCAGAGTAGACAAGAATTGCCAGAGGCACACATCTGTTTGTGCAGTTCGAGTTCAGTAGTTTAAGGAATGAAGTATCACCTCATTATAGAACTGCCATGTATGAGTGAATTTGTGGAGTTTGCCCTCCTCACAGTAAGACAGTTTTAATCTTCTCGCAACCCACAGTGGCAGCAGGGAGCTGAAATGTTAAACTTATCAGGCCTCATCTGTACCATCACTTACTGAGTTAAGCCCTAGCCATCTATTACTCTGTCATTTCTTTGTTCCTGAGGTGGCTGTATGTAGAGAATGAATACTGAAATGTACAAGATATCCTTAAGACTTCAAAGTAATAGACTTAAAAAGTGTGATTGCAAAGCAGTCTATAAGCATGATGTTTAAGCAGCATCCCTGTCCACAACAGAGAAAATGCTGTGCTTATCATCAAGCATATGTGATTGCTTCTGTTCAGACAAGTCTGAGGAAAATGGGGCAGAAAAATGTCATGATGAAAAGGCATTTTTAATAGACGTTTTGGTGAACCCATCAGTTTGCATACTCAGAGAAGTTCATGAAAGGAAGGTACCCAACAGAAAACCTGTTTGAAGTATTAGCAGGAGGTTGTTAATTCTTCATTCTGGGAATTTAGAATAAGGCCTCAAAATGTTACTAGTTAGTCTCTCTAGGCTTGTGCACCTTCTCTGATATCTCATTTAGCATGATCCCCAGGACTTTTGATGTAGCCGTCCAGTCTGATATTTCATGCTGAGACTTTGTTTATGCCCATGACGATGGCTACTCCAGAGATCTATGTTCCCACCCAGTTTCTGCTTTGTGTCCTGAGAGTTATACAGGATTCTTACCTCATTCATCTAACATTTTATATTCATGTGTATTCTTACATGTTAAGTACAAATAATTGACAACTTAATTTATTACTTTAGGCAACATTTTAAAAAGCAAATACTTAAATATTTTATTACTCATGTATAACAACTATCATTTGACTTTTAAAAATCTGGAATAAGTTTTTTTTTGTTCAGCCGATTTGCCATTGTTTGGGTTGGGAATGGGAGGGTTGGAGAAGATATATTCATTTTCTGCTTATTTTGATTGATTGCAAAATTAACTGATATAATACGATGGGTACATGTTTGTTAGCATCATTGTAAGATACCCATTATTCATCATCTTTCTCTCAGAAACTGAAAAGAACTACAACTTGAATAATGAGCTCTGGCTGTTTTCTTTGTATGCCAGCTATTTCCTATTAATTTTCAAGCTCCATCTCCTTCTTAGTTTAACAAAAATGTATTTTAAAAGCATGGTGATATATGTGGATGTATGTCTGCATGTGCACCAAAGTGTAAGGTCTGTAGCTGTAGTTATGGAAAGAAACTTAAATATGAGACTTCTTAAAATTCACAACTTATAAATGTGTTACACAAAAGCATGAAGATTGGCTGTGATCCCTTTAGTAATTAATATTAAAATCTTAAGTATTACATATGAAATATTCCATTACAGCAGAGTAACATTTAAAAATATTTACTTTTAACAATTTGGTCAAATTTAATAGCATGGTCACTTCTCATTAGCAATAGTGGTAAGCAAACCCAGTCTGCATTGACAGCACTTTATTATGGTTGATCACACAGTAAGCCAGATGTTTAGATGGATTTGCCATTTTTATCCATCAATTGAATCCTTCTCAAGGATCTGGGAAAAACAGAGGTTATTGTTGGATGGTATCAAAGATATTGCTGCAGAATGTAAGCTATTCCAAGTAAAGCTGCCTTTTACAATTGATTGATAGTGATTTGCCAGTGCTAATGGTGTTCAAGTGGTACTCCAGATGTTTTGGGATTGCACCCAAGGGGCCTATTACTATTGGTCTTTGTTTTCAGTCTTCATACATTTGTGATAGATAAACAACTTTTCTTCCAGTAGTCCTGCGGCTTCTGGATTTGATTGCTCAACTAACAGTCCTCGGTCCGGTAGCCTATTTGTCACCAAATGTCCAGGAAATCCAACACCTAACATGGTCCTTCTTGATCCAGACAATAACTGATCCACTGTGGATTTCTGTAGATTAGGTCTCACTGTATGGTTTATGGGAGAGACATTCTTTGTTTGACTCCTCTGATTAGACCTGTCTGGTACTGTTGAATCTTTGGCCTAGCTCTCATTCTCCTCAGAGCAGGCAAGCATCACAGTCAGTTTTATTATTGTAAGAATTAATATTTATTCAATTTGTAATAGCCATCCATCTTCAACCAGTGACTCAGGACAGCCAACAACCATAAAACCAGTTAGCCAGTTAAAACACAATATAAAAATAGGAAAAAAAATATTTAAATACAAATAGCCAAGATATATTACAATCCATAGGTCTCAACATAATTTGGAAATGGGGTCCTGCACACAATTTGGGATCTCAGAGCCAAGCACATAACAAATCTCCGAGGCCTTCCAAAAGGCCATGGCCCTTCTAATCCTATTATTGGTGTATTATCAACTTTAATACCTATCCTTATCAGTTATAACAAGAATCTTAAATTTTATTTCTAAATGTTATTAAAAATAATCTTTATGTAGAGAATTTAAATTTGATTTCTCAGGTTTTGTTTTTTTAGCAATCTGCTTTTGCTTTGTAGCAACAGTTTATATAAAGGAAAAAAATAGCACCTCGTATCCATAGGTTTATGAGAAACTAAAAAAATAGTCCGAATGGAAGACTGAATAATATTAGACTCATAGTCTGTAGGACTTGATATTACACATGACCTAAGGAAAAGGCAGCTTCTTTCACAAAAAGCAGGTATCTCAGATGGCAAAGGCTCTGAATTACTTCCCTATCCTTCTAAAATATAGGCATAGCAACTGTCCTGTTTAATAACCTTTCAGAGTTGTGACAATGCTGAAAAATAACCACTCTTCATGTTTATGACCATCACAGTTTCCCATTGTCATGTGATCACCATGTGTCCATTTTATAAACAACTTCTAAGAAACAGTCAATGGAAAAGCCAACAGTAAAATCACAAGTTTCAGTCATGTGATATCTTACTTAATGATCTCTGATAACTCACTCTATGAGTGAATAGGAAGTACGATCATAAGTCTGTCATGGTCATCTGATATTATGCTTAGTGACTACTTTTCTGGTCCCAATTGTGGTTGTTAAGTGAGGACTACCTATTTTGCTAAGTTGAACAACTGTGAGAGCAGGTGGGCTTATTATTATTATTATTATTATTTCATATTCTTATAAATAAAATAAGTAAATTCTAATTAAAATATTGTGAGACAAATCTTACTAGAGAAGTCATATTGTATAACATGTTCTTTTAAAGTTACCGATTAATAATTTTAAAGATATAATTTTGTAATAGTAGCTTTGCTACTAGGATTCATTATCATTTAACTTATCCCTAAAACAAATGATGTGCTTTTATTAGTTAGAAATCTCTTCTGGGTAATACTTCAATCTCAGCATATACTATACTTGCAAATGGTTAAAAGCAAGCTTTGCAAGTTCCCAGATTCTAAACATTTTTCTAGCCTCTAGAATTGGCTTCCTTTTCTTAAGAACAAACACTTGTAGAGAGAAAAGTGAAAAAAGAACAGAGATTAATTACCTTTTGCTAGTTAGTGCAGGGCAACTGAATTTCTTTTCTGCATTTCCTATAAGAAATGGTAGCTTATATTACAAAAGTAGAAAGTTTAAAATATTCCTCCTTACCTGGGATCTGTTAATTATTTCAGTTTAATAACTTTTCATGTGCGTATACATTTTTTCAAATATGTGAGAATATATCAGTAGCTGAAATGCCCACCATTGTGACACAGTGCATAGGAGAAGTCAATTCTTTCTGTCCTTGACAAAAGGATAAGGAGTGCCAATAAATAAATAAATAAAACCAATCTAGAAGTGCAAGTAAATGGCCTGCCGTGCCCAGACAGGGAAGTTTTAGGAGAACATTATTCAAAGAGATAAGCAAGTGTAAAGCCTAATAAACATTTCTGTCATGCAGAGTTTTTAGGTTGAGAGAATAGAATGTCAATCATGTGGCCCCTGATTCTGCTGAAGCTAAACATTCTCTTTCATTTATTGCTAAGCTATCTTCTGTCTCTGAAATATTTTTGAATAGCTGCATTTCACTTGAAGGCAGAGTAAAATAGTGACATAAGGATATGTGTGATAGGTAGATCTTTCTTTTGAGGACTTTTTTTTGATATAGCTTTCATTTCCCTTTCCCACTGTTTTTGAGTTCTATGCTCTGCAGATTAATGGACATAGTTAGGACAAAATGTATGTATGCAAAACATAACTCGAACAGCTTCCTTGCGTGCTTTTTTTAATCACATTTATAAACCACCCAACTCGTAGTGACTCTGCATGGCATACAATTTAAAAATATTCCATAAAGAAAAGACAAAAAAGGGACTAAACACTGATGTATTAATAAAATTGTACTTGAGAAGATATAATTCATAATCATGCTATGTCTTCAAGGCTGATCTAGGGAGGGCAGAATAAGGCAACTCAGACCTCTGGAAGTATATTTTGCAACCCCTGCTCTCTTTTTGCCCTTTCCACTTGGAATGCCCTTATTGTTTATGTTATCCCCTCTTGAAAACATCAGTTTTCCCAGTTGCAATGTATGGCTGTGAAAGTTGGACCATAAGAAAGGCTGAGCGCCAAAGAATTGAGGCCTTTGAACTATGGTGCTGGAGAAGACTCCTGCGAATCCCGTGGACTGCAAGGCGTTCAAACCTGTCAGTCCTAGAAGAGATCAACCCCGACTGCTCTTTAGAAGGCCAGATCCTGAAGTTGAAACTCAAATACTTTGGCCACCTAATGAGAAGGAAGGACTCACTGGAGAAGGGCCTAATCCTGGGAAAGATTGAGGGCAATAGAAAAAGAGGACGACAGAGAATGAGATGGCTGGATGGAGTCACTGAAGCAGTAGGTGTGAACTTAAATGGACTCCAGAAGATGGTAGAGGACAGGAAGACCTGGAGGAACATTGTCCATGGGGTCGCGATGGGTCGGACACGACTTCGCAATTAACAACAACAACCCCCTCTTCTTTCTTTAAGATCTCTTCTCAATATTGAACTGTTATAAAGTCATTGGCATTACCACCAAATTTTCACCCTTAGAACAGTTCCATCTGCAGCTATTCATCCTGTGATATTATTGGGGCCGATTCAGAAGAAAAAGTTTCCAGCAAAATTGTCTTATGTTGGTGGACCAAACCATCTAAATTGCCAGGTGGGAGAGATCGACACTGCATAAGTATCACTGGCATAGAGGTGGGTAACTCTGGTCCCTTTACTGACCTGTGGACTTATTAATAATTGGAAAAGAGCTGGAAGGGACCTTGGAGGTCTTCTAGTTGAGCCCCCTGCTCAAGCAGGAGGTCCTATACCATTTCAGACAAGAGACTATCCAGTCTCTTCTTAAAAGTCTACAGGGATGAAGCACTCACAACATCAGAAGGCAAAAGCTGTGCCACTGCTTAATTATTGTCACTGTTAGACTCCTAGATTTCTCTCTCTCTCTCCCTCCCTCCCTCTCCCTCTCCCTCTCTCTCTCCCTCTCCCTCTCCCATGATAATGATAATCCTACTGTAAAGTGTATATTTTAAATGAAATAGTAGAATAAAGTAAAAGAATGCTTAAGATCATCCAAAGTATACTAGAATCCTACATGAAAAGCAGGGAATAAGGAAAAGGAGAAAAAAGGTGGACATTCCAGTTGCATTGCTGGAGAGAACATCATCTACTAGCATAGATTGGAGACTCTGGGCTGAGGAAGAAAACCAGATGGATAAACCTAGAGCAACTTGTGAAAACATGGAAATACTAGGAGGATGAACCTTGTGCATGCAGAGATTCTGAACTGGACAGTGGAACTTTATGAGTTTGTGGCTTTGGGAGAAAACTCAGGGGTTCCACTATCTGTAATTGTAATAAGGAGGGGAAGAAGAAGCCATAATAAAATACAAAATGAAGGAAAGAGACTTCAGATAGAGGAAAATAAATAGATTAAGAGTTGATTTCTTATATTAAATTTTCTTGTATTATCCTCTAATGTATAGAAGTACACACTGGTTTTGTAAATAATATTTTGAATTGTGTATTTATTAAAACATGGGGCCCAACCCCCAATCTATAGACTGGTACCCATCTGCAGCATGCCAGAAACTGGTCCCCATCTGTGGGATGCAGGCAACAAATGAAACCACGTCCCCCTCCTGTCTGTGGAAAAAACCTCCCTTCATGGAACTGGTCCATGGTGCCCAAAAGGTTGGTGGCCTCTGTGTTAGATCACACTGTTTTATTAGCATAAGTATTGTATGTCCAGAATAAAATCTATAATTTGTTTAAACACTGTCTTTGTGTATGAGTATGAGTCTGTATCAACAACTTTCCTGACCCACCCTCTGACAATCTAAATTAGAACAAAAACATAGTAACATGGATTGAATTTACTGCGGCAAATAATCTTACTTGGTGATTTATACCTGTATATCTTTACTGTGGTTCATATTTGTGTTTAGCTTAGAGATTAATAACAACGTGTAATCTTTTAAAACAATATAATAAATTTAGTTATTCATAATTAATGACATACTGGAAAACTATTATCTCTGTGAGATAATAAATTCAAATGGATCAGAGTGGGACAACTGCCACAAGATAAATAAAGATGACTAGTGTGCACCTAGCTACCATAAATAACTTTAAGTCTCCAAGACCAGAATGGCCACATCTGAGAAGAATTGTGTCATCCTGAAGCTCCTTTCTATCATCTTTGAGAAATCGTAGAGGATAGTTATATTTCCAGAGGATGAGAAGGATCAATACTGTTCAGAAAGGGAAAAAAAGAAAGAAAGAAAACCCAGGTATATATAGACCAGTTATTTTGATGGAGGAAAAGCCCTAGTTTTGCTTGGTATTAATGTTGCTGATATTAAGTAATTGGGTTGTGACCTTTTAGAAAATAAGGACTACTTTGCAAAACTCACTATGGATTTATCAAGAACAAATCACGCAAACCAATCTGATTTATTGTTTCTGTCCTATGTTCCTATGATCTCCTGAAATCAGACCTTTTGTTTGACTTCTGGATATGTTTCTGGTGTTTATCCTATTAATCTGCTTTTAAAGTTGGGATGATTCTGGAAAAGATAATCAAGCAACAAATCGGCGAACACCTAGAGGCAAAAAAAGTGTCAAGCCCCGTGGGCTTGCCCCTAACCATGAGGTTGAGGGGCAATGGTGTATCTGGAGTGACGGCGGAGGCTGGTGGCGACAGCTGGAGCCTAAACCCTGAGGGCAGGGGCCGGCTATTCTGAGCTTCGCGCTCACGATCATTGTTCCAGATGCTGGTTAAGTGGGTAGGGGCAGGCCCAGTTGGGATCCGTCTATTTAGAGCGCTGGGAGGCAATTGCTCCCAGCGCTGGCTTTGTTTGCAACTGCTTTGAGCTTGCAAGCCAGAGTGTACCCGAATAAACCTGGTTTCCTTTGATCCCAACGTCCTGTTTTCTTTTGGGCTTAGGTCTGTGGTTGGGATCTCTGACACAAAGTCATTACCAAAAGCCAACATGGGTTTGTCCAAAACAGATCATGCCAGACAAATCTTACTGCATTCTTTGACAAGGTGATAAAATTAGTCCACCAGAGGAATGCTGTTGATATCATTTACTTGGACTTCAGTAAGGCATTTGATAAAATAGACCACAACCTACTAGTAAATAAGATAGAAAAAAATGTGGTTTTGACAGCATCACCACCAGATAGATTCATAACTGACTGACCAACCACACTCAACGTGTAGTCCTCAATAGAACTCCATTTACATTGAGGGAAGTATGCAGTGGGGTACTGCAGGGGTCTGTTTTAGGCCCAGTACTATTCAACATCTTCATCAATGAGGGGATACATGGGGAACTCATCAAATTTGCACTTGATACCAAACTGGCAGGAATAGCTAACACTCCAGAAGATAGGCTTAAGATACAGAAGGATCTTGACAGACTTGAACACGGTGAAAAAAGTAAAGTTCTACATTTAGGCAAGAAAAACCAAATGCCTTTGTCTCAGCTACTGGTGAAAGATTTATAACATGTTAATAAAACCTCTTACTTTCCATTTGCATCAATTTTAAGATTAAGTGTTCTTGCATTGATTCATATTTTGGAATAATTAATCCACTTAATCATATATAAATTGAGATAGATTGAACAGGGATACACTCTTTTTTCCCTATTTCCCCTTTTCTTACATTTGTTGACGAAATTAGACTTCTATATTGTCCCACAGTAATTTTGAAAAACAAAATAGGAATTTACTGTATCCCCATGGATTTTTGGGAAAGAGACACAATTTTATATAGCATGAGGTATACAATTGTTGATACAATATGAATAATTTATTTCAGGTATGCATAATTTTGTGCCCTCTGGATATTTGGAAGGTTAACTCCTTTGCCATTGTCCATTCTCACTGGCCATATTAGTTGAGTTTGATAGTAGCTGAAGCTGAAAGAATTTGGAAAGCAGCAGTTTGCTTATCTCTGATGTATCCTTTTCTATTTTACACTCGCTAAGTTCAGAATCCTGCAGATACTAGTTGAAAACTGAATTATATTTCCTTTCCATTATATTCTTTATTGCAAGACCAATTTAGACCTTTTTGTACTAATACATTATGAATCATTGTGTCCTATGGAATCTGGAGATGACAATATCTCTTACGGTAGATTGCAGTCACAATCCTATGCTTCTAAAAGTCCTGGGTAAACGAAAAGGTGACATTGAACAGCTGAGGATGAGTGCCTTGGTAGTGTTGTAATGATTTCCTATATACAATCATGCACTGAACAACCTTTGAAACAGTGCTGAGCTGACTGTCTATTATGGAAAGACCGTGCTTTGCTGCTGTGTTTTATGTCTCTGTCTGGCTATTGGATGATCTGAATTGTGTAGTAACTGCTGATTCACTCCTTATCTTTTCCATACTTCTTCCTTAATTGATTTTAATGAAGGGAGATGCTGACAAACTCAGCTCTTTACCAGCTTTATGAGACCATCACAGAGAGCAACATTGTTATCTCCAGTCTTTAATTAGAAAATATATCCACAAAACTACCTGTTCAAAGAAGATCACCATTCTAACGAGTGCCCTTTATGCTGACAAAGTAGAATCAGTGATCTAAAAAACATTTTATAGAATAGAATAGAACAGAACAGAATAGAAGGGACCTTGGAGGTCTTCTAGTTCCATCCCGCTGCTGAAGCAGGAGAACCTCTACTATTTTATACAAGTCACTGTTTAATGTCTCCTTAAAAACCTCCAGTGATGAAGTGCCCACAATTTCTGGAGGCAAGCTGTTACACTGGTTAGTTGTCCTCACTGTTAGGAAGTTTCTCCTTAATTCCAGGTTGCTTCTCTCTTTGGTCAGTTTCCAATCATTGTTTCCTGTCCTGCCCTCTGATGTTTTGGAGAATAATTTTAATCCCCCCTCTTCTTTGTGGCAGCCCTTCAAATACTGGAATACTGCTATCATGTCGCCCTTGTTTCTTCTTTTCTTTAGACTAGCCAAAGCCAAATCCTGCAGCCGTTCTTTGTATGGTTTAGTCTCCAGGATCATTTTAGTTGCTCTTCTCTGAACTTTTTCCAACATCTCAACAACTTTTTTGTAGTATGGTGACCAAAATTGGTTGCAGTATTCCAGGTGTGGTTTTACTAGGATTTTATAAAACAGTACTAATGCTTTGTGTGATCTTGATTCTATGTGTCTGTTTATACAACCCAGGATTGTATTAGCTTGTTTTGGCTGCTGACTCATATTCAAGTGATCATTCACTAGGACTGCAAGGTCCCTCTCAAAGTTACTATTTTTGAGCCATACCTTTGATTTTTCCTGCCTAAATGTAAAACTTTGCTTTTCTCCACATTATAATTCATTTTGTTGGATAGGGCCCATTGTTCAAGTTTCTTAAGATCTTTTTGGATCCTGAGCTTGTCTTTTGGGGTGTTGGCTATTCCTGCCAGTTTAGTGTCATCTACAAATTTGATGAGTTTCCCTTCTATTCCATCATCTAAATCATTTATGAGGATATTGAAAAATACTGGGCCTAAGATGGAGCCTTGTGGGACTACACTGCTTACTTCTTTCCATGTGGATGTAGTACCATTGAGGACTACTTGTTGAGTATGGTTTGTCAACCATCTACAAATCCATCTAGTGATGATTTTGTCTATCCCACCTTTTTCTAGCTTACTAAGCAACAGGTTGTGGTTTACTTTGTCAAAATCTAAGTATACTATGTCCATAGCATTTCGCTGGTCTACTAATTTAATCACTTTATCAAAGAATGAAATAAGATTGGTTTGGCATGATCTGTTTTTAACAAACCCATGCTGGCTGCTACTTTTAACTTCGTTTGCTTCTAGTTGTATGCAGATCTGTTTTTTGATTATCTTTTCTAGGATCTTCCCAGGTATTGATGTTAAACTGATTGATCTGTAGTTTCCTGGGTCCATTTTTTCCCTTTCTTGAAGATAGGAACCACGTCAGCCCTTTTCCAATCCTCAGGTACTTTCCCGCTGCTCCAGGATTTATGAAAGATGTGGTGCAATGGTTCTGACATAACATCTGCCAGCTTTTTCAGAACTCTGGGATGTAATCTGTTGGGTCCCAGTGATTTATATTCGTCAAGGTCAGATAGGCGTTCTCTTACCATTGTCTTGTTTATTTTAATTTTTGTTTCTAGTTTGTTTTTGCAGTAGTTTTTGGGTATTTTAATAATGTGTGATTCAGTTTTGGAATAAATTGTTATAGAAACATTTCTTTTTAAATATAAGTAGACTTCATATAAGGGAGCACTACCAGATCTATCGTTTGAGGGATTTCCTGGGTTAATGATTTCTGATAGAGGGATAAGTGGAAACCATGGCCAGAAAAGCCTCAACCTCAGCTTCAGTTTTGGTCCCACATGGAACAGGAAGACCTCATGAGGATGATCCCTTCTCTCCTCATTATTTATTTGAATCACTGCCATGTGTGCACATAGGGTTGCTTTTGAAGAGCACTCAAAAACTCAACTGAACCAGAATGCAGTGGCGTTTTGTTGGTTGGTACATCATACAGATGTATTTTATCTGTATTGCAGGTCCCACTTTGGCTACCTGTAGATTTCTAGATGTAGATCAAAGTGCTAGTTTAGTTTATAAACTTTTTATGGCTGCGAATCAATCCAATATGTCTATTTAGGGAAAGCTACCTATATTGTTTGATTCTTATTTTATTTTATTAACCTCTGGGTTATATAGCAATATATAAATTTAATTGGGGAACATACAATAAATATTTGCCAAGGAGCTATGCCTACTTATAACTCCTGGAATGCTTTGCCTTTATTGAAAATATGCATTTGGTCTTTATATTTTGCATATGTATTGTGAGAAACCTTGCAAGCAGAACTGTCATATGCTTTATAAAACTGTCCTGATTTGTTAAATTGTCTTCCTTGTGGGGAAAACTATGTTATTTGCTGAAATATATAAATTATGGCTTATTTAATCAATTATAAAAATTGCAGTGAAAACTATGTAGAAATAAATAAGGGAAATATCTTTTATTTAGTTTGATAAAATAACTTTGGGACCTGAATGCCATCACACACAGAGAGATGCATCAGTTTGAGAAGCATAATAAAACCAATTATCTTTGGAGGTCTTGGATGTTACTGAAAATTATCATATAAAATACCTTCAGTATAAATACAGAATTTGTGCATTTTATTAAAATGAACACTGTTTCATTCTGGTTATTATCTTTAACTGCCTTTCTTTGGAACTGGAAACTCAAGACATTTTTTAAAATGAAATAGGTCCCTTGTTTGGCATTTCAGATTTGCACTTTTCAGGAGAGGCAAAGGATATATTGTCCAGTGGAAGAACTGATAATCTGAGATATTTCCCATTCATTATATTGGATAATCACAGCATAATATATTAGGTCTGTGCAAAGCTTCAGATCTGAAAGCAAAGTAGATATCTTGAAATATGAAATTTGTAGAAGCTCATTGGACACCTGGAAGCTGTGCTTCTTCCAGGATTCTTACCATGTAATCTATAGATAATGTATGTTTGGTTTAAGAAGTTGCAGATAAATGTTACATGTACTCTTCCAAGAATCTTTTTAACTGTGATTTATTTATGTATTTAATCAAATTATATAACTGCCTGTCTCAATAATGACTCTGGTTGGTAGATAGTTATAAAGATAAAACAAATACATATAAAAAAATTAAAATACATAGCAGCCAAAAAACCCAACAATTATCCATATACTCATGAATAGTGTTGTTTGGATTGTTTTGTTAACCAGTGAGAGCTGGCTTTGTTGTGAAAGTCTGATATACAAGTATATCAAATAATATTAGTATTAAACTGGTTTATTAATTAATTACATTTGATTGTCTGAAATATACTATGAAAAATATACTATGAAATATACTATGAAGAAACACTTCAAAAATGCCAGTTAATTTTTTTATTGCTTGCTGCCAATTTTTTATGTTAGATAGATCATCAATGATACATGAACAGCAAATCTATGTATATCAAGACAAATAGACAGTCACATGTAACACTGAGCCATATACTTGAACAATTTAATAATTTTAAGTTATTTTCTTAATTTGGTTTTTTACTGAGGCATGTTGCAATTATGCTTGTTCTTAATCTAGAGATGATGAATATAAATTCAAACTCACACTTGCCTCAGTTAACAGTAGAAATAGGATTCAAGAGAAATATCTCTGAGAGAAATATAAGCAAGTGTGAAGCTATGAATATAGGGTTTGATTACATATTTTATATATTAAATTAATAACTAGAAGTGTTTAAAAAGTTTATGTGACTTACTATGGTCAAACGTTATGGGGGCATTGCCAATATTACTGCTTATATCAGTATGGAGAATTTGATTAGGTGGTTTAACTCCATTAGTTGCTTAACAGCAGAAACCTATACATCATTAAGAAATGTACCTTTAGAAGTTCACATCAGTACAATATATTCCAAATAAGTATGTACCTTTCTTGAACCTCTTTTCTTGTTGGGCTCACCAACAAGAATTCAACAATGATTCCCAGATGTTTGACTTGGCATAGTTTGACTAAGCTTGAACTTAGCTGAGGATCACACTATGACATGGCTAGGTAAGAATCCTTATTTCAAACCGTATGCAATAAAACAGTTGATTTGTTCTCTTGTCAACATGAACATATAGCTCTTTTTTATAGCCTTTATAATTTAATTCTGGCACTGCTTTCTATTACTTGTCCCATCATTTAGTAGACTTTTGCCCTTTGACTCTCAAACTTAAAGCTGAGTGACTGTCAGTTGTTCAACTAGCTGATTTCTTTGCCCTGAGAAACTCTTAATTCTCATACTTGGTGAAGAAGGATCTATCTAGACAAGCAGATCCGTTTGAGGGGTGATAAACTCTTTTCATTTCTCTAGCTTTCATTTGTACACATATATATCTCTAATGCTCCGTATCCTAATTTCAGGGAATGGAATATTATTTGGCGATTGTTTGAATGGCTTCTATATTATATATTTTATGTGAAATTACTACATATAGTCACTCTCTAATTTGTTTCTTATTTTGTACATTCTTTAATTCCCCCCCATGGGTGGAAAAACAATTGAAATGCTATGTAGGAATGATCTTGGGATACAGGGCAAAGAGATGCAGCTAAGAGAACTGTCAGAAAAAAAAGAAGTTGATCATGCAGCAGGAATGTGGTCAGGGCAAGAGGCTCAGAAGGGACCCCATCTATTTTATTCATTGTAAAGGAGATTGGGGAGAGAATGAATTTTCATATCTGCAAGTTTCTGTTAATGTAGCTTTACAATAAAGTAAAATTTGCTCATGTGGTGATGATTCTGGTCATAAAGCTGTCAACACTTTGTCCATAAAATTTTCTCCTTCCTACTTGCTCCTCTCCTCTTTTTGTTCAGAAATATTTTTTTATATGGACAAGGATATATTGAGAAGATGAAGTTGTAGTAAACCATGTTTATGTACAGTTTTCCAATGTATATTATTTTCTGATTTCATAATTTTTTAAACAAATGTTTGATGGCTTATACACTATTTCATTTTAAAAAAAAGGTGCAAATCTTCACCGACAAGTTTATAATAACACAAAACTAAAAATATGATCCAAGAACTCGAATGACATGAACATTTTTGACAGTGAAGTAGTGTTTCTCTTTTCTATTGTGCTTATATGAAATGATCTGGCACAATGGAATCTGTAGAATCAATGTGTGAGCAATTGAATATGTGGGGTTTTTTTCCTGACATGATAAATGTTCTTGGATAGTACAGAATGCCTCTCCAATACTGATTCTTCTAACAAAATGTGGTATTTGAATATTTTTTGTAGTGCAGCAATAGTTGGTTCACACTTGGTTTTCTAGACAGCTGTACGTATTTACACAGAGAATACAACAGAGTTTTGATAGGGCCTTAAATTGTAGACATTTAATTTCTTGTGCCATTTCTAAGTAATTATTTTGTGATAACTTTGAGTGTTTATTAATAATTCTAATACATACTTATACTTTTTTTATCTTTTTCTTTTTTATTTTTTTTTTCTTTTAAGTATTTTTCTTTTGGTATTTATGTTTTTCTATATATATATTATTGTTAATTATTTTATAATTTGTTTAATTAATGTATTTAGATTTATTCATGGTTTATATCTTTTTTAAGATTTTTTGAAGAAATTTTAATTAAGCCTATATTCAGCTCTGGGAAGGTCGGGGGAGGGAATGGGAGGGTTGGGGAGGTTTGGGAAGGGTTGTTTTGTTTTTGTAAAATTTTAAAAAATTTTCAATAAAAATGTATTTATAAAAAAATAATAATTCTAATACATACAATATATACTGCAAATATTATTTATTATTTTAAATGTGTTCTCTACACACCAATCTCTAGAATCATATATATAATTCAAATGGACTGATTCATTTCGGTCCAATTCTTTCCCACTCTTGTGCCTCCCTCAACCTTTAAGTCTGTTCTAGGTTACAGAACCACTCTGATGGTAGTATGACTTGTGATGGAGGTGATGACCTTGGCCCCAATCTGCAATGTAGCACTTGTTGGCAGATATGCCAGGCCGGAAATAGAGATCCAGACCTTCAGCCTTCTCAGCCACCTTCTAAGGTTCTACATGTGTTGTCTTTTACTATTTAGCATTTCACTTTCACTATCAACACTATCACATAAACATGCAGTTCAAGGTCTTCTGTTTATGCAGACAGCCTCAGAGTTGATTTTGGAGGAAATATGCACAGCATTAAATCTTCCAATTATATGATAATTATTTAGCAGTTTTGAGGCTAAGTTTCAAATGTATTAATATTGAGTTACTATAAAGCAACCTAAACACGAAGCTCAGTTGATGGGTCATGACTAAATAGCCACCATGTGGAAGTAAAAACTTTTGAAAACAAACAAACAAACAAAACCAAAATTATATTGAATAATGTTGAGTCTGAAATGTTGAGTTAGCTGAAAAACAAGTAAACAAAAAGTGAGAAGAATAGGTTAAGGCTGTTTTCCTAATCATTTCAAAATGTGTCACATATGGAGGATGAGGTGTAGGAGAGCTAAGCTAAAATGAAGTTTAATGAAGAGAAGGACGATATCTCAGGGGCTGCCACAAAGCAGAGGGAGTCAAACTATTTTCCAAAGCACCTGAAGGCAAGACAAGAAGCAACGGGTGCAAACTAACCAAAGAGAGAAACAACTTAGAACTAAGGAGAAACTTCCTGACAGTTAGAACAATTAACCAGTGGAACAACCTGCCTCCAGAAAAGGTGAATGCGCCAACACTGGAAGTTTTTAAGAAGAGACTGGACAGCCATTTCTCCAAAATGGTATAGGGCTTCCTGCCTGAGCAGGGGGCTGGACTAGATGACCTCCAAGGTCCCTTCCAACTTTATTATTATTATTTATCATTCATCGCACAGTCAGCCAGATGTTCAGCCTGGATTTGGCATTTTGTCTACCTATCGAGTCCTTACCCAGGACCTGGGATAGGCAGATGTGGATGTTTGATGGTATTACAGGTATCGTCGCAGGATGGAAGCAGTTCCTAATAAGGCCGCCTTTTGCAATTGACCAATAGCAAATTTGTCAATGCCAATGGTGTTCAAGTGGTGCTCCAGTTGTTTTGGGATTGCACCCAAGGAGCCTATGACTATTGGTACTACCCTTGCTTGCTTTTGCCACAGTCTTTCTATTTCTATTTGTAGGTCTTTGTATTTTGTTATCTTCTCCAGTTCTTTCTCTTCTATTCTGCTATCTCCAGGCACTGCCACGTCCACTATCCAGACTTTTTTGTCTTTCTTATCGACAATTGTGGTGGGGTTATGTTATTATTATTATTATTATTATTATTATTATTATTATTAATCATGCACAGTCAGCCAGATGTTCAGACTGGATTTGGCATTTTGTCTACCTATCGAGTCCTTACCCAGGACCTGGGATAGGCAGATGTGGATGTTTGATGGTATTACAGATATCGTCGCAGGATGGAAGCAGTTCCTAGTAAGGCCGCCTTTTGTAATTGACTAATAGCAATTTGTCAATGCCAATGGTGTTCAAGTGGTGCTCCAGTTGTTTTGGGATTGCACCCAAGGAGCCTATTACTATTGGTACTACCCTTGCTTGCTTTTGCCATAGTCTTTCTATTTCTATTTGTAGGTCTTTGTATTTTGTTATCTTCTCCAGTTCTTTCTCTCTATTCTGCTGTCTCCAGGCACTGCCACGTCCACTATCCAGACTTTTTTGTCTTTCTTACCGACAATTGTTAAGTCTGGGGTGTTATGTTGCAGGTGCTTGTCTGTTTGAATTCTGAAGTCCCAGAGCAGTTTAATTTTATCATTTTCTATGACTTTCTCTATTTTATGATCCCACCAATTTTTGCTTACAGGCAAATGATATTTTTTGCAGATCTTCCAATGCACCATTGTTGCTACTTTGTCATGCCGCTGCTTGTAGTCAGTCTGTGCAATCTTCTTGCAACAGCTTACCAGGTGGTCCACTGTTTCTTCAGATTCTTTGCATAGGCGGCACTTACTGTCTGTTGCTGTCTTCTCAATTTTGACTTTGTATGCATTTGTCCTTAAGGCTTGGTCTTGTGCAGCCAGAATTAGTCCCTCGGTCTCTTTCTTCAATTTTCCTGCTCTTAGCCATTGCCAGGTTTTATTATTATCTGCTTTCCCAGCTATTTTTTTCATGTATTGGCCATGTAGTGCTTTGTCTTCCCATGCCTCTATTCTGTTCTTCATTTGGTCTTTCTTGTAGGCCAGTTTGGTCTCTCCAGTAGTTAGTAAGCCTTCCTGATATACTAATTTCAGTGCATCTTCATCATTGTTCTTCAGATATTCTTCCAAAGCCATTTTTTCTTCTTCAACCATCTGATGTACTTGTAGCATTCCACGCCCACCTATTTGCCTTGGTAGATAAAGTCTATCAATGTCACTGCCTGGATGAAGGGCATGATTCATTGTCATTATTTTTCTGGTCTGCCTATCCATTGCTTTTAGTTCTGCTTGAGTCCAGTCCACTATTCCAGCTGTGTACCTAATGACTGGGATTGCCCAGGTGTTGATTGCCTTTATGGTATTTCCTCCATTGAGTTTGGACTTTAAGATCTTCTTCACTCTCTTGATGTATTCACCTCTAATCTTTTTCTTGACTTCAGTGTGCTTGATGTTGTCAGCTTGAAGGATGTTATTATTATTATTATTATTGATCATCGCACAGTCAGCCAGATGTTCAGACTGGATTTGGCATTTTGTCTACCTATCGAGTCCTTACCCAGGACCTGGGATAGGCAGATGTGGATGTTTGATGGTATTACAGGTATCGTCGCAGGATGGAAGCAGTTCCTAGTAAGGCCGCCTTTTGCAATTGACTAATAGCAAATTTGTCAATGCCAATGGTGTTCAAGTGGTGCTCCAGTTGTTTTGGGATTGCACCCAAGGAGCCTATTACTATTGGTACTACCCTTGCTTGCTTTTGCCACAGTCTTTCTATTTCTATTTGTAGGTCTTTGTATTTTGTTATCTTCTCCAGTTCTTTCTCTTCTATTCTGCTATCTCCAGGCACTGCCACGTCCACTATCCAGACTTTTTTGTCTTTCTTATCGACAATTGTTAAGTCTGGGGTGTTATGTTGCAGGTGCTTGTCTGTTTGAATTCTGAAGTCCCAGAGCAGTTTAATTTTATCATTTTCTATGACTTTCTCTATTTTATGATCCCACCAGTTTTTGCTTACAGGCAAATGATATTTTTTGCAGATCTTCCAATGCACCATTGTTGCTACTTTGTCATGCCGCTGCTTGTAATCAGTCTGTGCAATCTTCTTGCAACAGCTTACCAAGTGGTCCACTGTTTCTTCAGCTTCTTTGCATAGGCGGCACTTACTGTCTGTTGCTGTCTTCTCAATTTTGACTTTGTATGCATTTGTCCTTAAGGCTTGGTCTTGTGCAGCCAGAATTAGTCCCTCGGTCTCTTTCTTCAATTTTCCTGCTCTTAGCCATTGCCAGGTTTTATTATTATCTGCTTTCCCAGCTATTTTTTTCATGTATTGGCCATGTAGTGCTTTGTCTTCCCATGCCTCTATTCTGTTCTTCATTTGGTCTTTCTTGTAGGCCAGTTTGGTCTCTCCAGTAGTTAGTAAGCCTTCCTGATATACTAATTTCAGTGCATCTTCATCATTGTTCTTCAGATATTCTTCCAAAGCCATTTTTTCTTCTTCAACCATCTGATGTACTTGTAGCATTCCACGCCCACCTATTTGCCTTGGTAGATAAAGTCTATCAATGTCACTGCGTGGATGAAGGGCATGATTCATTGTCATTATTTTTCTGGTCTGCCTATCCATTGCTTTTAGTTCTGCTTGAGTCCAGTCCACTATTCCAGCTGTGTACCTAATGACTGGATTGCCCAGGTGTTGATTGCCTTTATGGTATTTCCTCCATTGAGTTTGGATTTTAAGATCTTCTTCACTCTCTTGATGTATTCACCTCTAATCTTTTTCTTGACTTCAGTGTGCTTGATGTTGTCAGCTTGAAGGATACCCAAGTATTTGTAGTACTCTTCCTCATCCAGACTCTTAATGTTATTTTCGTGGGGCATCTTGATTCCTTCAGTTTTCACTATTTTTCCTTGTTTGATAGTAAGTGTGGCACATTTGTCCAAGCCAAACTCCATTACAATATCTTGGCTATATATACGGACAGTGTTGAGCAGCGATTCTATTTCAGATGATGTTTTTCCATACAGCTTCAGATCATCCATGTAAAGGAGGTGGGATAGTCTTGCAGATGTTTTTGATGTTTGATAGCCATGTCCTGAGTTATTCAGTATTGTTGACAGAGGAAACTGTGCAATGACAAATAGTAATGGTGATAATGAATCTCCTTGAAATATTCCTCTCTTGATATTAACCTCTCCCAGCTTCTCACCATTGATCTGCAACTGTGTCTTCCATTGTGCCATCGATCTTTGCACAAATTTTCTGATGTTTCTACTGACTCCTGTTATTTCTAGGCACTTTATTATCCAATCATGTGGCAGAGAGTCAAATGCCTTTTTGTAGTCAATCCATGCCACATTCAGGTTGGTCTTCCTTCTCTTGCAGTTTTCCAAGATCATTTTGTCTATTAGGAGTTGATCTTTTGTTCCTCTGCTATTGGGGCGGTTTCCTTTCTGCTCAGGTGGAAAGAGATTGTTTTCAACTAGATGCTGTTGTACTGCATCAGCTACCACACCAGTTAGTAATTTGAAAGTTGTTGGTAAGCAGGTAATTGGCCTGTAGTTGCCTGGTGTTGCCCCTTTTGCTGGATTTTTCATTATTAGGTAGGTTTTCCCAGTTGTTAGCCACTTTTCAATTTCTCCTCCTTGTAGTATATTGTTGAACTGCTTGGCAATGAGTGGGTGTATAACAGTTAGATGTTTCAACCAAAACCCATGCAGTTCATCTTCACCTGGTGCTGACCAATTTTTGATTTTCTTTGCTCTTTTTTCTACCATTTTTGTTGTTATTACTAGTTCTTTCATTTCAACTTCTGTTTTATTTGCATCCACCTCTTTTAACCAAGCCGCATCCTTGTTGTATTTCTTTGGGTTATCCCATATCTGCTTCCAGAACTGCACTGTTTCTTCCTTGTCAGGTACTGACTGATTCCTTGCAGTTTCTCCATTGATGGATTGGTAAAAACGTTTCTGATTGGATTGAAATTGGAGGTTCTGCCTATAGTTTGCAATTCGAGCTTCATATCTACTGATTTTTCCTGGCTATAGCTGTTATTTGTTGCTTTATTATTTCCAGTGCTTCCTTGATCTTCCTTGTTTCTAAGTGGTATTTCTTGATTAGGTATTCTTTGGTCTTCTTGTTCTTCAGCTTCTTTTCTTTCATCTGTTCTAGCTTGCTTGCATGTGATCTTAACTTGCTGATCTTATTTTCTAGTCTAACCTTCCATTTTTCTGGTGCACTGTTTGTTTGTTTTTCTTCTTTGTTGATTTTGCATCCCAGGTATTCTGTTATAACTGCAGCTGTGCTGTACATTAGTTGGTTTGTTTCTTGCAGTGAATTGGTGCTTATACTTGATATTGCAGTATTTGCATCTTTTAATGCTTGTGCTAGCTGTTTCTTTGGAACAAGCTTCAATGCAGGCAGCCTTATTCTGTTGTTTTTGTGCTGTTCTAGATGCTCAGTTATTCTTTGTTTCAATTCTTTTATTTCTTTAGTTAGAGGGTTTTGTTCTTCCTGAGGTAGAGGTGCCTGGTTTCCAAATGAGAACAGTTGTATATCTCTGCTAGATTCCTTCACTGCCAACTCTCCCTGGTTTGCCTCTACATTCTGAATTACTTCTGGTAAGGCTTTGATTTCTTTGCCCTGGGTAAATCTTTGCAGTTCGTCCAATTCTGTTTCTGTGAATACTTTATTTCGTGTTATAAATTGGCGTTGATCTGCTAGTCTCTGTTCTGTTATTTCTGATTCTGGATGTTGTTCTTTCCAGAACTGGTGCATTCGTTTTAGATATCCTCCTCTTGTTGGACTTGATCTGTAGTAACAGATCAGTATTTCTTTGTTTTCAATCACTGTGTATCTGCGATGGGTAAACACCTTTTTTCCAGTAGTTCTGCAGCTGCTGACCCTGGTTGCTCAGCCAACAGTCCTGAGTCCTGTAACCCATTTTTCACCAGATATCCAGGAACTCCAATATCTAGCGCGGACCTTGTTAACCCGGGCGACGTCCGAGCCGGTATGGCATTCTGCAATTTACGTCTCACCATATTTTTTTATGGGAGAGACACTCTTTGTCTAACTCCTGTGATGAGACCTGTCCAGTATGGTTGAACCTCTGGCATAGCTCTGATCTTCCTAAGAGTACACAAGCCCCACAACCACGTCAAGGTAGTGCCTCACTGGCATAATTATTATTATTATTATTATTATTATTATTATTATTATTATTATTATTATTATTATTATTATTATTATATATGGATCATCGCACAGTCAGCCAGATGTTCAGACTGGATTTGGCATTTTGTCTACCTATCGAGTCCTTACCCAGGACCTGGGATAGGCAGATGTGGATGTTTGATGTTATTACAGGTATCGTCGCAGGATGGAAGCAGTTCCTAATAAGGCCGCCTTTTGCAATTGACTAATAGCTAATTTGTCAATGCCAATGGTGTTCAAGTGGTGCTCCAGTTGTTTTGGGATTGCACCCAAGGAGCCTATTACTATTGGTACTACCCTTGCTTGCTTTTGCCACAGTCTTTCTATTTCTATTTGTAGGTCTTTGTATTTTGTTATCTTCTCCAGTTCTTTCTCTTCTATTCTGCTGTCTCCAGGCACTGCCACGTCCACTCTCCAGACTTTTTTTGTCTTTCTTATTGACAATTGTTAAGTCTGGGGTGTTATGTTGCAGGTGCTTGTCTGTTTGAATTCTGAAGTCCCAGAGCAGTTTAATTTTATCATTTTCTATGACTTTCTCTATTTTATGATCCCACCAGTTTTTGCTTACAGTCAAATGATATTTTTTTGCAGATCTTCCAATGCACCATTGTTGCTACTTTGTCATGCCGCTGCTTGTAATCAGTCTGTGCAATCTTCTTGCAACAGCTTACCAGGTGGTCCA
The DNA here is from genome assembly GCF_016545835.1 of Crotalus tigris. Taxonomy (NCBI): domain Eukaryota; kingdom Metazoa; phylum Chordata; class Lepidosauria; order Squamata; family Viperidae; genus Crotalus; species Crotalus tigris. The sequence goes on from NW_024097419.1 coordinate 592,341, forward strand.
CTGTTTCTTCAGCTTCTTTGCATAGGCGGCACTTACTGTCTGTTGCTGTCTTCTCAATTTTGACTTTGTATGCATTTTTCCTTAAGGCTTGGTCTTGTGCAGCCAGAATTAATCCCTCGGTCTCTTTCTTCAATTTTCCTGCTCTTAGCCATTGCCAGGTTTTATTATTATCTGCTTTCCCAGCTATTTTTTTCATGTATTGGCCATGTATTGCTTTGTCTTCCCATGCCTCTATTCTGTTCTTCATTTGTTCTTTCTTGTAGGCCAGTTTGGTCTCTCCAGTAGTTAGTAAACCTTCCTGATATCCTAATTTCCAGTGCATCTTCATCAATTGTTCTTCAGATATTCTTCCAAAGCCATTTTTTCTTCTTCAACCATCGATGTACTTTTTGTTTGTAGCATCCAGTCCACCTATTTGCCTTGGTAGCTAAAGTCTATCATGTCACTGGCCTGGATAAGGCATGATTCATTGTCTTAATTTTTTCTGGTCTGTCCTATCCATTGCTTTTAGGTTCTGCTTGAGTCCAGTCCACTATTCCAGCTGTGTAACCGAATGCTGGGATGCCAGGTGTTGATTGCCTTATGGTATTTTCCTCTCTTGAGTTTGGACTTTAAGATCTTCTTCACTCTCTTGATGTATTCACTTCTAATCTTTTTCTTGACTTCAGTGTGCTTGATGTTGTCAGCTTGAAGGATACCCAAGTATTTGTAGTACTCCTCCTCATCCAGACTCTTAGTGTTATTTTTGTGGGGCATCTTGATTCCTTCAGTTTTCACTATTTTTCCTTGTTTGATAGTAAGTGTGGCACATTTGTCCAAGCCAAACTCCATTACAATATCTTGGCTATATATACGGACAGTGTTGAGCAGCGATTCTATTTCAGATGATGTTTTTTCCATACAGCTTCAGATCATCCATGTAAAGGAGGTGGGATAGTCTGGCAGATGTTTTTGATGTTTGATAGCCATGTCCTGAGTTATTCAGTATTGTTGACAGAGGAAACAGTGCAATAACAAATAGTAATGGTGATAATGAATCTCCTTGAAATATCCCTCTCTTGATATTAATCTCTCCCAGCTTCTCACCATTGATCTGCAACTGTGTCTTCCATTGTGCCATCGATCTTTGCACAAATTTTCTGATGTTTCTACTGACTCCTGTTATTTCTAGGCACTTTATTATCCAATCATGTTGCAGAGAGTCAAATGCCTTTTTGTAGTCAATCCATGCCACATTCAGGTTGGTCTTCCTTCTCTTGCAGTTTTCCAAGATCATTTTGTCTATTAGGAGTTGATCTTTTGTTCCTCTGCTATTGGGGCGGTTTCCTTTCTGCTCAGGTGGAAAGAGATTGTTTTCAACTAGATGCTGTTGTACTGCATCAGCTACCACACCAGTTAGTAATTTGAAGGTTGTTGGTAAGCAGGTCATTGGCCTGTCGTTACCTGGTGTTGCCCCTTTTTGCTGGATTTTTCATTACTAAGGTAGGTTTTCCCAGTTGTTAAAATAATAATATATACTATATATACTATATAATATAATGTTATTATTATTAATCGATCATCGCACAGTCAGCCAGATGTTCAGACTGGATTTTGCATTTTGTCTACTATGACTATTGCTTGCTTTGCCACAGTCTTTCTATTTCTATTTTGTAGGTCTTTGTATTTTGTGTTTGTTGTTGTTATTATATTAATTATGGATCATCACACAGTCCAGCCGATGTTCAGACTGGATTTGGCCTTTTTCTACACTATCGAGTCTTACCCAGGACCTGGGATAGGCAGATGTGGATGTTTGATGGTATTACAGGTATCGTCGCAGGATGGAAGCAGTTCCTAATAAGGCCACCTTTTGCAATTGACTAATAGCAAATTTGTCAATGCCAATGGTGTTCAGTGGTGCTCCAGTTGTTTTGGGATTGCACCCAAGGAGCCTACTACTATTGGTACTACCCTTGCTTGCTTTTGCCACAGTCTTTCTATTTCTATTTGTAGGTCTTTGTATTTTGTTATCTTCTCCAGTTCTTTCTCTTCTATTCTGCTATCTCCAGGCACTGCCACGTCCACTATCCAGACTTTTTTTGTCTTTCTAATCGACAATTGTTAAGTCTGGGGTGTTATGTTGCAGGTGCTTGTCTGTTGAATTCTGAAGTCCCAGAGCAGTTTAATTTTATCATTTTCTATGACTTTCTCTATTTTATGATCCCACCAGTTTTTGCTTACAGGCAAATGATATTTTTTGCAGATCTTCCAATGCACATTGTTGCTACTTTGTCATGCCGCTGCTTGTAGTCAGTCTGTGCAATCTTCTTGCAGCAGCTTACCAGGTGGTCCACTGTTTCTTCAGCTTCTTTGCATAGGCGGCACTTACTGTCTGTTGCTGTCTTCTCATTTTTGACTTTATATGCATTTGTCCTTAAGGCCTGGTCTTGTGCAGCCAGAATTAGTCCCTCTGTCTCTTTCTTCAATT